>NC_134048.1:8667059-8976426 GCF_965140245.1 Athene noctua
GTTAGGATAGGTTTTACCCCAAAAATGCATATTGTGAAAGTGTAACAGAGAAGCAAATTAAAGAGACAAATGTTTTAGAAAATGTGAAAATAAATTAATAAAGCTTTCAGAGTATTTTTTTAATTCTCTGACACAGTAAATTTATTTGACTTGGAGACTGCATGTATTTATTTGCCTAGTTGTTATAGCAGTTAAATGCAACCTAATGAGGTACACACAGATATACTTTTTCCACAGCAGTTCTAAGCTGCATCACATTTAAAAAACTTGAATATTAAAACAGTATTATGTATGTGTAGTACAATCAAGTACTATACTATGTTTTGATTTCAAATTTTGAAATAATACATAACCTCCTTCTCTAACATACTGAATGGAAAAGAAATTGTTCCAGATCAGTCATTAGAGGCCTTTTAGTATCTGATGAAGATGTAAGGCTTTTTTTAAAAAAAAAAGTTAGTATCTGTATTCCTTTTCAATTTTCACATACTGATCTTAAAAACTTGGAAACAATATTTTGGTATGAAAAAGCTCAACAGACATGATAGGAATTGTTTAATTCCATAATAATTCTGTAGTTAAATACCTCTTCTTAAAGAGAATTTGTTTAGACTTTCTTTTCCACCTTCATGGAACCAGTGACCAGAAACTTCCCACACTTTTGTTGAAGGAAATTGTATGCATACATGCACATCTTTCCAAAAGTTAAATAAATTTATCTCAACAAAAGAACAAAATAAGTTTATGTTGTGTTTTACTTTCTCCAAAATAGATTCTGAGCAGCAAGGATTTTATGTGAGATTGTCTGCCAAGTCTTAACTTGAACTATACTTTTGTAGTATTACCCTCACTTTAAACTACTGATTCACAGGAAAAGGCAGTTTCATCATTTTTCTTTCAATACTCAAAGATCTGAGACTCTTTTTAAAACTTTTATTCTCTGTTTACTTTCTATCACTCAGAGAAATAATCACAGTTATCTAATGCTTCATTGATGAATGTTTTGCAGGTAACATAACTAGGCCATAATAGGAATCAGTATGCTGTAGCAAAAAAAATTACTTTGTAGGTAGCTAATGGAAATTCACTTACTACAGAAATATCACTGGCTGACGAAAGAGATGAATGATTCACAAATGCAAATGAGAAAAAAAATATTCTACAAGAAGAAAATACATGTGATTTTAGCCATAATTTAGAAATGTGTTTACAGATGCTCTAAAGCATGACACATTCCTCCCAATGCCCTTGTAAAAGTCCTCTACCTGTGTAACACAAAAAGCCTTATCCACTAACCCAAATCAACAAAACCACCCCTACAGCCAGCAGAATACCAGTGCTGCAACAGCTAACAATACTACAAACAAAAAACCTACAAACTTACAAAAACAAACTTGTGTCTAAAAGATAGATATTCTTGCATCACTAAGTTACTGATTTAGTCATCTATGGTAAAGACATACAGTGAAAAGCATTTACTAGTTCCATAGTGATATATTCACTTGCATCATGCCATCGGGTTATCTGTGATGGCTATTCAACCAGCAAGTAAAACAGCAAAAGGAGACTTCACACAGTCCTGTTTTAAGTGTCAGGCTCCACAATGCCATCTCACCTAAAAAGTCTGAAAACCTAACTGGGCTTTGACATCATGCATCAAGCTAAGCAGCATCAAGTCTCTACTTCAACAGCCTAAGAGACGAGGTCTGTTCTTGCAAGGAATTCACTGAAATACCTGTAACGATCACAGCTCTGTCATCGGGGGTGAAAAAGCCTGCTTAACAAAACTTGAAAAAAAACTATTGCGAAGTTTGACAGATTTTTAAACCTAACGATTCAATAGCCGTTTACTATCTGACCTTCGTTAGAATCTTTTTCATTAGCATGTTGCAAAAATATATTACATTACTGACTGAAGCTATTAGTCACTAGAAAACCACTACCATGTTCCCCAAACTGGGGAATCATCATTACCATTTATTTCAAAGGATAGCATTAAAAGATACAATATTCAATATTTTAATTTCTAATTCCACTGTAATTTATATTACTAAAACATGTAGGAAGGTTATGCCAGCCTGGATGACCAGTCTTTTTTCTGAACCATCTTGTTTCCTAGGGAAAGCCTCAATAGTATCTAGGGCATCTGGGGATACCGCAGTGGAATTCAGAGTTCAAGGAGCCATTCTGTAGTACTGATACAGTGGTAGTCGCAGAGGGCACTTATTTCCACATTTAAAAAGATCAGTACTGATGCAATACAGGGAAACAAGGAGAGAGGCAGGGCATTCCCTCTCAAAGCCGTTACAGCTTAATTCTTTCATCTTACTTTATTTCATGTGCGTTTTAGGGACTACCATGAAGACTTTGCTCCTATTATCCTCTTCTCACAGTCTTTTTGTATGATCTAAAGCATGATCTACCTTTTTGTACTTCTGTTTCTCTCATGTCAGGTTCATTTACCAAATAAGGACACTTTGATTTTCTTTACATGATATCTGATGAAGTCTCATTATCTATTTAGGTGATATTCTTAGGATACATGAGCCAAGTGAATTGCCTGGAATATACAAACACTTCTTAGTGCAAAATTTCAACTGTGGATTTTGAAGGACACTTAAAGAATAGCTCAACGAAACAGCTATCTTACTCATGATCTTAGCTCCTCTCCATACATTAAGGGCTTGCTTAGACAGGAAGCCTTTAAAAGGAAAAAAAAAAAAAAAATTAACAGAAACAACACAATATCCCCACCTTGTAATCACAAGGATTTTTGTACCCAAGTTGCAAAACCTTACACACGCATGCAATACATACGTGTGTATCTCAACTAGCATTAACTGCTCTAATCCATTTTTACCATTCATTATTCAAATTTTCATTTGTCCATACTCAAAATTCCAGTTCAGTAACTTGAAAAATACATTAAAGTTCTAAGTGTACCTGGAAAATGTTAGAGGGTTTTTGGCAGACATCTATTTAGATCCACCTATTTCTATTATAACGTGCTAGTCCAGTACATTGCAGATAAATACAGCTGGGAGAGATGTCCACTGCAAATTGTCTTGTCTGTTCCCTAACTGCAAGACAGTATCAATGGTAATGCTATCATCCTAGATGGATGCTTGGCTAGGCTGTACTGTAATATCAGTACTGGTGAGGATTTCACAGCCTCTGCAGATACACTATTCCAATGCTTTACTACTGTCATAATTTGAAACGGGATTTGGGGGTTTGGTTTTGTTCGTTTTCTCTAATTTCTAACCTCAATCTCTCTTGGGGAAAATGATTCAAGCTTTAAGGAAGTCCTAAGTGAGGCAGGATTTTCCAAAGGGTACATGAAGCGAAGCACTGTGGTGACTGTGGAAAAGAACAAATAATCTTTCTGGGCTGGAATTCCTGCCAGGAGGTGGGAAAACAGAAAGATGAGAAAGCCTGAGAAGTCCTGTGGATCTCAAAACTGAGATGAACAGAATTCAGGCTGTTGAAGTGGTAGCCAGAAATTGGGAAGCCAGGTTAAGAGTTCCTTTGTGCCTATGTTTCCTACACAGGTATAATGTCTTTGCCATTATAAATCATGTCACTCAGAGAAGATTACAGTGTCCTGGAAGTGAGCTTTAACTGTAACACACACACACGATGGGGGCAGGGAAGAGGGAAGTCTATCTAACGGTGGAGGAAGCTAATGAAAGTGTGCAAATTCACCTTGCAAAGTCTTGAATAACTCATATACAGTGGATTTAGAGACATCTATACATAAATCACTAAAGAAAAGCAGGTATCTCCAAGGTATAACTTACTCTGTTTTCCCAAACACATGCTTTCCCATTGAGACACCTGGTTTTGATCTGGGAGAAGCACAGGTGCTTCTGCACTATATCATGGTCACCAGTGAGGTACAGCTGCCCCGCTCGCTGAAGGATTTCAATCTTGTAGAATTTTAAAGAGCAGGGCTGAACTGGACACTCATTATTCTAATGAACCTGAGCTTCAGTAATTAAAGAAGAATATGGTCTCATAACGTGCTAAAAGCCACCAGTGAACAGGCCACCTAGCTACCACCTATTTCAAATCTAATACAGCCATTTAAGTTATTTCAAAAGACTCTTGTCCATGTTCAGACTAATCGCAAAGAGAGAGATACCCTCTGTAATAAAGCTGTTTATCTGAAATTAAAAATTGGATTAATTTTTCTTTCCCTCCTACGCTACTGGAACCTCCTCCAACTTCTATCATCTTTCAAAACACTTTCTAATTGAAACATTTGCAATAAAAAAAATAATCAGGATGGCAAAAGGTGTGCAAATTAGCAAACCTAAAGACATGCATCCTTCCACAAAACTAATATATTTCAGGCAGTAAATCCAGTTCCCAAATGAACTTACTACTGCAGGTCTGGAACAGATCTTAGACCCTTATCTGCGGGACCTTTTTCTAAGTGGAGAATAAACCTATTTTTCAGTGCATTAGCTTATCCCGTGCCACTGCTTCCCTACTAAAGGAAGGATTGTTTTCCATAATACAAAAAGCTATTACAGATTTACCATGTGAGCAAACTGATATGTTGAATAACTGCTAAGTAGGGGAGATGAGTAATAGCTCCATGAACTTCCAAAATAATCAAAGTGGAAATAAACATTCATTTATAACATTCATATTTAGCTATATGCTACTGGTAATAGACACAAGTAAGATTTCATATACAACAGAAGAAATAGGACTAAATATTCATACAAGTTCTGGCAATAAGATAATTAGTCAACTACAAATATTAAACTATACCTGTAAAACCTTCCCCATTAATCTCATGATTGGGGGGAGCAGGTTAGGGAAGGGGGATGGAGGATGGTGGAAGAGAGAAGTACAACCATCCCACCAAAGCAATTCTTTTTAGGGTCACGGCATAAATGTGATAAATTCACCACACAACTACCTGACACAGAAAGCATTATATAAAAATAGACAGCGTTATACATATCGTGACTTCTGACATGAACAGACCTGTTCATAGTAAATCTAGGGAATTATACTCCAAAATATTAATGAACTGACTGAACCAAGTCAAATAACCCTTGGTCACAGAGCTTATGTCTTTGAGCTTAAAATACAGCTGTGCCAGAGTTAAGTTTAGAGCAGATAAGTGAAGTGAGAAGGAAGACAGCAAGAAAGATTTTAATCCACATTTTTGCTAGCTCACCACCTAGACCCAGGAAACAGCACACCAGCCACAGTCCTGCCAGTCTGCCATGCCTGATAATATTCTTTTTTGCAAACAAGGTAAGACACAGATGGAGTAACACATAGCTGCTCCTTAACTACCAGGAGAGTCCCTGGTTTTACTTCTGTTTGTACTGCCTAAATGAAAAGTAATCGGAGTATCAAGTATTTTTTCTTTAACCTTGGCAATTGTTTGTATAATGTGGGGTGCCAAACATTTTTTTTTTCTTTCTCTTTAAAGAAAAACACTTAGAAACAAGGAAAGCTAGCCTACCTACCCAGCTACAAAGTAGCACATATAGGCAAGGTTGGATCCAAAGTCGGTACATTCATTGTGAGTCATCCATTAACTTCAACTGCCTCAAATTCAAACTCATATAAGTTTGTTGCAGATTATTTTGAAAATAAAACTTGCTAGCTATAAATGATAGGTTTCACTGTGCCAGTATAATGGCCTACTAAGTACTATACAGCATTTCATTAGCAAAATTAAAGTGACATCTAACCATCTTTTAAGTGTCCTTCTTTCAAATGCATCAATTAAACTAAACTGTAAATGGACGACAGTGGGAAAAACATTTTCTACCAGCACTTGCCTTAAGCAGGTGATCCTCTCTCACACACAGTCATCTGAACAACAGCAGGACAATAATGCCTATCCACAGGATTAGACCCTAATATTCAAATGTAGCTAATTCAGGCTTAACTGTTTAAAGATAACTCCTACTCTACAATTCATAGGGACGAATTATTTGTTTTCACAGAAAGTGCTTAAAGGTTTTTGGTCAGCCTTACCAGGACTAATGCAACCTGACTATACATAAGACTTCTAACACCTCGTTCTAGGGGACAGGAAATTTTCAATAATCAGAGACTTTGATACCAAGGGCTAGATGGAAAACCTTTGGCAAATGGAGGTAGCACAAAGCAACAATCATAGCAGCTCTGCAAATGATCTAAACTCTACCACACCTCATACCACTTTGTTTCTGTAAGAGCAAGGGAATGAAAAAGTATTGTGGCTGTCTCCTTTACATGGCATCACCAGGAAAGAAGGGAATAACTATCTATGTTGGGAGTATCAACTGAATCTGAATTCTGACTCTTCCCCAAGACTGCTAAGGCAAAAAGAATGGCACAGCTTGCCCTATCCCAGCACCCTTGTGCAAAGAGGAAAGGCCATCCAGAAGCTGACCTTAAACTAACTGGGGTACAATTATAAATCTTAATCTTTTAACACACGCTAAGTTCAAGACCCACAGAACTGACAATGTGTAAACTCCAATACATGCAGTCAATGAAGGTTATGGGCAAAGAGTGACAGGCATTGAGGAAATGCATAAGCTGCTCTGTAAAAGAGCAATCTATTAAGGGCTTATATTTTGGACCATTTGAGAAACACAGGGGGGAAGTGATTACTGCTCCTTTAAAGGAACAATGCAGGAAGAAATAAAAGGCAATTTAAGCCTGGAGGTAGCTGATACAGAATGCCAGCTGAACTAGAGGAACCTATGGAGGCCCCTGGGATTGTTGGAGATGGAAGAACAGTTTCAGTTAGGTAATTAGAGCTTCAATAGAAGAATAAATACTCCACAGGCAATCCACAGGTTCTTCTCACCTCTCACCATTTCTTCTCTCCAGCAGTGACAGCTGCTTGTGAAAGAGAAGGGAAAGGTCTCTCTCATTCAACTCATTAGTTAGTAATCCTCACTAGTAATACAACAAGGAGCACAATACCAGGAGGAGCTGCCAGCCCTTCCCTCCACTGCTCAGTGGCAGAACACAGGGCTCCAGGCCTCACAGGCACTCACCCTAGTAACAGTGATGCAGTGGTGAAGCCAAAGGCCATGAGTACACTTTTGAAGGAGAAAAGACACACCCCAGGGCAGGTGAGGCAATATTCAGGTCACTTTTTTTCTGCATTATTCTCCTGATCCCCCCTCTTCATGCCCCAGAGGAAAAGAGACTATTTGTAGCCAGGCTCCTGAAGCACGAGGTAGCACCTTGCTAAGGAATGATCCTAAAGGAGCAGAAGGAAGAGTGTGTTGACAGTGATCCACTGAGGATTCACTATTTCAGCTTTTTTCTGTAAGATCAGTTAACCAGGAATGCTGGTTATCAATATCATGATCCAAGACTATTTCTCTCCCTTGCCCTGCAACGATGAGTCAAAGTACCATGAAGATATTTCCATCTTCCAGAGGGTCTGTGTCAGAAGATTTACTGAAGTAATTGTGACTTTTATTCCCTAGAAAAATACTGCAGGAAGTTCTGCTGCACAGTGAGCCACTTTGGCATTGGTCCTGACCACTGACATGATTTCTGAAAAGGTATGTTCTGTGCAGCTCCACACCCATGTCATCTCTCAACATCAGGTAGGTTCCACAGAAGGAAGAAGGTAACAATGTTCTGGATTTCGGTCAGCATCCCTTAGCAGGTAGGAAAGCTGAAAGATAGCCACACAGCTTATTCTTTATTCCATAGTTGCGGCCATTGGTGTCAGCTAAGATTTGCACTGGAATACCATGTACTTCAGTACTGGTTAATAAAGCTGTGACCTCCAAATTTAGCACTGCACTAAGAGACTTTTTCCTCAGACTGTTCTGTGCCCACAACAAGCAGCTGGAGAGAAAGGGAAAAGATGATTTACGTTCATCTCTATGCAGGGAGACAACTGAAGCCAGCTCACTTCTCAGCAATATAAAGGGTTACTTTCTTTTGTGACCAAGGCTATACAAAAATCTTTGTTACCATACCTTTTTATTTTTTAGATTATTAATAATCTACCTGATGGTCTACTTCCCATAAATCCTTCCTGAAAATACTTAACCACCAAACATACACATTTATTTCAGATGCCTTAACTGAAATACCTAGATGCAGGTTTTTTTCGCAAGGATTTTCCTCAGTTACAGATGCAGTATAAAGTCCAGAGGGACATTAAGAATTGATCTTAAAGTGAGTAAAGCTAATAGGAAGATTTGATCATCTTATAGGCACCCACTCATCTCTAAACAGTGAACTTTCTTTAAAAATCTGTTCTCTATTGCTTCAATTCCAGTACCGATCTGCACATTTACCGTTTCCCTCAGCAGCATTTGCCAGTGTTCTTTAGCTGATATTTAGGCCACGTGTTCCCAAAACAGAAGGAACTGATCGAAGCCATACACCATGGAAATTTTCTGTATCTTCATTGCTAGCAGACCTTCATGTGTCACACAAATGTTTACATAAACTCAATCATGTTTTAGGTAACTATACACATGTAATATAAACAGATAAATCAAACTGTTACAAGATTATTACAGATCCAGTTTCATGGTACTGTTGTGTTTACTTACACTATAGTTAACAAGTATAAAGTTTCAACATTCAGATATTCTTCTATAAACTAAGATTTGTCTAAAACCTTATACTTCCTCATGATTGGAAGGAGTCTGCCAAAACAATTTTCTGTGAGATTCATTAATAACCCTTTTGATTTCACTGCTCAGTCAGCTATGTTGAAGAGGAAAACTATTTCCCTATCCCTTTATGGGCTTATGTTTTTGTGAATGTTCACATTTTTATGCTTGCATGCAAAACTAGTATACAGCCATAGCTCGCTCTCTAAAGCCACAGACAATGCTAAAAACAATTTCTGTGTCAAAACTATGTAAATTTGAAGAAATGCCTAGAGAAGAAAACATGACTTAAGAGAAAGTACTATGTTCCAGACCATACTCTTGCCAACTCCTGATGGACCATGACTTTCTAAGTGTCCCTGAGCACAAAACCAAAAGCGCGAAGAATCTGCACACGTGCACATCCAAATTTTATCTTAGTTCATATTTATATAGAATAGAATTATTTTATTTAAATGCGTAATTCTTCAGTAACGATGAAAGTAGGTATCTACACAGTGACAGCAGAACTCGGCAAAAGCATGAACTGATAGGCATTTTTTATTATATTTGATTTTTTTACGTATTAAGTATATTAAGCTGCATAGACTTGTTTTAATTTGGTTCAGAGAACTCATTTAATGTTTCAAGTATGAAGTGGATAACATTCCACTAGATAATGTATTTTTATATACTATGATGCATTTAGTATTTACCTTTGCTACTTTATTTCAATTGGTGCAAAGCCAACACCTCATTTTTCCCCCAGAATCTGATTCAAACACAGTACGTCCTATCACATTGGCAAGGTAAGTGTAGCAAGTAAAGTGAATTTTATTTTCAAGATCAAAAATGTTGTTTCTAGTGTCACTGTTACATTTCAACATTAAATAGTCTGCTTTTCTAAATACTCAACTTTTTTGTTGTTGTTGTTGAAAAAAATGCTTACCAATTTTTTAGTATGCAGTACAATGTCGGAGCACACTATTATGACAACTTATTTCACTGCAGATAGCTGCATTTTAAAGAGAGATTGAAAAGTCACCAGGCAATCTATACTTGCAAAAAGCTCTGGAAAAATCTGTTTGCATTTAATAGGTCTTTCTATATTTTAATGATTTTATTTGTGTTTACACATAAGCCCTGCATGACTATGTAACAATGGCTTCAGAACAGAATTTGTGTAGCTTCCACTTAAATACATTCATCTACACCTCTTCAAACTTACATATTCTACAATATAGTTTACATCTAGCACTGTACAGAGCCATTCAAAACCATGACAGAACCAACACTCCTAACTTCATTAGTTTACGAAAAGTGACTTTCCTAAACATTCTCTTCTTTTTCTGCCTAAAAACCAAAAAATTTTTTTAGAAAGATTTGCATATTGAGGGTTAAGGGAACACACACAAAACTTCCCAAGAGACATCTAGATTCTTACACAGCTAACCACAGTAGTCCAGACACCCAGACAGGCTCTTTTTGCTCTTGTGCGATACGCACACTGATAACTCGCAATGTTAAGGTGCTGCTCTAAAACATGGCAGACCTGGACTCATATCTGCAATAAAGGCTTCTCTGGGTCTCTCAGACTGTGGCTCAAGAAAATTTACTCTAGCTGATATCACTGTGCCCACAAAAGCCTTACATGAACAAGAATAAGCAAAAGAAGACAGTTTTGTTCCTATCACTTACACTGCTTCCCCCAAACAGCACAGCAGTATAAAACTCTTGAGTTCTTTCTTCGGGTGCCTACTCTGCACACATAGCTATGGCACAGGTACAGCACTGGGCTTCCTTGCTGCCTTCCACATACTTCACATGGTACCTTCCACAAGGACTTTATATAGAAATTATTTGCATACTTTTAAAGTGTTTCAATGATATGTTCATTAATGGTTTTGATAGGCATGCATACCCCTCTGAATGATCTCTGGTGTTTTCCTTGCCTGTGTGGGCTGAAAAACAACAGATAAATCTAGAGAATTGAGACCAAATGGAAGTTTTAAATGCTCCTATAAAAGCAGCGACAGCATCCCCCAAACTAGCATGACAATCCTTCAAGAGCAGCTACTCATCTATTTTACACAATTTTAACACATATGTGTAGTTGTGAAGGGTTACTGTTTTGCCTAAAGGTACATATTTATATACCAAAGTAGTCCTTTAGGAACAAAACTAGAAAGAAAGTTCTATTATACAAAACCAAAAAGGATGATACCTTGTTCTTAATTTCCCCATACTATTTGATTGGCTTTACAGTTAAAATAAACTAAAACCAAACAAATAAACACCAAAGCAAACACAAAACAAAACAATTGCCTAAGCCCCAAAGCCAAACTTCCCTACCTCAGTGCAACTTTGCTTTCCATTCATCAGACAATAAAACCATATCTTCTACAAAACTTGTTCCTGGGTTAAAGAAAGAAGCATGGCTTAAGATCAGTTGTTTCCTTAACTGTTATTCCAGAATACTGAATACTGCCACTGGTGAAGGCAGTATACGCATCACGTATCCATCCTCAACCTGCTCAGCTAAACATAAGTTTATAATTCAACGTTGTGCAGCTTGTTGCTAAAAATCTTATAATTACATCTATTTGGATGACTACTAGGTTATTAATGTTCAGCAATAGACATGAAAGCAGACAATTTATTACTATTTCGCCCTGAATGTCAATCAATTCAAGCAAAAAGAATCTATTTTAAAAATAATAGAAAATGAATAGTATCTAAGCTTCCTGCTTGTCCAAAAAGTCTATCTGATAATATTGAGTTAGTCAGCAAGGTGGATTTAAAACAATGTATTTGAACTTCAACAGCATTATGAGATCCCAATGCAGACCAATAATGGAGAGAATAAATTCAGCTAACACAGAATGCCCCAAAGTATCTTTTAAATCCGTATGCCGATTAGGCGAAACTGTATTGCAGAAAACATATTACACATTGCTGTAGCTGCTCAGCTAAGTGACTCTGAATAAGGATCAGAACAAGGGGCTCTTTGAGGCTACAGAGAAGACCAGGACACAGATGTAGTCCAGTCTGCGGTTGGAAGAGTCTGATGCAGCCAGTTATTTCATACTCTACAGCCTACAAAACCTAAAAGTACACTAAACAGGAGCCGTTTTGTGCAGTAAGGTATTAGAAAGATAAGTCACTATCAGTTGGTATGAAGGCTCTGGGATGTGACACCTCAGGTCAGAAAGTATGGACCAGTTCAGTGTCTGTCTAGTATCAGCAAAACTCTCCATTCTATTGTAGCACAGTAAGTACCATATAAAACTATTCTTCCTGATAAAGATCTTGTGCAATTAAAAGTAAAGTATAGTTATAAAGAAAAAAAAGCCTGGAAAAAACTTGCCATTTCCATTAAACACTAACCTGCTGAGAAAGCAAGTCAGGACTAAAACATCTCTTATCTTAATCAGTTTAGTAGAAATTAATTTAATTTATATTCTAAGGTCGTATTTCCTGTTACGGATCCAGGTCAGGCAAGGGCAGACTTTTTAGAACTATCCATATATAAAAAAGAATATTATCATTTAAAGGATCAGTCCAGTAATTTCTTGATCTTTAATCATGGACTTCAGTGGTGCTGCTCCTATGTGCACCTTTTGCCAAAAACATTAAGGATTGAGGGATTAAATGCACAGTAAACTGCAAACAAACACAAAACAGCTTTTCAAACATCGGTATATTGACTTGAGTGGTCTAACAGTGGCTTGAGCTTTGTCTCCATCTAATTTGACCTTCAGTTTAGTTTGACCTCTCAAACAAGAAAGTCTAGACATTGACCTTGATTGAACTGAACAAACATTTTCTCTTTTCGGTGTTGTTCTAAATAATTTTAAGCACAAGATCACCACTACAGTTTACACCATTACTTACTCTACCAGTAATACTGTTCATGAGAAATTTTGACTGCAGAAACAAAAACGACATTATTTGACAGGAAAATGCCAAAGCCATGACCATAATATATCACAAGTTGAGATATATATATTGCTTTTTTTTTCCCCAGAAATAAAAATCTTCTTTAAAAAGGCAATGAAATTTAACTATTAACTCCCTCAAATCAGTGCTCCTACCGCTGCTAATCTCTGTGACCTAACCAGAGAAAGTACCTCTATTTTCTCATGCAGCTCTCTGACTTTTAGTATGAAATATTGAAATGAAAATACAGTTCAATTTAATTACAGGAAAACATCACTAGTGATTTTCATGTGTTAATTTTCCCCAAGCTACATAAACAGTTGAAATCTAATGACAAAGAAACATGATAATTTTATTTTCATTATCCATATGAAAAATAAGCACATAGAAAATTAAAAGATTATTGTTTTCATATAAGCATTGTCTGCAGGAAATGTTTAAAAACAAGCAGAATAAAAATTCAAACAGATTATCTGGATCAAAACTTTTTTTTTTTTCTTTTTTAATATGCTGAACGTGTGTTAACAACTGGAAAAAAAATAATTCTGTGAGTTCTTAGAGGTTGCCAGGACAGTAAGAAACCACAGCTAAGAAAGTTTTCCTCTCTAAATGAATTACAGCACGGACCTCACAGCTGGCTTTTTGAATACCACACAATCTATATCAGTGTAACATATTAATAGTTTTATTTATTACTCAGCCTACTAGAAACCTCAGCATATGGGCCAAGCTAAAAGAATTGTCAACCTGGTTAGTGATTCGCCAATGCACAGGAGAATTATGCCCGAATACATTATTTGTATATATTTTAAACCTTGACAATGCAAGAAATGCCACCTATCTTTTGGTTGTCAGTCCCCTGTAAAAATCCACTTTATCTAACACTTACATAAGCCCCTTAGAAAAATACCTGTCATTGTTCTATACAGTGGAGATTCACGAGTTTTTCAAATCAGTATAATTTGACTGATAATACAAATGTCTTGAAGAAAGAGTCATCTCTGTCTAAATTCTTCTGAAGTTTGAAGAAAAACTTTGAGACTGCACAACCAAGATTAACTATCAAACTTGCATAAAGTAACTGTATTAACAGGTGATATTACTTTTTCATTAACTCTGCACTTAACAGACTACGATTTTTTAATACATCAGATTTTCAACAGCATTCCATAAAGTACTCTATGAGGATACTCGATAACTACACATACTTATTGACAGCTTGCATTCCGTATTGTTTCAGTCAAGCTTTATTTTCTTAAATGGCTACAATACTACTACTTGGAGACTTCAGTTATTCAGAATGCAAGCTTTCTGAATTTCTTTGATCTTATGTAATCGTTTAACTATGCAACTAAATATTCTAAACAAAGTCTCCTTTAATTCTGTGTTCCTGCATTTCAATTCTGTTATAATACCTGTTTTCTCCATGTAATACAAGGTTTGGTAAATTTAAACAAGTACAAGCCAAACGTTATATAGTTAAATATATATTTACATACGCCCATATAAACACACACAGACAATACCTGCCATTAAATTTTGAGCCTTTTAAAATAACAGCACACTTAAATATGGAAGTACACGAAAAAAAGCATAAAAAGCACATATTAAGACATCAGTAGTATTAAATCATCTGAAATTGCTACAGATAAATGTTTACATTGGCACTTACAAGCATCCTAACAAGAAGTGCTGAAAAAGGAGTCTGCTTCAGAGATAAAGAGTTAAGAGCTCCATTCACATCAATTAAGCCACTGTATTTAAATTTCAGTTTGGGTGTGTGCAAGAAACAAAATAGTATCTTGTCAAACCGCCACTCCATGTAAGGTCTAACAGGGACTTGGTTGGTGTTAGCATACGTTGGTACATTGTCTCGGCAATGTATGCAGTACATGCCAGCAATCTCTTTCTCCACAGCTATGAATTTATTATTAAGTGCAATTTCGAAACAGCTCAATCGCAGGGCTGTACGTGAAACACCAAAGCACTTCTATGTCTATTATCTTTACAAACAACATAATATTATTGTCCCTTACTTCTTCCTGCAAATCTGCAGGAATGATGCAAAGCAACATTTTTTTTTTTTAATTCCCTTTCAGAATACAAATGCCTGTCTTCTCTTATTTCTGCCTGTTTCTAACCAAGACGCACTGTGGACAATAGTTTCTGAATCAGCAATACCTTTCCACACTATTGGCAAAAACTGGAAAAAAAAAAAAAAAAAAAAATTATACTCAATCCCAGAAGAAGGGGGAAAAAGACAAAAAAAAACCAAAAAAGGCAACAGTTTAAAGAACAAAAGCAACATTAAAACACCGTGAAAATAAAAGAAATACCAGCGATCACGGATGAGAATTAATGGGCAGAAAAGCAGCAGCAGCACTTATTGCAGAGGCACAGAGAATCCTCTTTCCTTGGAACTCATGCAACTAATGACCTCTCCAACTGCTGAATTAAACGGCTCCAGGAAACAAAACACTTACTGCCTGGTTTTAAGACACATATCAGAAGTTGTCAACTCCGCTAACGCAATTACGGGAGGGGGGGGGGGGGGGGTGGGGGGGGGGGGGGGGAGGAGGTAGAAGGGAAGGGAGCGACAGAGACAGAAACGCTGCAGCTTTAGGCGCTGTTGCCGAATGAAAAGCAGTAAGGAGAGCCCTGAGCATGTAGGCAAGTAAGAAGTGAAGAGCATTTACCAGCAGCAGCAGCAGCAGGTTGAGCAGCCCGAGTGCCTCACACCGTCTCTGGGAGATAACTTAGCACCGGTGCGGATTCCTTCACTGACGAGGGACCCCCTGCCCTGCCCTGCCCTGCCCTCCCCTGCTCTGCTCTGCTCGCCTTCCCTCTCCCTTCCCTCCCCGTCCCGTCCCTCCCCGAGGAGCGGCGGGAACAGCCGCCGCCGCCGCCTCCCACGGCCGCCGGGGCGGGGATCGGCGCGGCGCGGCGCGGAGGAGCCGCCGGCGCGGAGGGCGGGCGGCGGGTCCGCCGGTCGGCCGGGCCCCGGAGCCGCCCGCGCCAGCCGCGCTCTGGCTGCAGCCCCGCCGGCCCCCGGCTGCACGCGCCGCGGCCGGCCCCGCCAGCCAATCCCCGCGCTCGGCACCCGGCCGCGCGCGCGCAGGGCCCCCGCGCGCTGCCGGGGCCGGGCGGCGGCGCGGCCGTGAGGGACGGCGCGCGGGGACGGCGGCGGCGGCGGCTCGGCAGCGCCCCGGCACCGCGGCTCCGGGGCTGCCCTCGGCGCCCCGACCGCTCCTGCGCATAGCGGGGCGCCGGCGCCTCGCCCGTCCCTCGGCGGAGCGGCCGGGCCGCCCCAGCCCCGCGAGCGCTGCCGCAGAGGTGCCTCCGCCGGCCCGGGGCGGGGAGGGCTTCGCCGGGATGCGGGTCCCGTCGCCCCGGCGAGGGGACGACACTCGAGAGGGGAAGGGCGGAGGCCGCCCCAATCCCGCCGGAGCCGGGGGGCGGCGGCGGCGCTGAGGGAGACGGCGGGCGCGGGCGAGCCTGGCCCCGCTGCCGCCCCCCGCCTCGGCGTGCGGGCTGCCGCTGCGGGCAGGCCGGGCCCCGGGGGCTACGGGCAGCGGGAACAGCGACCACCACCGCCCAACAAAATCCCATCACCGGAAAAAACTGTTAAAAAAACTGCTTCCATCTTTCTTCCGCGAGTTAGAAACGTTTCGACAAACTGTTCCGCACTTCTCCAGAAAGGAATGACTTTAGCTATAATCTTCCCCTTCTCAGTGAACTGGCCACAGGTGAGCCTCAGACATCATGTTCTCTATAACGTTACTTCCAAATACCGTGCAGAACACCTACCTTTTCTGTAAAGTATCATTTAATGTTGGCTATTATTTAACCTTAATTTTCCCCTCCCCCTTTGCCACACATCTGCAAAAGCACCAATGGCACCGAAAAAAAGGAGTGGTAAAGCAAAGTAGATCAGGAAACAAGAGAGTGGCAAACGGCTAGGCACGAGCTGATGTCAACCTATAAAAACTTCGTGCAGATTCTTGGCAAGGCCTGGAGAAAAGTAGCAGCAGGATAAACAGAAACAGCAATGGAGAGGAGCCTTGGACACGGGTAACACGCAGCAGCATGGTCAACAGTGCTGCTACAACATAGCCATCTTCATGCCTACATTTCATAAAATAGAAAATCTGCGTGGAAAAATTAAGTAAACTAGAGCACAATGGATTACCTGTAACTAGGAAAAGTGTACTGTAAATTATTAAAAGGGGAACTACAGCAGAGTTAATTTTCCAACCGTAACTGTAGTTCTATAACTGTCAACAAAGAGCAGGAGTTTTAAGGGGCAATCCAGAAATCAGCAGGGAAGCATCTCTCAGGTTTTCAAGGTTAATTGAGAAGAGGGGAGAGCTGAGCATACTAGTAGAGCTTGGTAAATTACATGCAATGTTGTAGCTTGAGGATTGCATCTATCCACAGGGGTGAAGAAGATCCACGTAGCCACAAGTTCTCCCTGGCCTCATCTTTTTCTGTGGCATTTCACAGATTTCAAGATGTGTCCTTGTCTCAAATGCAGTGGTCTAAATTTTAATGTCGTATGCATGGTGATGTTCTGATTCTGCAGAGACACTTCTGTACAGAGATACCGTGAGAGTCATTTTTCTAGAAATATTCTCTCGGTTTGAAAATAAACTAGATTGTGAAAATGAATGTTAGAGATGTATTAAAAAGATTGTTGCAGTTAAGTAATGAGTTGTCCCTATCGGGAAGAAAGACTGAGAATTACACTCAGATGGGAAACAAATCTTGTCAAACTACATTTTGATGCAACGCAAATTTCAGTGAAAAAGGTAATGAAATGTCTGTACTAGCAGTCCGTAAAGCACATGACTTGATGCTTATGATGATTAAGCAGAAATTAGCAAAAACCAAAATACATTTAGCCTGTACAATCTAAAGATACTTGTAAATCTTCCTCTCACTGAGAGTATTTCTAGTGCTGATGTACAGCATATCACTAAGCTACATAATACATTTGTGATTTGAGAGAGAACAAACAAATGTCTGATTAAAGGCCACTCAACAAAGAGTTGTTGATAGTCAGTTATGATGGACATGGGCACAGCCCAATCTAGACACCATGGTAAGGTGGCCTCATTTGTTCAAAGGACTGTTGAAGTCAAGGTCAGGTACCTGGTGAAAAAGAAGGTGGGTTACACTTCAGCTTGGGGGAGTGTTTTCTGGAAGGCAGTTGACAGTAGGCAGCATTAGTTTGTCCTGGTGAGTAACTGAATATACACTCCCGCTGTCATGAGTTAGCGAGAAGCACAGCTGTGAGTGGATGGGTGGCAAAGAGAGTTTCAAAGCAAGAATAAACAGAGTTTACATATCTAGACATTATTAGTAGGAGCAATGTGGGAACACTGGCTTTGCATCTACATGTAGGATTAATGATAACTATATAAAAACCAGAATATTTGAGAGATAATTAATGTTTGTTTTAGAAGGATAGCCATGTCTTCTCCCTGAAGCGAGAGTCCTAACAAGACAGGGAACCATGTCCTCTCTCCCTCTTTTTCTGCATTTAAACTGATCTTAGATTCTTTTAGATGCAGTGATACAGCTTCAGTGGAAGAGAGGTTTGTTCCCATCCCTTCAACCCAGTGGTAAGGATATTCTCCTGGGAATGGGAGACATGGGACTCAATATGCAGGCAAATACCTCATTTCTTGGGTTAGAACTCTTTAACTACTGGATTAGTAAGTAAATGGTGACCACAGGCGGCTACTCCTCTAGCACATTTTAAATCCTTAAACTCTGTTTAGTTCTTTAGAGGTAACAACACAAGTGCCTACCTCCAAGAACAAGCTCCGAGCAGTGAATCCCAGGTGAATAGAAGCGTATTTCTTCAGATTTTAGTAAAGTGCCTGTGGAATGGGACTGCAGATGCATCACTGTCCTGCTTTCTGTTGGCTGTATTAGTTACTGCTCCATGCCCCAGATGTTTAAGAGGTAGGGCTGGGATACACAGCCTGGAACCTGCATGCTTTATTAGCTTCAGTCCCCAACATCTTTGGAGTTTCTCTCAGTACCACCTTGTCATTTACAGAACATGATGACACAAGAACATCTTGTCCACTTTCAGAAGGGCCACAGCTCCCCTTCTCACACTTCTTTGAAAAATTGACCTTCAGTGTGATTTGAAAGGAAAGGAAAAAGGAGACAACCAAAAAAGATTTGCAGTTTACTGGAGAGAAATGCTTGTCCCCTTGCCTTTTAAGCATGTGTTTGAATTTTCTAACCTGGAACTGCTGATTTTTCAATGTGTTCCTCTATATTGTTGCTCCTCTATTAGTGTGATTAGTAGTATGTAGCAGCTCCACCATACACATTGCTATAGCTTGATCAAAACAGGTGTAATTAAAGACAGTTTTGGAAGCTCATGCTATGTAAATGCATCATACAATAAAGGTGAAATTTTAATACTGCAGCTAATTAATGACTGGAACATTTTACCTATGGAATGTCAAGTCTGTGCTGCTTGGAGTCTTTAAATAGAACTGAAAACCTTTCTGTAAGATATGTTGCATCTCAAATGTAAGTTATGGGACCGATGGAGTGGTTACTTAGGTGAAGTTCAGGTGAAGTGCACCGGCTGGCATTACACAAGGGGTCACACCAGATGATAAGCACAGTTTTTTCCTCCCCTGTAAACTATAAATCATGACATGCAATGATCCTCCATAACAACATAGGGCTCAACTCTTCAGAACAGAGAGAGAGCTTATCTTACTGAACAATGCCTCTCAACTGCTTTAACATGTTGTAAAGAGGATTATTTTAATTAATTGGTACAATTTCCCACATTTATTATATATACTAGAATATCATTAGTTGCACCTGATTTAGATGTCCTATTTTCATTCTTAATCCTATGCCTGCAATTGCATAGTAAGGAATACATCCTCTGAACAGTGGACAGAATTACAAAAAAATAGAAAATTTTTTTTAAAAATATGCACAGGAGTATGTGTTCCAAGGAAGTAACCACACAGTGGTACAGTAGAAATATCTGAGTATTGTGCAGTGAGCTACCAAAAAAGGAGGAGTGGCAAGGTACAGAATTTTAACAGACTAGAATTACCATCTTTGGTAATTCAGTAAATGTGGTGCATGTTTGACATTAAAATAAGGGAGTTTGTGTCACCTCTTAAATATTGCCAGAAGCTGTCCGTCATTTGTCAAACAAAGGGAATAGAAAAGTGTTGAAATTGTACTAGTATTTTCAGGTAGTTTCCAGTCCCTTTAGCCTTCCCCCCCCCCCCCCCCCCCCCCCCCCCTTCTCGAGCCAGCCCATCTACCTTGTAAGAATTATAGCCTGTCTTTGAAATGGCTCAAATGGAAGTACCAAGCAGGTAGAAAGCTACTTGCTATATGCTTGAACGGCTCAGAACAATTCAAAGCCATCAACAAGTTTGCAGCTCTGGAAGAAGAAGAGGAGAAAAAAGATGGAAAGTCTTTGTAAGAAATACCTGCTCAGCGGAAAGTAGAGAAAATGTGAAGAATTTTACAGACACAGAACACTGTTGTACTGAAAGAGGGATCATTTTTCTTTAGAGAAATTGCTGTCTGCATATGAGCGTGTTGGGTATGCACAGCCCTCCCTAACGAGCCGCCATCCCCCGTGCAGGATTCAGCAGGGTACCAGCTGTCTGTCATGGTGCGTGTCCAAGAGTGCTACGTACACAGAACTCTGGACTTGCACACCTAACCCCCCCTCCCCTATAGCATCTTTGCTGACCACAGATATTTCAAAGCAATTGTAAAGAATATGGCTGCCAACTTATTGCTAACTTATTGTTGACTAGTGCCAACTTCAAGCAAATGATGAGCCTTTGCTCATCCAGCAGATCAAGAGAAGAATTTACTGGGCACTGAGAAAATTTTTGTGTTCCAGTTGTCCAGCTCTCAGGGAACACCACCTTGTGGGTACTGAAACTAGGTATCACTGTTCAAGAGTTGGTGGGATGCACTGTTTGCACTGTAGTTACTGTGCTAAGAGTGCTTGTGTGATAATCCTAAACCGCTAATACTGATGTTAAACTAAATACATGAATATCACTTAACTCGTGTGAATCAGGAACCAGGTCTCTTACCTTCTTATGGCCTGTCCACTTCCTGGAGTCATACTGGTTTCTAATACAGATTTTGGATTCCATTCCTGAATACTGACATCCCTATGCTCATTACTCTTGCAACAGAAATGGAAGATAGAGTTGTTAACTAGTCCTTCCTTTGGTTTTGCAAGCTACTAGCTGCTACCGAGTGTAACTGCAAGCTCTTACAATGTTAATTCTCTTCGCTGTTTTAATGACTCTGACACCAGAGAGGATGAACTGTTTCATTTGTCTTCCTGCAGTAATTACTGAGAGGCTGTAACCACTACATTTAAGAAAAACTATATGCTTTATGTAGTTGTCTGTATATACAAATGCCTTTGGTCTGGGAGAAAATACTACAAGGTGGTTATGATAAAAACCATAGAGGTCAGAGAGCATTCAGGTTAGTAACCGAGTTCACTGACAAAGTGAACTAAGGATAAAATCAACATTTATTTCTGGTATCAGAAGTATTTTGTCTCAGCTCTGCATGAAGTGGTATCGGTGTGGATGAGGCACACCACAGATACGGACTCTACACAAGAGTAAACGAGACTCAGTTTAGGTAAATGGCCACGCAGGCAGTCAGTTCTAGTACGTAGGCTAAGTGAAAGGTCAGATGAATTGTTTTAGCCACAAGGAGTGGTAAAATAAGCTATCTGGAACAATATGCAGAGAAAAGGAAGAGAAAAAGAAACTAGCAAGGTGTAAAGCATACATTAGCTATTTTGCATAATACTGAAATTAATTCAGTCAGGACAGGATTTAAAGTCTGACTCAAAAGATATATTAAGTTAGCAGTCTGCTTCAGCAGTAAGCATGTAAAAAGGTGCAGACAAATTATCTAGTGGAAGGTGTGGGTAAAAATGCAAAAAATGATTGGAGAATGATGAGAACAAAAAATAGTAAAAATGGAAGTGTACAATATATAAAAGAGGGCATGCAATTTGTGACAGTTCATCTGTGTAAGTGATACACTTCTATTCCTACATAAAATGCCGACGCCAACTTCGCTAACAGTATTTGTTCTTTTAAGTAAGACCACTCTGGAGATTGGGGGAGGAATTAGGGGGGGGGAAAGTTGAATTTGTTACCTAAAGAAACTGTGATTTATCAGTGAATCTTAACTTTCATGGGCTCACTTGGCATTAGAAAATATAATAGACCAGTATTTTTTAAATGTTCTTAGTATGCAAGAATTACCAAGACAATGAAAAATATTAAATAATAATAAACCAACATAAAATTCTCAGGATTGGAATAACTTTTTTCTAGTGGATAGCATAAATACAATGTTATTGCATAGTATTGTAAATAAAATAATGAAATAATAGAGACTGTGTAACTGATGTTTATTTTAAGCTATTAAACAATTTTAGTTTTGATTTGCTTAGCCTTAATTTGGCCCCATCCTTCATGAGTAATTTCTATGCTCTGTGCCTTCTTCTACCTGCTTTTCTTTTAATTTAAAATCTTTTCTTTGGAAAGAAGTTCCACACAAGCACACCAAACTATTCACTTTTGTTATTTATCTTCTGACAAATTCCAACAACCCCATTCAGGATCAGGACCCCATTTTTGCTACTGACTAAACAAGATGACACAGTCCTTTCTCTGTGAAGGTCATGGTTTAAGTGCCTGATTTCCTGAATGCTGTATGAAAGAAGGATGATGAACTTAGCTGTTATCAGTTACTTTGTGTGACGAAAGGTGCAAGATAAAGAGGAAGTTTTCATGCCTGATCTCCTTTCATTACCTGTTGTGTTAAACCGCAGTGAGCAGTCCATGAGAAGCTCAATATTTAATGCATTGGCTATAGCAGCACTGGGCAATAGATCTATAAAGTGATATGGTATACACAGTTTATTTGCTGTAAATATGTATAATGCAAAGAAACATGTTCATTCACCACTCCTACCAGTAAGAACTCCTGCAGTGCAAAAAGAAATGAAGGCAGCCATAGAAGAATGGGGCATTAGAGCAGGAATTGTATTTGCAGGGAGTAAAATATCTGTTTTAAGATTACAAAAATAATATCACGATTGCTACTGAAATACCTAGATTCCAAAACATGTTCTTTTAAACTGTAGATGAACAGGAAAGAAGACAACGAAACATAGTAATTGTAAGGTTTACTATGTCTAGATGCTTTATGAAGTCAAAATTTAAAGTGCTGAAAAAGGTGAGAAAAGAAGGTAAGTAACTCAAGGAACAGTAAGAATATATACTCAACTAGATTAGTTTAATGGACGCTTTATTTTCTGTTGTTTTCTTACTTTAATTTATATATCTCATTATAAAAAAGGAAGTTGTATTTTCTATATAAAATTTGCCAAATAAGTGAAGTACAATTTCCTTCTAGTTTTAATGTCACTTCATTGTTATTTTTTTCTATTTTCAAACAATTGTTTAGTTTGCAATGCTCATTAAAGACATCATTTCTTTGTACCCAAAGGAATGTGTAATTGCTGGTTAACACACTACTACACCAGAACTCACTAAGCAATTTATTCTATTATTTCCATTCTCTTCCAAAGACACATAGATATACTTGGGTTATTGAAAATAATTCTCTTGGTGTTCTCACATTATTCAGTGTAAAAGATGAGAACGGCAGACCTTTCACACTGATAAATGTTTGCAGAACTGACATTTGTGAAACTGCATTTAGATGTTCTCTGCGTTCTCCCATCCTATTAGCGTTAGAAAGGTTTGGGGGATCCTCTGTACTTTTCATGTCGAGCTATTCCCAGGCTAATTTCTGATCTCAGGGAAAAAGGTGTAAGCTGAGACTGTCGGATCCTCAGCGCCAGTGTATAAATGGGATATAAAGGTACCTCAAAGAGAGCTTAAAATTCTCCCACTGTTTACTTAGGAATGTGAAACTCAGCTTACTAATACGAAGATTACTTTTTTTTTTTTAATTACCGCTATTGAAAAAGTAAACTGAAATAGAAACTCTGAAATCTTAATGTGTTAAATATAATAACATGTACAAAATAAAAATAAATATATAAAACCAAATACATTTTTTACATTGCTAATGAGATTCTGCAAATGGAATTCACTCATCACTGAGTTCATCATACACAATTTATCATAAGAATGCTGCAGTCTCTCAGGTCTGATGACCTGCTTCACTTACAGAAAGAGTAAAAACTGACTTTTCCAGCATTCCAATAAGTGTGTCTCTAAATATAATTAAGAATATATGCCTGTTATGTAAGAAGACACAGTTTGTACTAATTTGTTAATGTGTTCATATTCAAACTGCGACACATTTCTAACAGTGGGCCATAAAGTATTGGTGTCTGTCCATAACATCAATTGTTAGTACTAGCATAATTAAGCTTGCCTCTTGCAATTAATCACCTTGACTGCCAACAAATAGTATATTTATCTTCATTACCTCCCTACATGTAAGTCTTTCCTTTAAGCTATACAGCAGAAGCTGACACTGTGTTTGGCTACAGAATGGACGGAAATTCAGCCGTAGCATAAACGGAGGCGCAAGCTGCCCGTCGCAGCCGTTTCTTGGCAGTGAGCTCGAAGAGCAGACCCCACCCAAGGACCCCTGGTTTGTCACTTCGTGGAGCTGCACAACTGGCAGCAAACCAGCCAACAGCAGTGTATGGAGTAAATTAGAGACACCCATTTGGGCAAGGGACTGCGAACTATAACTACACTACAGTCACATGAAACCCGAGTATCTTTAAGACTATGATTCTGTATTTTCAGCTTCCTCATATATTTTAATTAAAGACAAACAGAATTATGGACAGTACAAATTATTTTTCTCAAATGAGAAACAAAAGAGGGGATGCCAGAGTAATTTATTTGCTTTTGTTTGCATCTCTTTTTCCATTATTATTTTAACAAATGAGTTTACTAGCAGGAATGTTTGGTAAAATAATGAAGCAAATATTGTTAAATATTGTGATTATTCATAGCAGAACCTATAAGTTATGTTTCTCCAATTGGAAAAGAGAAGTGTGTTGTACGACCTACATACCCATTCAAAAAAAGCTTGAATATTCAAGAAGCTCTGCTTATGAATGAATTACAGACAAAAAATTATGCATAGATATTATTCAGCAAACAGTTTGAACATATACATCAGAAAAACTAGTTTGTTTGGAAAACTTGAAAACACAAAATGGAGCAAAGAAATTATTCATTATGAATTATTTGCACAGCATCTGTCTTACTTTCTCATGTTAATTGCCTCTGTTAAACCACATTTTCTCCACCTCAGTATGTAAATTTAAATGATTTTGCATATTCTCTGAATACCCAGTAAATGCAAGTTTCATTACCTTACTGCTTATATCTTCTTTGTCAGCCTAATTATACTAGAGTTTATATAATTTTAAAATTTGACCTACCAGCTTCCTGTAGATTGCAACCTCTTCCTCTGGATTTTGAGTACTGCCTAGTATTAAAAAAAACCCAAACACCCACCCCCACCCCCCACCGCCCCAAAAAAACCCAACAACCAAACCATGAAAAAAGATTAAAAAACATGTACATTAATTGCACTTATGAAAGATCTTGTAAGGTATGTCTTAATTTCCACTGTATTTATATATACTGAAAAAGCTAGGGTTTGCTTTTAATCACAACACTTTTAACATAATTATTATAAATCTAGGATATGACCCACAATTTGACTTAATGCAGAGAATTTTACTTAACTTTGAGAGCCTACATCAGACCTTCCCCTACAGTAACTGGGTGATGTATCACTGTATCCTTCTGTGCTTCCTAGGAGGTACCACTCTGGTTGTATAGAATTATTCTTTCCACAAATACAAACTTATATATCGGGCAGTTTGATTTCCTCTAAACGTATTTTTTTCACTGAATTTTCTGACTTCTTGATTCTTTGACCACTGACTCTCGTTGTCTCTCCAAGAAACACTGTGAGAAGAAAATGTGCACATTATATCATGCCTTTTCTTTGCAATAGCTTCATGCCACCAACAGAAATAAAAGCATCTTGTCAAAAACTGTGCTGGTCCGAGAAACTGAATGCAAGTTTAATCCTTCAGGCCTGTTAACAGAAATGCTCCCCCCGGCCAAATCTGTCCCACTGGGTCACTGAGAATGTCGCCTAAGTAAAGCCTCAGGATCAGTTCAACATTATCAGCATATACACTTTGCTAAAAAGACTGATCTGCAGAAAGCACTATTTTTATAGTTGCTGTATTCAGAAGCCAAGCACTTTGAGTAATACAAAGATACACTTTTCTGAAGGCATAAAACCTTCTGTTTAGGATTTCGTCTTCAATGTACCACAAAATACATAACCCCTGAAATGATTTGGTTTTTTCTATTTCATACTGAGGTTTCAAAACACTGTGGTAACATGGGTAGCACAACTGGGTAAAAGCATATTTATTCATTTATTTCTGCTGTGGGTAGAAACCCAGCTGAATGCTTACAGTGTTTTGCAGTAGCCATTAGTACATTGCCAAGGCACAGTAAGTAGACGTTATTGCCTGCACATCTCTACTGAAAACTCAAATTTTCTACCATCTTAATGGATTACAACAGGGGAAAAGGAATCATGATACAATTTTATGATACAGCAGGTTTTGCT
This sequence comes from Athene noctua, assembly GCF_965140245.1. NCBI lineage: Eukaryota > Metazoa > Chordata > Aves > Strigiformes > Strigidae > Athene > Athene noctua. The sequence goes on from NC_134048.1 coordinate 8,693,318, forward strand.
TCAATACAAAATTTCATTGACTCCTACTCTACAGGTATTTGTGGGTCATAACAGAATTTCTGTCTTAAGAAGTTCCCCAGTGCATCATAGAAATGTCAGTGCTATGTTTTGCTTCTGATCTGTCTACCTTGTGTTCTGTAGTGCACCAGGCCTGTGTTGTCAGATGACTTCTGAAATGAATGGCACCGATAAAATTTTGGGCCTTATCTTCAGCAATTCATTTTTTTGTGATTTTTTGTAATATACCTTTAGGCTACAAAACACATCTATAGGTTTTCCCTCTCTACAGTATGTGTTGTCCTGTATGCTTCAGCAGTTCAGTGAGCTGAGCTGATTCAAATGAGCCTTGAAATGTTAAATACAACTTGTAATATCAAAGGTTCTCATATCAAATAATTTTCTTCCTGTGGATCCTAGGGAGATTAAGGACTCGTGCCGGGACTAAAATGTCCACTGCTCACAGCAAATATCTCAGCATTGGCTATATCATTATCTCTTCATTGAAGGAATGGCTGGAAAATACAGCTGCAGCACTTCTTTATTTGTAAAGCAGGCACAAGGGACATAGCATTAGGTCCATATGGCAATGAGGGAATGCTGAATGGTGAGTAATTCTGTGACAGAAGCCTTCATGTACAACCTTGAGGTGATATTTTTTTACAACTGGTATAGAAATTAATTTTTGGGTCAGACAATAAGCTAAAATGCAGTATGGCTGCACTTGAATTTTTCCTCTAGTCTGGTTATCTCAAAGCCCAGAGAAAGAAGTTGTCTATTTTTTGTTGGGGTTTTTTTTCCTGGTTTTCCTTTCATATCTTGCAGCAGTGTCTGTTTATAGCTTGCTCACTTTTTTTTACTTCTGAGCTGAATTAAGACAAAGTATGGTTTAATTGTCCAAAAGACCAGCCCCCAAAACACTCCTGGAGTTTCTGAACTGAAGAACAGGAACTGACAATAAATGACCTGCTTCTTTCACACCCTGTGTTTAGCAGATGCAGAAGAAATACTTGGAGAAGAGTCCTCTTTAGATTTTGTGTCTTGGATCTGGTCTGTGTATCAGTACAGCCCCTGTACGCTTGCCACCATATGCAAGACAACCATACCAAAGCTGAGAGGCTGAACTGGGTCTACACCTAATTCTGGCAGACTCTTACTGACATTCAGGTTTTTTTACTATAATTAACTTTAATTCTCATATCATAAAGCAGGAATATGACTTCTATCTATGCACTTCATGATAGTCTTATAAAAAACTATTTTCAAAGGTAATTAGTAAGTAACCAGTGTGAAAAATAGGGAGATTGTGTTTTCCAGGACTGGCATTCTAATTGTAAATGCAGTCACACATGGAATCAAATGTTTCTAAAGATGCTATCTGAATAACTCTGAGAATGACAACAGAGTATAAGTGGGCATTACTCAATATTGCCAACAACTACAAGAATTATATCAGGATGTATAAACTAACGCCACATTTATTTCAGGATCCTTGTTTACAGAGAAAATGTGGAGTCTTGATACCACTGTGGAACAACTGTTAACTGCATAATGGCAATCACAGTATACAGAAATGAGTAGGGAGTATTTTAATGGAAAGCATATTGCCATTTTCCTTGCATTAAAAGTCAAAGGCAATTAAAACATAATTCAATTAGAGAATATCTTATCAGCTGTAAAAAGTAAAATTGATTGATATGCAGTGTAGGGATAACTTGGCTGCTGCTACTTGTAAAGTGATGGTGAAGCTGACAAATTAGTCATTTGGGGTTTTTATTTGATAATTTCATGTATTTTTATATTTTCTTTCACCACCAAAGGCATTTTAATTAGCTAATGTTTGATTGCTCATTGTTTGGAAATGGAAAATGTTACAAATGTATTGTGATCTGAACAGTTGTTGGCATTCAGATTAAGCATTTAGCATGACTATATCCTGCTTTCTCTTTACTAAAAATATTTATCTGATAATAGAATTTTTCTTATGAGTCTCTTTGTATTACTGTCCAATAAGATGTTTTAGTCTCCAGCTTAAACATCACATGTAGCTGTAAACAGATCAGTATAGCTCACAGCAGCTACAAATCAGTGAGCAATATCCTCATTTGAAGAATCTCTATGCTTACCCTAGGGCTAAATGGCCATGCAAGGAATAACCAATCAGAAGTGATGAACACTGACAAAACAGCAAACCTCTTTCTATAAAAAAAAAAAAAAAAGGAAAAAAATCCACAAAAAAAGGCATAGCCAAAGCAATTTTTTAAAAAATCACTCTTACATTCATTAAACCAGAAGTGTGTACTCAATTGTTACTTCAGTAAAAATTTGAGCTTGAGTCCTTAATAAACATTAACAAAATATTGAGATATGTCTTTTCTATTCATTTTATTCTTTACAAGTGAAAGACTTGATGACATGGTTTCATCAGTTTTTGACTATTCCTTTAGTTTTGTATTAATATTTCTCTTCTAATGAGAGAATATCAGCAGACTAATATCTACATGGATTACAAATTAATGCATTACTTCTCTTAGAAGGAACACTTCTACAAGGAAATCCTAGGATTCTCTCAAAGGACTGGCAAATAAATTAATTAATAATTTAAATTAAATTGGTCTGCAACACTTGACTACAAACCAGATGCCAGTGCTTTAGCAGTAGGACACCTGAATTTTGTTTATAATCTCTCTGTCCACAGAACTTGCACAGCACTTGTATAGACCAACGGGATAAAGAGAGAGAAAAATCTTTTGTGTGACTAAAATAATGTCTTCAAGGAATTTTATTTTTTTTTTTAAAGGTTTCTGGTCCTCTTTTACAGATAAAAATCCATTCTTCTTGGGTCTATCAAAATCTTTTCTGACTGCGTCAGCTATGGTTTTTCTCTGTCAGGAAAATCTGTAAAAAGGCGCATCTATGAATCCTAGTTTTCTATACAGGCTAAATTTTTGTCTGGAGAACCATAACAATTGAATACGATTCATAAGATAATTTCTATTTTGGTCAAAGAAAAGAGTTCAGTGTACATTTACACCTTTCTATATTAGAATCAATTTAAGAGGACAGTTTTTAATGTTATATAGGTTATGAAAAACTATGGTCTCATTTAAAAGCAAAAAATAGAGAATTCTGTTTAAATATCGGAACAGTCTGAGGAGCAGGAAATAATCTGATGAAGTAACTCTGACTTCAGTGTGATACATTTAATTAAAAAAAAAAAAAAGCTAAGGAATATCAATTAGTTAAATTTCTCAGATTGCTGTAGACAACTGCCCTCAGGGATATCAGATTATATATATTTATTTATTTATTGCTCTTCAGTTATACAGCAAAAGAGAACGAATGTTAAACCCTGCATCCTGAATGGGGTATATAACATCAAGAAATAAATCTGTATGAAAATGACATCACTGTGTGGTAAGATGTTAATACATAGCAAGTAGCATTAATACATTGAGATCTGGTCCAGAGTTTTGGGGTTTTTTACTGAATTGTTTGTTTGTCCATGGCAAAGACTCAGCTGCAAGGAGGGAAGGGGACAAGAGGTGACGTATAGGACCAATGCTGCTCTGCAAATTGATAATAATGCAAGTGTTTCTGTAAGAATTTGGTTGAAAAAGATTATTGCATTTGAAAAGTTATACAAAAAGCTGTAAAAAAGCAGCAGCATGTTAGTAGAGACTTGTAAGTACACTGTTAGAAAAGTATATTAACTAATAGCTAGTCTATCTCGTTGAAGATGCCCCTGCTCATTGCAGGGTGGTTGGACTAGATGACATTTAAAGGTTCCTTCCAACCTAAAACATTCTGTGATTCTATAATTCTATGAACTAATACCAGAGAGTAATTTATAAGTTTGTGAACAAAACCACTGAGAAAGCCTTTAGCTATATCCAAAGGAGATGTTTCATGAAAAACAGTGCAGTTATTAGGTCAGAAGCTTAAAGAGATAAAACAGCAATTTGTTATTCCACCAATTAAAAGTAATCGGCAAGTGGTAGTTACACAGCCTAATAAAATGTCTCATTTTTGCTGCTCATTAAAAATATCTGAACTTCAGATGCTTTGTACTGTGAATTTAATAAAAATATCTGAAAACACTAGGTTTGCCAAAAAGGTATGATCACCTTTAAATAAGTAACAAAACAAAATGTTAGAAGTAATGGCAGACATGAGACATGTTCAGGAACAGTTAGCTCCCCTCCAATTAATTTTACAAGATGCTTAAGTCTTATATGCTAATCTATGAAGATAAAAACTTCCACAGTCTGTGTGTGAAATTACTGTCTTTTTCCTTATTGCTACTGAAAATATCATATGACTGTTGAATCAGGGTATAAAGAATTTAGCAAAAGTGCTAGTTCATGGACTTCATTTTGTGCTTTCAGTGCACTTCATAGAACTGGGTCTGGGTGCTATCAGAGTGCATTCAGAAACAGCCTGCACACGGGTATTTGCACCATTGGACTAGAACGTAAGTATCTACAGAAACATAAGCTATACTGCGAGGAAGAAAATAAGGTTCCTAATTTAAATGATCCAATTGTATTTTTGAGCCTTCATCCCCTATACAGGGAGTTGTCTGAGAGCTCTAAGACAGCCAGCAAGATAAAAGCCTTCTCTCTTCAGTTACAACCAGATTTACAAGACGAATATCTGCTTGCTTCTTTTTTTTTTTTTTTTTTTTTTTTTTTTAGGGAGTCTTTTTGTTTATTGGTTTGGAGTTTTATTTGTTTTTTAAAAGAAAGATAAGGAATACCTTAAGGAATATACTACAGGAACTAAACGTACAGAAATACTTTAAAGTAGTTTCATATATTAATGATTCAAAATAATTTTTGTGCAGCTTAAAAATTCCCCTGAAAAAACATGAAGAAGAATCCATGATGTAAATTAAAGCCATGTCTTTAAATAGCTATTAAAAAACAAACAATAAATTCTGGGAATGTAAATCTCTATCAGCCTAGAGAAGATGGATGATTTAAATACAAAACTGTTATTTCAGTGTGCCAGTTCACATCTGGGAGGCTTAAGAATGCTGGCAATGTCCACCTTAGGAGCAGCAGCCACACAGTTCAAATGTGTTTTCTCAAATCTCCCTTTCTTGTATAAAAATCCTTCCCTAATCATCTGTGCTACAGTGCTAGCGGGAACATATCAAATGTTGCTATGAACTATATAGAATTAAAAAAGATTGAGAGGAAGGGTCTGGATGATGTTAGAATGCATTTTTAGTATATAATGTTTCTTTTGAAAATGGCAAAACCATTGGTTTTTTACTAATGTTAACTAGTTTCTTTAAAAATTGTTAAAACCTCTTAACAAAAAGCTATAAATAAGAAAAAAGGGCAGGCAGTAGCATATTTTGATGTGTATTTCACTCAGAAGAATCCCAAAGCCCAACACAAACACTAGTGATCATGCAGAACTGTAGACTCTAGGCTAATCACTCCCACTTAAAGGAATTTAGCACCACATTCCCAATGACAGGTTTCTAATCCAGTCAAAGAAACCCTCAAAAGTTCTTTAAGGTAATGGTAGACCTGACAAAAATGATAATGGGTTTTTGGCCAAGAAACTCAATATAAAGGCAAATATAGAAGAGATGTGTTAGTCAAACATAAGTTATTGGACACAGTACAGAGTAAATGGATGATATTATATGATATGCTATAGAGAAGGTCAGGTTACACAATGTAATGATCCCCTTTGGCCTTAAAGCCTGTGATTCTGTGAAATCGTACTCCTGCTGGAGGTCTGTAACTCATGTACTACTGTTGATTTATTTATAAGAGACAATACACAGTAATAATACCTGTGCATGATTATTCATGATATCTGTCCATGAATTATATCAGCAAAAATGTTTTTAAGGGGAATTATGACTTGCATGTATATAATTTCATGGAGACATCAAGGCTTAAGGAGGAGAACAGTCATATTAATTTCCTAAAGGGAAAGCATAAGGTAAATTTTTTTTGTTCACTATTTCCCACCATTGTTCTTACCAGCGCAGCTTCTCTGTAGCAATAAAGAGAGCTGGAACAGAGAAGTCCCAGGTGCTGTCACCATAACATCCAAAATAAATAATTTTTTCAGCGACCTGCACCAAATACTGGCACTTCCATGTCTGTTAACATTTACATCATAGCTCTCACTAGAAATGGATTGGTGGTATTAATGGGAATTTTGATAAGAAAATATCTATTATGTGTTTAATCATAACAATTTACAGATGATCTCCAAACAAATGAAACTAATTTTTACAAAGAAATCAAGCAGTGTAATACAGTGTGACCAAATTCAGAGCTCACACATTTCTATTCTGACTCCTGATTCTGTAAAATATTTTGTACTTCATAAAACAATACAGCTGCCTTTTTGTTTTCAAGCGTCATTAAGAAAACAAGAAAAGTAGTAAATTACTATATAAATACCGTAGAGCACTAACCATAAAGTATTATAGCCTAGCAGAGCCTAGTGTTCTACGTTTGTGCATTTAATTTCATATGTACATACACAAAATTAGAAGTCTAAAGAAATCTGCGTGTCACAACTTGTAATATCAGATCTTAATTTTGGATAAGAACAAAAACCAATTAAAAAATCTATTAGAATATATAGAGTGAAAATGATGCATTTATATAAGGTATATCCTTCTACTCTTACAAATATTTTGGAGGTTGAATTTTAACAGCTTTTTCTCATTATCAAATTTTCAAAATAAAATCCAGAAAGATAACTGAAGCTGTTCATCAGTATGCAACTGTTATTCATATGACATTTCCTACTTTTTGCTATAATTAATCCCAGTATAATGATATTTGGGGGAAAATATCCTTCAGATGTACCAGAACTTACTATTCCACTTACTAAAATAAAATGAGGACAAGTGCTTTTACTTACTAAATATTTTTATCTCCTATACCAAATTTCCATGTTCAGTGTTATTAATATCATTATTTGAGCTGTAAATATTATTTTAGCAGACAATCCGTCCAATAACCTTTTCTTCCTCCTCTTCGCAAACATCCCATAAAGTGGATTTTGGTTAAAAGAAAGTGTTTGTTATACACACGTTACTACTACTGTATCCGTTTATGGTTTGTAATTCTTAAACAGTGTTTGCTTAGTCCTTGCCTATTTGCTATTCATTATTGAAAGCATATAACAAATTAGAGTCATGTGATAATGTCAGAGCTGGCTGACATGATAAGTAAAACTATATAAATGGCCACTAAAGCATGAATTGCAAATAACTATCTAAGATAAATACATAGTTAGTGTATGAATATAGGTTATACTTGTGTCAAATTACACCAAAAGACTCATGCACACAGTGAAATCAAATAAAAACTAGGAATTTTAAAGTGTTTACTGATATGTAACCCCAGCTAAAAGTACTATTTTAAAATGAGTTATTTTCTGTTCGTGTATGTTGAATAATGCCATGTTACAGTTAAAACAATTATTTTAATATTCATAAATTTGGTGAATGGACAAAACAGTGTTTCCAGAACGGTCAATAGCTTGTCATCCTGGTTAGTTAGCATTTCTAAAGGACTGCTCACAGATTTTATTCATATGTTGGGTGTTGTAACTGGTAACTAGACTAGAAAAAATCCTATAGATTAAACACTATACAGATTAAGCATTTATATGTTTAGTTTCACAATTTAATAACTATTTATAATTGTACTGGCAATGAAAACAGGCGAGGTAAGGCCTGTTTGTGAAATAGTATTTTTGAACTTCTGAAATAATATTTAAACCAGCAAACACTGAAAAAGTTGACAAGCACATGGACATACATGTCCCTTTTTTCAGATCCCAAACCACCAAAAGTGAACAAAGCTAGTTAGCCTAATAAAAGATACTATCCCTTCCTCCACACCGTTGTAGTTTATAGTTCACTGGGTATGCTTGGCACATCTTTCCAAAGGAAGTTATGAGCAGATCTTTCGTAAAAACATTTTAGAAATACAGACCTGAGTACAGATGTTTGATAAACCTGCAGTCATGTTGGAGTCGGTGTGAAGCAAAAACTGACCAACGCAACCTGTAACCGTAATGAGGAGGAAACTACTTCACGATCTCTTTGCAGTAGAGGGGCTGCAGTCAGGAAGATTCTAGGAAGCAGTGACTGCAAAGTCAAAGTTTCTTAGAGCTTCCTGCATTCCTGTTGTTATCAAAAGCAAGACTGTTGAAATGATCTGAGCCAGAACACAGGCACACACTAAACTATGTACAAGTGCTTCTTGAAAGTGTCTTTATGTTTTTTTCAAGGATAGGTTATGCCTGTGAAATAACACAGACCTATGTAACCTGTTACTTTTCCACCTGCAAAGAAAATCATACCAACAGGACAGTGCCAATGAACTTCATTATGGGATAATTTATTTTCACTTCTGAAATCTTACCAGATATTTCTGCTTCTCAGACAAAATTTGTCTAGGTAAATGAAAGGATACAAAATAGTGCTGAACAGCATACCAACTCTAGGAGTAAAGCAAGATGAGGTATTTAAACCATATTGAATCAGATAGAGTATGCAGACTCTATCCTGCTCCCTCACGTACATGTGACCAGTTCAGGGATACTCCCAAAATGCCACCGAGCTCTGCCCCTGCAGTATCTCTGCAACAGCTTTCTGAAGGGGCTAGCAAGAATTGTGGTTTTGGTTTGGATTACTACTTTCTTCCATCACTTGTACCTGTGGCTGTATAACAATTAGTCTGAACATATGAAAGCAGAGGAGAATAACCAGAGGGAAGAGCATAAATGGAAAGAATGTCTGATACCCCGAGGCATTCTCCAACGGACTGCTAGAATACTTTGACCCTTGGTGGTTTATATATCCTATTTCTTGTTGAAGTCTAGTGCCAGGAGGATTTGCACTCCAAATCTTTCTGGGAATGTTATTCCAGAGGCAGTACATACTTCACTGAATCTCATATTAATAAACTATGATGGTGAAGAAAGCACCAAAAATCTTAATCAAAGTTATGAGCATCAACAAGAAGCAAAGAAGTAGCTAATAGAAGATTAGCTGCTGAACCAAAGTTTTCTGTGATTAATTACATTATAGCCCAGTAATTTAGTTTCTCTCACTCTGTAACTTCACATATCTATACTAATTAGTTGCCAACCTACAACATTATAAATGAGATAATGAAATAAAGATGTTTTAAATATCCCTTTCTATTACATGTACATTTTGCAGCGTGTTAACAGACAGATGAATTCTGGCGTTTTTTTAAGGATATATTAGCATATCATTGTGTACATGAATGTGAAATAATAAATTTCTCACAAGCATAATGTTAAACTACTAAATCTACTGGAATTCAGAACTAAAATAAAATATTGTATATAAGATAAAGGCTGGCATGGGTTAAGCTTCCAGCAAGCACAGAGACATCACACCTTTCCCCATCACATTTTCACCTGCTCATGTGGTGCAGCTTCTGCTTTGGTGGAAAATTCCTTTGGGTCATCTTGGTGTAAAGTTGTTGGTGCTTGCAGCAAAATTTGCAGAGATAGTAGTGAATAGAGAATGTTTTCATACGGTTGTTAAGCCAGAGAGATATCTACAGCATTTTTCACAGTTCATGAGAGGGACCATCACTTTTTCTGTTAGATTTGTTCAATTTGGGAAGAAGTTATACAAGCTTTTTTCTTTTATGAATTTGTTTGGAAAAAAGTATTTCTTTTTCTGAATTTGATTTAGAAAACTCCAGTTCTTAGATGCCAAATTTATACAAAAGAAATTTGCAGTATTCCCCATGTAAGCTGAAGAAACCCTTAAGGAGCGCTGCACAGACCGAGGCAGTTTTATTTATTTGCCTGAAAGCAGTGATGACAGTCCAAGCATGAGCAGCGTGGCTTGTTTTATATATCAACCTTGCATGTTTTCCTGTCAGCTTTGCAGTTTGTCATCCACAGCTTAGTCTCCAAATAGCATGAACTTTGAGGACAGCATGCTGAAATGAAAGACTTGCTGCGTCCTACAGAGAAGAAACAGGGCCACCAAGGAATAGCAGAATATCTGTTTATTCCACCTTATGTACCCTAAATTGTGGAAAAATATTCCATTATTAGTAGAAACATAATACAATTCTGTTAATGGTAGTATAATTTGTTGTTACTATTTGGAGTGAATCTGTGAGGAATCTAGCTAGTATAGCAGATGAAATCATAAAAGAAAATACTAAATGCAAAATCTGATATATAAAAGCAAAGAATGAGTTGGAGCAGCTGCAATAGCTTGTTATAACTACTTAGAATTGTTCAGCTAGAGCGGTGTTTGCCAGCTGGAGTGCAGTTGTTCTGAGAGGGAGGTGGGATATCCCGCCTCTCTATGTGGAGAAACAACACAGCTAAGTGAGCATAAATGCACAAAATGGTATGGTGTTTTATTACTGGAATGATTCTTAGAGACAGAAACATGTTAGACCACTTTATGGCAGTGTTGCCAGAGAAGTGACTGGTCAGTCTGGAGCACACTGATAAAGTTTAATCTTCTATCACTGCAATCTTTTTATAAACATTATCAGTTGTTGGGGTTTCTTTATCCCTGTTATAAGTATCAGCTACAGATGTGTGGTCAGTAAACTATCTGGGTATAACCTGCAGAATTTTCTCCTAGTTCTGCCAGGGGATTGAATGGCAGGGAATTGTACATGTCCTGAGCAGCTACATTGGTGAGAAGAAACTTCCCATTACATCACATTTACAATTTACCTTGTCAGGTTATCATGGAGAACATGAGTTTACAAGGTGATGAAAATCAGTATAGCATGAATTTAAAAAGGAGATCCAAACATCCATCAATATTTAAAATAAGTGCATGAGGGCTTTTTCTTTAATTAAAACTGGCATACACTGAGTTTATTAGACTGGAGGCATGCAGCATGTTGGTCATTATGTTATAATCAGTTTGAATATGCTAAAAACACAGCATGAGACTAAGTTCACACAGACTTGCTGTTATACTGGTCAAACAGCACTAATCAAACTGTTTTATTTGAGGTTTGATCTAAAGCCCATGAGAGTCTTGCTATTGCATTCAGTGGGCCTGGAGTTCAACCCTTGATGAAACTGAGCACTTTATCCTTGTATAATTCAATTACTTATGTCACTTGCTGAATATATCATTTCTTTGATAATTCTTTACATATAACCACCAATAAGTAGACCATCCAAAAACCTCACACCAGTTATTTTAGTTGTTTTCCTTTTCAACTCCTTCAAATCCTATTTATTACTGCCTTCTGCTTCTGCTATCACTAGTATCAGCAAAAAACAATGTTTTTCCTGTAATAAGAAATATTTATGATCTCATTGTGAAAGCCTTTCACATGCTTTTAGTTACAATACACCACATCTCTAATGTTCATTTTAGAAAACGATATTTTAGCAACTGGCATTTTATGAAATTAACTGCTGCAGTACTGCCATATTTTACTGTGAGTTGCAGGTACTCAATGTAGTCATGCATGCCCACATAAAGGTGGCATCAGCTGGTTTTATTACATTTGTCCATGTCTGGTGAATTTGACCATCACCACACACAATCACACAGAATCACAGAGAGGCTGAGGTTGGCAGAGACCTCTGGAGGTCATCCAGTCCAACCCCCCTGCTCAAGTAAAGCTACCAAAAGCTGGCTGCCCAGACCCATGCACAGACAGCTTTTCATTATCTCCAAGGATGGAGACTCCACACCCTCTCTGGGCAACCTGTGCTCAGTCACTCTCACAGTAAAGAAGCATTTCCTGATCTGACTGAGCCTCCTGTGTTTCAGTTTGTTCCCACTGCTCTGGTCCTGTCACTGGACACCACTGAAAACAGCCTGGCTCCATCTTCTTTACACCCTCCTTTCAGGAATTCATACACGTTGATGAGATCCTCCCTGAGCATTCTCTTCTCTAGGTTGAATAAGCTGAACAGTCCCATCTCTCTCAGCCTTTCCTCATACATGAGATGCTCCAGACCCTTCATCATCTCAGCGGCCCTTTGCTGGACTCTTTTCAATAGCTCCAGGTCTCTCTTATACGGGAGAGCCCAGAACTAGACACAGTGCTCCAGATACTGCAAGAATCAAGTCTGGGAAACATTTATTCACAATAATACATAAAGATGTAAAAGAATTATGAAAAATTATGGTTTGAAAAAATTAATAAAAGAGGAGTCAGAAGTTTCTACATACAAACATCACTAAATGAAGGGAATAAGATTTCAGGTTCATAACAGAGTAGATGAATACGGATAACTTTTTGCACTCTCTTAATAACAGAATAGGAAGCATGTGTGCTGTGGAGAGGATGAAACATGGCAAATCATCCATTAATAAGTATCTATTTTCCTTGACAAATGCCTAATTATTCGGCAGAGTAATTTAATGTTCTGTATTAAGCTAAGAGGCGCATGGTTTAAAATACCCACATCAATGGGCTCTGTTCAGTATTCCCAACACACTCCCACCAAAACATTCACAAACCTCAGCAGGGAATTTTCCTGAGAAGATCAGCTAATAATGTATTGTACCCTGCAAATGAGCCCTTAAATCTCTAAAGTTGATTTTCGTCTACTAAACCACAAAACTGTCTTTCTCTCCTTCTTCTGTTAAGAATTCCCGCTGCCCATGTACTGTACCTCTATATATATACTGAGACATAACTCCAGCTATTAAATACAAAGAATGAAAGTATCACAGCAAAGCAAAAATTTAGTCTTTAATAAAGAGACTCAAAGCCAACAAGAAATGCTGATATTTTACATGAAACAGAAGACTGAAATTTGGAGGCCTGTGGAAATGCTTGAAAAGCAATTAGTCACAGCCATACAACAACTAGGAAAAAATGCTTCCAGGCTACCAAGCAGCAAGCCTGTAAGGGAGACAGTGGATCTGCTGGACCAACAGGAACTGAAAGGAACCACTATGTAGAAAAATGGCTTTGAAGAATAGCTAAATGACAAGTGGTCATAGAGGTCTGCCCCAAAAATGTTTGAAAAAAAAAATCTACCTTGAGAGCTAATGGTCCCAACATTTTGCTTGATGCCAACAGTAGGAATCTGTATTCAATCAAGTAAAGGAAAGGGACTTGCAATACAAATTATAGTATTATTTTCATGAAAATAAAGATGAGGAAGTTTTAGCCATACTAGAAGATACTGTACAGGAAATTGGTAATTGCAGTAGCATAGAAGTTACCAGCACTGAATAATAATGAACTCAAAAAGTAAGCAGCTGAACTTCTCACAAGGTATGCTATTTTTTAACAACAATCAGTGAATAAAAATGCAGCTGTCTTTTAAAGTAAGACAAGCAAAGCCTGAATCAATAACAGATAACTAACATGGTAATTGAAGGACAGTATATTCATCAAACACCAAAACTAGGATGGTATGATAGGGTCAAACATCTTTAATCTCCAATTTGTTGTATGAAATGAAGAAGCATTCAGCTGGAACATGCAGAGATCACATTCCACATACACTAGCACGTTAAATGTCAGTGGACTTAGCTATGAACCTGACCTAGAAAAAAACAGTATGTGCTTAAAATTACGGAATATCTACATTTACATCCTAATCCTTTTTTTTTTTTTTCCCCCCCACCTGATGTCAAGTTCTGCTTAAGTACTGCAGATACTAAATCTTACTGACTATACAATTTCTATCACAAGTAGGATTATTAAGCAATGCCACCCCTAGCAAGAGACAAGGAGAAGGTAGGGCTATAACAGCCACACTTTTATCTTCAGCCTTTTTCTGGTTTTAGCCAGTATTTTGTGTGAGTCTATATCAATGTTTTTATGTATTTATATCTATCAAAACAATGCAGTAACATCTTTCAGTTATGCAGTTTCCTTCATCCACAAATCTAAAAATATTTCCCATGCTTTAATTTAGTCTCACATCTCACAAGTATGTGCAATAGTGCTTTCTGTGTTAAGTTCCACCAACTATTTATATGCCTAATTTGTAAGGATTTCACTGGACAGGAGTGTAGAGGTTACACCTTGACCAGGCACAGGCATAAGCATGTTTAGCATGATCCTCAGTGTGCTTTTGGCCAGTCAGGCAGCACTCTGCCAGCCATCTCTTCCTTGCTTTTGAGGTGACAGCATTGGCCAGAGAGCACTCCCACCCAGCCTGCTTTGGATATTTGAAAATCTAGCTGTATGCATGAGAAGGATGTCATGCCAGATTCTGCCCCATTTTCTTTACTCTACAGAAACTTATCCTCACGTAATACATTTTTATCTAATAACCATTTAACATAAAATACAAACCCAGTGCAGATATATGAAAGCTGAAAGGAAGGGCTTCCTGTGCTGAAGTCCATGATATTTCCTGTGTCCTTTCTCACCAGCGGAATAAGGCTCAAACTCCCTTCTGCGTAATAGCAGAACTTCAACTGGAGTGTAAGAAAAAATGTGAGAGGAAAATTGTCCCTTAAAAAAGGCCATGAACTCAGGCCCTCCATTTCCTGGGAGAGAGCCCTCTTTTATAGCAGATAAAGCAGTGGCAGTGTTGTAGTCATGATAATCTAAAGGTATAAGCAAAGTTTGAAGGAAAAGTTACTATCTTTCTAAGGCTAACTGATGCAGCAAGACCAAAAAACCCACTTTTTTTCAGGTTTGGAGGTTTGCTGGTAGGCAGGACGAGCACTAGTACTACTACTGTTGCCTTCCAGTGGGCTATGAATGAATAAAGAGGGCTGTCAGAGTACCCAACAAGGACAGGGATAGGAAGTAGGACAGATCAACCCCAAATCATCCTTTCTTTCCTCCTTCTAAATGATTATACATCATCATCTCTAATCACCTCCAGGCCAGTGATGAGCATGCATTAAGCCCACTTATGCAGACTGTATTAAGTGTGATTACACATTACACTGCAAAGTTATAGGAAATATATGGATCAATGTATGGCAAGGCTCCACATCAAGGCTCAAACATTCTTTTGAGCGTTGCAAGGATTTTTTTTACTTTTGAAATTTTTGAGGTAAGGGTTATTTAAATGTAGTTGCTGAACATCAATACATGCTATCCTAACAAAAGCGTGGTCTCAAACCTGGGGAAATGTAGTGTTCTCCAGACATCCTCTCCAGCCCATCTAAAGGGAAACATGATACACTTTCATTCAGCTGAAACTGGCCAGTCTGGGAGCTGGGGAGATGAGTCTGTAAGGAGGAAGAGTCTCCCACTGCTCAGAGTTGCCCAGGAAAACTCTGTAGCTGGCAGCAGGACTGTGGGGAACGCACCCGGCCTCCGAGGCCCCAGGCAGGTTTGCACTGCGTCGCTGCTGCACTTTGTGCAGTTTGCTCTCCTCACCCAGATCTGAGCGGGCATTCAGAGACGCTGAACCGTCACATTAGAAAGGAGCAAGGGGGTAAAAAACCTGACTCAGCTTGCAAAGTTTTGCACAATGTGAGCATGGGTTTTCAGAAAAGCATTTTTTGATTTATATGCCTATACTCCTTTGAAGTTCATTACTAGATTTAGGGTTTAGGTTCTTTTTTTTTTTTGTTATGAAACAACAACTTATTTCTTAACCAGTCTCTTTTGCAGCCAATAACTATTGCATCTTTTGTAAACTGCAGTCCCTCTTGTTGCCAGTAATATGTGTTTCGGGGGAATGATTTAAATGACAAAATGCTTACTTGTAACAACAAAAGAAATGATACAATATAAGCTAACTTTTAATAACTGAAAAGATCTTTAATTAAAATTGCTTTCCATTCAGGGGCTGGAGTTTTATTTAACCAGCTGCCCTATGAAAGTTATTACCTAGAGTTTTCATTTTCCCAGTACACAGCTGCAGAAAAGGTTTTATTCTGGTGAATGAAGGGCTGTACAACAGCAAGGACAAAGCTCACTTAAACTAACAATGGAGCCATGGCAAAAGTCATAACCTTCTGCTGTCTTAGGGGAAGCACACTTTCTGAATATAATCTCTCTGATTATGCCTAGTATGCAAAATGCAGTTTTATATCTGCAGCTCAAATAGATTTCAGTATTACTACTGAATACTAATCACTGATGCAAAAAACGTAGAGCTCCCTCAAGGCATTTCAAAAATCTTGATTATTTAATCAGTGCTCTTGATTTATAAGGCGAGCTGGTTGATGACTACCAAAATGTGACACATTGGACACTATCCAGATGGAATGCCAGTTTTCATTTGAGGTTAAAGAGGTAAAACTCTACAAGAGAGGTTTTCCAGTATCCTGGACTAGAGCTAGAGTTATATCAGATGATAAATAAAAACTGGCAGTTTGGCTTGCACATAATATTAAAACAGAAACTTCACTGACCTGTCAGTTGTAAAATGAAGTAATCAACTTTCTTTCTGATTAGTCTCCATTTCCACTATGGACTTTTTATTTATTTCATGGTTTCCACCTTAATGTCCTCTTCTCTTGTTAAATAGCAGTACTTTACTTTTTTTACAAATATTTAAGTGGAGAGTGCTTCCTTTTTTATAAGCATTAATTTCCCAACCAGCTAGGTGCAAAATTTGCGGAGTTGTTTCCTTCCCCCATAACTACAGATTATGTATCTGAAAATGTTTTTTACCTACATCTTTATATATTAATATATGCTTAGATATATAAATAAATCATTTTAATTCCTGCTTTACAGTGCAATCGATTTGTCAAAAATTAAGATACAGATGTATGATTTATATTCATTTCTGAACAGGTTTTACTGCTTATGTTGCTTGGACAGTCCCATCTCCATCTTTTATTGTCAACAATGATAGCCGGTTAAAGCAGCCTTCTGGATACAATTTCCAACCATTTTCCTGTCAAGCATTTAAGGAGCAGAATGACTTCAAATTGAGATAGCAAGGAATTAAATTCATATTTAGACACCTAATTCTAGGCTTGACCCTAGAAGTTAGCAATCCGATCACTTCATATACATGCCTATATGAATATAGAGTCCTAACATCTCAACTAATATCGAAGGTATGGTCCATATTAGAAGCAGTGACCGACACTTAAATTTTTAAAGCAAAGTTACAACTACAGAAAATTATTTTACAAAATCAGTCCTTTGTCCATGTTGATGCTTCAAGTGGGTGGCACAAAGGGAGCTCCCAGAGGCGCCCAGAGCTGGTGGCTGTCCTCGGGCTGGGCCGGGCGGCGGCACGGGCTGTGCCACTGTGCTGGGGAGCCAGCCCGGGAGCTGCGTCCTCTCTGTTATTTATACCTGAGCTATCAGTGATAAAGCTGATAGATCGATGCAGATAACCACAGCTCTGCGGCAAGCGGCCAGCCTAGCATTTCAGCAGAACTGAACATGTGCCAGCCTGTAAGGACAACCCTTGCGAACATACCAGCAATTTTCAGGTTAAGAGGCACACTAGAAGCCTGACTTGGAGATTAAAATATCCTCACATCCCAGTGCAAGCCTCTCAAGACTTCTAAAACTGAAATGACTAAAACTGTAATCAAACCATGGGAACTTGATGGAAGGTTTAATTATAAATAAGCATTAAAAGTATCAAAAACCCTTGTACCAACACACCTGCGCCAGAAACAAGGATGGTGGTAAGGGCCGTGCCCCCACCGCCCTGGGCAGCCCTGGGCAGCCCTCACCTCACCTCGCCGGACACTTCCACGGCCGGTGTTCCCGTCCGCCGGGGGCAGGGGTCCGGCGGGCCCTGCAGGCTGCGGGGCTTGGCTGACGCTCCCGGGGTGCCTCAAAGCATAGGCACAGCGTAACACGGAGCTGCGGAGCTGGGCTTGAGCTTGGAGACAGCAGCAGCGCCGGCATGAGCAACACGAAGAGCAACATGGGCCGAGTTACTGCACGGGGCAGCCCTGCAGACTGCAGCACCGCCGGGTGCCCTGTGCACCGCTCCGGGGCCTGGCTGCTTTGTTATGTTCTTTGTCAGTACCTGGGTGATACTCACAACCGTTTTCATTCCTTGTTTTGAAATGTTTGCTAGAAATTTCAGAAGTCTGGGTTGCAATGGCACAACAAAAGGAAGCACAGAGGAGCGTGTAGGGCGAGCGGAGCCCGCAGGTGCCTGTCCGGCCGCACCCGCCGCGGCAGACGGAGCGCGCATGGGCAACGCTGGCCACGTCCGCTGGCACCGTGCAGGCAGCACCCCGCGTGCCAGACTGCTCCCAGAGTTGATAAGAACGACAGGGTCACCTCCGCAGAGGCCTGGCTTCTAGGTTTTGGCAAAATCGCAGGTTTGTATTCTGTTACGAAGCCAAAACATTTTAATAACTACAAGAGTTCACTTACAAAATCTGTGTTATTTGGGACTGTGCCCTTTATAATTACATCCCTATATCTTTCTCTGTACATGTAGATCTGTCTCATCTGAAGCTTTTGAAAGAGTATCTTACTTGACTGGACTTGTGGGTAAGGCAATCATGGGGAAGTTCAAATAGCCACATTATTCCATCTTCTGTCAGGAAGCCAAAAATCTGCTTGAAACACAGATGGCTATTTCCCTGTCATCTTCTAGCTCCTTAGCTGATTTCCTCACTGTTTCAACTTCATTCTCTGTAGCAGTTTTCCCTGAGTAGGGAAGCTTTTGCACCTTCTTCTTTAAGAGAACAGAGCTACAAACTGCAAAGTGAGGATGTTTTGATCATATACAATAATGGAGAATGAGAATGGAGAATACCTTACTGAAGACCACGCTGCTGGATAACGCGCTGGGTGATTGCCTCAGGCTCTGGATATTGCAAGTAACGTGTCATATATATCACAGGTACCACCAGGCCCTCTGCCATGAGTATAGCAAGATAAAAATAGCTTGTAGGGATTATGTTCCCACGTTCTAGTCTTGCATGGCAGTACAACAGGAAGAACACTGGAGCCAGAACTCGACTATGCAGGAGAAGAGGGATCTGCTCCCCTGTGAGTTAGAGACTGCACTGCAGGTGAGACTGAGGGGCAAAATCATAACCCTGAGAGACAGGAACTGGAACTTCTCTTTACACATAGCAAATGACACTACTGCCCACCTTGCTTATCCTTCCCTCAAGTCTCACCTATTCTCACTACATGTAACCATGCCACACAGATCAAAAAGCCACATGATTTCATAAAAGGCTCCATAGTTTTTGAACCTAGAAAAAGAAATCAAGAATACTCTTCTGCTACCATGCCATTGTGTTTGTGCTGTTTAAATTGGGGCAAAATTTCAATTCTCCTTCACTGGACCTAGCTAAGCAAAGTTAAAGCCAGTTCTCTGGGTGCATCTGAACTATTAAGGACTTCCTGAATGGAAAACCCCTCTGTTACACCTCTGGAATAAAGCTGCCAGGACATCGACTCCTGTCAACTTCTCTACATCCTGGTACAGACACATGTTGTGTAATCATATATTTAATCTTAGCTATGGTCTCGATTCTTCTACTTCCCACTTTGTTCCTATATATACATGTTTCCACCTTCTTAAACTATTTTTTTTTAAATAAAAAGAAGCCAAAATAGTCTTGGCAAAGCATCTCATAAGAATCATCTCCTGGATGGGGCTTGTGGTTAACAGAACATTGCACAATAGGGATGAGAAAATTACCTGAATAATTTCATGTACCTTGACACCAGCAGCAGGATATAGATGCTTTAGGTCAGGACAGAGAGCTAACATATTTCAGGAAAACGTCTGGACTACTACTTTTAATGTGTGGGTAAGTGTACATGAAAGCTGAAAATGTCATTATTCTTAACTGCTGTTAAACCAACGACTATGCAAAAATCTGCCTATGTTCAAAGAAGAACTTTTCTGTTTCTTTGCTGCAACCCTGTACTGCTATAGCGGAAACATAATAGATGCAGTGGAGGTTTTTGTTTGGGTTTTTTTTTCCCCAATTGATGGTGCAAATATGGGAGGAAAGATCATACAGACTTTCCATTCTTCAGAGGGGCTGGGTTTAAATAAACGTTCAGCATTTCTGACTCCTTGAACAAAGGACTTGTTACAGAAGTAGAAAGCAATATCCTAATATTACCTTGCTAAATTCTACTTCACAAAAATTACCAACAGTAACATCAATACAGATAAAAACTGCACCTGAAACATTACACACATGTAGAATTATTAGTGAAAACAATACTAAATTCCTGTTTTCAATAGGTATGTTCATTCCAATCTGTGTCCTTTATATGCCGAGTATGCTCTTTGAGTACATGTAGTAGGAAAACAGACTACTATCTTTATAGAATTTGTATATGCATTTATCATTAAAAATAGAGGCTAGCAATAAAGTGACTTTATTAGTGGGAAACCTGCAATTCTGTAGGATTACAAAAGGGCAATAACACCTCAATCACTGGGAAATTTGTATGTTTCTGAAAATATACTGCAATATGTGTACTAAATGTAGGGGGAGATAATCTATCTGCTTCCAGACAGATTATTTTCATTTGCAGGGACAGAGAACTGAGAGACTTTATTCCTCCAATTTACACACACCTTTGTCAGAACTAATAACCCAATCAAAGGCAAGAAGTTTCACAGTACTCAGGTATGTGGCCTCTAACATGTCATACTGATTGAATTCACATGATCTTACATATTTGGGCATCAAAAGCCGTCTATTTTTCTTAATTAGAAACATAGATTCAATGCAACTTGCCTAGAAAATAAATTAAATTCATATACATTACCTCTGAGCAATGAAAAATAGCACTGATTGCACAGGGCTGTTTAAATCTCTGCGGTTGGCAGTGTTCATCAGTGAATTTGTTTACGAACTGGAAAGAATGAGATGCTGTCAAAGAATGAAAAATAAAAGCTAGATTTCTTGGGAAGGAGACATCCGTCTTTTTCTATTTGTAAACGCTGACGAGCAGGGTTTAAGGAGGGCTAATGTCATCCATTCATCTTAATTAAAGAGTTAATTGCTCGTGTATCCTGATTTGGTTAGCTGATCTTAGTAGCATGAAAAGCGTTTGCTTCTGTGTATTTTATTGACCACTATAATGACATCATCAGTAAGACTCAGGATTTATTCATGCCTCAGCCTAAACTCATAACTTTAATAGCCTCCTACATGATAAAACTTTCAAGAGGGAAGGAGTTCTTTAGCATGATGCAGAATACCAAGAGGTCTGTTCAGAAACAGTTAAAATGTCTCAGTTCAGCTGTCATTGAAGAATTACTTGAAAGTCTAGAGTCATGAAGATAAGTAAAAAGTAATTTTAAAGACTAGTTCTCAGCAAATGTATATATGGAAATAGCATAAAACATCTAAAAATCGCGTATCGAATATAAGCAAGAGACTTATTACTATTCAATTTTTCACATCTGTAGTCATAGTCAAGTAAGCAGTGACACAAAAATAGACAGGCAAGGTTGACAGCATGTTCTATGGATTAAAGACCAAATTGGTTTAGTCATATGTCTTACAACACAAAGAAGGGAAACTCGGATCTAAAGAAAGACCAGTTAACTAACTAGGAAGACTGCGAGGTTTTTCTGTACAATGCCTTTTAACATTTACAGCAATTCCTGATGTTATTTCTTAAATATTCTTCACGAGAATTAAATTAAATTTTACACAAGAGGAAAATGGTCAGTACTACTGCTTTTTGATTAATCAACTATGCAGTACTTAAAAATGAAATGAAAGAATACATTACAAAATATAATACATGATATTCACTTATTCTGGTAATAAGTCTTCAGAACTGATCTATTTATGTTATGCTACTTTCATGGAATCAATTTCTATTGCTAATAATGCCCATAACTTACACAAAGGGTTGAACAAGCCTTTAAGAAGCACCATGCACCAAACATAACTCATCCTAACCCAACAGAGTCTGGCATGCTGTGAGCTCTTATGTGGTTTTGTAACAGTCACAGGGTAGCTCCTGTGCACTCTGATGACATATCTAGAAGGCACTAAGAATAATGTGATAGGGTGCTACAGCTCATCTAGTTTTACAAACTTCATGGCACACTTCACTTTGTGTTTTCTTTATGCAGTTGAAGCTTCTCAGCTGACTGGTTCAGATGCCAGTACTAGCTCATGTGCTTTCTCTGAAAGACAGGAGATTTTATTTTTAATACTAATCAGGTTTCCATGTTTTCCCAGAAAACTTTCGTAAAATATAATAAAGAAAACCCCTAATAACCTCTATATGATATGAACACAAAACTACATTGCCCCTCTCATGGAAAAGCAGCAGGCAAGTCCATGACGTACAATAGTGCATGAGGCAGTGGACCCATGTTACCCCAGAACCAGAACCAGTTTGTCTGTGGCAGCTTGATGCTGCCTCCAAACTAGCCCTGCTGAGAAGCAGCATGTGTGAACATGGACACAGGGCTGTGCTTTGGCAGCTGCACTCCTCCTCTTGGGTTTCTAGTACGATGCCATGTGGCTGAGGAACGTGCCTCCAGCCAGCTCATGCATCTCTACAGTTATGCAAGAGTGTGCAATGTGTAAAGGGAACAGCACTGGAAAGCAGGAGATCTGCTGGCTATCACCAACTCTAGAACTGCCTGTCTGGGAAGCCTTAACAAAATGCTTTAGCTCACTCTGTTCCAGTTATCCCCCAAACCACCTGTACTTCTTTCTAGAGATACTCTGAGGCTCATCCATGGAAAGCTGCTAACTGGAAGTTAATCAGTATTATTATTTCTGAATAGTTCACTACTGGAAAAGGCAGTATGGGGTTTACAGTCAGAGAAGAGGACAAAAACTGAGGTTGGACGGGACCTTGGGAAAGTGTCTGTCCCAACCCTGAGCTCAACACAGGGTTTTTTCCAGACTTGAAAAACTCAAGGATGGAAACTCCACAACCTCTCTAGGCAACCTCCTCCAGTGCTGAACTGTCCTCAGGGTGAGGAGTTCTTCTTTACATCAAGGAATGTCTAAGGCTATGGAGAAGGTGGCCATGATAGCAGAATTTCTCAGCAGGGTTTAGAGGTTACTCGTATTTTTAACAGCTCAACTCTAATTAAAAAAATATTTTTATATTAAAGATAGCTCCAGTATTATTTACACTCCAAGCAAACCACTCAGTCAACATTTCTGCCATATACTTGTCAGTTGTTTAGTGTAGAATCCTTAAAAAGGCTGATGAGAATAAAATTAATATACCACTTTGCCATGTGGGCCTCTGTGCAACAGTGTTAGCTCACAGAATCTCTTCTCCATCACAGCGGGCACAGTGGCACTCAGACAGCTCTGCAGAAGGCAGCGGCAGCCCTGCCAGGAGCTGCTGTGTCTCCTGTGCTCACCCACACCCGTCGGGGTGGCTCAGAGATCTCTGCACCGCACGCCCCTGACTGCCCGCGGCTGCAGAGTGCTGGAATAACCAGGGACCTGTTCAGACCACGTCTGAGCCTGCAAGCCATGCTAATGCGTGCTCTTTCAAGATTGTAAACATACGGGTCAGTGACCTTGGAAATAGTTTTAAGCAACTGCAACTTTTTTATTAATTTTAGATTTCTGTTACTTCCAGTGTCTTTGTTTTCTCATGCCTATACTTAAACTACAAAGTTATTCCCTAAACACTTAGGGGAAAACCAAAAAACATTCTTGGATATAGACTGTGGACTAGAAGCAGTGACTGTCACTTTTGAAAGCTACTTTACATAACATTAAAACAGAATGTGAGTAAAAAGAAAGGCCTAACATTTTGTTGTTCCACTGGAACACATTGGAAAATGCTGAAATAAAATCTCTAGCGGCTCGTGAAGTATTTAGTTCAGTTGTTTAGCAACAACACCTTTTGATTTGTAAAGCTTCTACAATATCTTAAAGTTTTAAAAATTTTCTTTAGCTAAAACCACCTGCTGTAGTTTGAATAGAGAGTAAAAGTTCATAAGCACAACCTTGAGATAACACATTTTTGAATTACTATACTGTAAATTTTGTACACTACATCAGGCAATGGCTAGTGCAACTTCTTACAACATTACCAGCTTACTAATAAACATGTGCATGAAGTGGAACGGCGCATACAAGTTATAATTCTTGAGCTGTGCCTAGTAACATAAACAGGTCTGATACCATCAGTAGAAGAATTGAGGAATTAAACCATCCGAAAGACTGATGTAAAGGATTGGACATGCTGAAAGAGATGGTGAAAAGAGGCTGCTAAGAGATGGAATGACATTCAGAAGTAAAGCAATAGACCCACAATGGTTTGTGAATGGAAATAAACATAACCATGAGAAAATGTTTCATCAACATAAGAGCCACAACAAAGCTGTGAATCTCAAGATAAGCAGAAATTGTTTTTGAAGAAAAAAACAGCGTGCTAGGTAGGACTTCAAAGACTAGAAAAGATCTAATAGACAGAAATGAATCATATAAAAAAATATAAAAGGAGAGAGCGCAAAAAACTCATACTAAGGACAAGATCAACTTACTCTGTGTCCCTGGTGTTACTCTGTTAACCCTTTGGTGCCAACACAGTGGAACAAGTTTAGTGGCTAAAGAGAATGAGTATTTCAACACCACAGCAGCCTGCTGTGAAGTTCCTCTCCTGAGCCTGCCTCCTCAACCCTCCAGCCTGTGTTTTGCCCCACTGTATATCTCCAGCAGCACACCTGCAGTTTACTTCTCGGCTACAAGGCACAACAGCTACCTTGCCCAGCTCTTTATCACACTGCTCCCATGCCTACTATAGAATGCACAATTGCCTTTTCAGAAAGAAGCCACACAAATCACTGTGCCCTGGGTGAAAAGCCCACTCGATATTGTATTTCTAATCACAGAGAATAGGAGACAATGTATTCAAAAGAGGGACACAGAATAGGTAATTAAATGTCATACTGGTTCTAGGGTAGAAGATGCTGCTATTAGAAGAAATGCTGGTTTGCTAAATTCAAAAACACAGAAATTATTTTTAACTGGATTAAAGGAAAACAAGCAGGTAAAGCTATGGCTTTATGCAAAATACACTGCAGCATTCTTTGGTCTTGGTTCTGAATCATTGACAAAAGGAGGATTTTTGCCACTGGCTTTAGCAGAACAGAACTAGCTATTAATGGACTTAAAAATTAGGTATTTTCTTCCCAGAGATTTCAAAATAATTTTGACTCCAGAGGAGATATACAACACCATTATTCTACAGTAAGATAGGATGATAGCCAGAAATGGAGTTTAAGTGGTGCTGTGGAAGCTGAAAACTAAGTGGCTACCACACAGAAAACTATGCAGAGAAAAAGAGATTTATGCAAAAAATTGAAGTCTAACACATGTTCAGTGTTAGATGAAAAAATAAAATTTTCATGGAGTTTACTTTCTAATGTCTTTGCACGTGAATTTCTTTTCTTTGGTTGGTTGGTTTGTTTTCCAAAACTTCATCCTGACAGCTTATTCCACATCTGAGGACATCTAAGATCAGCAGACTCTAGCAGACTCCAGAAACTTTTCACTGATAAAATTTTGATCATGATTCATACACTTCTAAACACCTATTTCAATCCTCTTTTTCAAGTGATATTGGTAGCCACTGAAAAAGTGTGTATTGTTTTGGTTCAGTATACAGTGTGCCATGAAAACCAAATTCTGTTTACAGCAGGGCCAGGTTTTCTGTGATCTGATTTTAGACAGTCGTTTCCACAGAAAAGTTCCTTTATGTGTCATTACTAATGACATTACAACCTTCTCTAGGTGCCCTTAAGACCTAGCTGTTTTTAGCAGACACTATCTGACACCTTAGTTTGCAATCTCAGAAAAAGCCAAGAGAACAGGAACTGTCCTATCAGAAAAAATGGCTTCAGAATCTGGTAAATAAATCACATTTCTACAGTGACGTGATAAAAATTGGTATGTTTGAATCAAATGTGTACCTGCTTCGTGATTAATTGTAGATGTCAATACCCAGAGGTACCTGCAAGGCAATTAAGCACTGTACTTGCCTAAATGTCACCCCCTTGTAAATACAAAATGGAAATAAATAGACAGATTGGCCTAGTGCATGTTGTTTGGATTTGGAATAAAAATCTCAAAAATGTGAATCCTAACTGAGCCAATTTTTTATTATGTGCTGCTGATAAGATACAAAGGACTTATCTCTTTTTTTTTTTTTTTTTTCTGGTACACTGTGAGGCTAGTGGCACCCATCTCTCAAAAATGACATGTGGAGATCCGTACTAATCAAAACCACCATCATATTGAAGAATCCTAACAAAAACAAACCTATACAAATTTCTGTATTTATGACTGTAAATGCTGAGACAGACCCAGGTAGAATTTTCTTTGTTATTGGAGCCCAGATTACTACACTATATGATATACTTTATGGTGGCTGTTTAATTTGATAATCCTTTTCTGCCCTGCCTTCCCCAATTTTACAGTCACGTGAACAACTGAGAAAACAAACACAACTATAGACTGAGAGTTAAGGAGCTGACAAATAGAGGTTAACGCCACTGCTATAACAAGGTCGAATACACATTACCAGAATATCTACTATCAGAACTGACATTGAATAGTTTCACTTCTGTAAAAGTTAAACTATAAAGCTGACCACCCCCCACCCCTTTTGGGCATTCAGTCATGCTTTTAGAGTGGATTAAAATCTTCTGTAAAGTAACTATCTAAAGATTTGGGGGGGTGGGGGGCTCTTCTATTTCATCACCTAGCCAAGATTTTATTTTTTACAGTATTTTTCTCCTTTTAACTATAACATACTAGCTGCTGGTGGCCTTTGGAAAGCTAGAGGATCATATGATGCTGGCTCTCCTTCTTTCCATCTGCTAGCCTGCATCATAAGAAAACTAAAATATATATTAAATATTACTCTTTTTTTATGAAACTAATTAGTACAGATGCTGTAAGAATTTCACATGATCATAAAAGGTTTTGTGACAGAACTTCTCTGTTAAAGTAAAGCTCATCTAGAAAGTTGGAAATCCTTGTCTTTAAGGGTCTTTCATTAGTAGCACACACTAAACAATGATCACTGCTGTATGATGAGAGACAAATTAATGAATCAAACATTACAGATTTCATCACATTGGCTCATTTGCATTTAAGCTGGTTTCCAGCTCTGTCATGCATTTGCTTTTAAATGAGCCCCTGTGGATAGTGCTGCAATGTTTGATTCATTAATTTGTTTCTCAGTGTACAGCAGTGCTCACTGTTCAGTATACAGTGAAATACTTTGAAAAATATTTGTTTTAACAACCTATCTTTTATTTTAACAAAGAAATAACAACCCTGAAGAACGAAATGCTGGCCATTTTGTGACACAGTCCCTGCCAAATCTCCCAGTTGCTGCCCCAGCCCATCGTTACACCACTGTGATATTATCTGGATTAAGTCTTCACAGCTTGCTTTCACATATTCTACAATTTTATAGAGCTTTGAGCCAGCTCTTTGGGTTAGTATTATGATGCCCAATTCAGCTCCTGGGAAGTTTAAGGTGGCTTTAAGCCTTTACTCTCTGATCCTTGGATCAGTCCCAAAGAGTGACTTAGATCAGCCTCCCGGATGCTCGGTGACATTCTGCCACTACTGTGCCTAGTACACCGGTTACTCCACATTATAACAGAGTGGGATGCTTGGCAAAGCCAACTCTGTGAGAGCTGCAAAACTTTGGAATTGGTTTTTGGTTTGTAACAGCTTGAATTTGGTGACCTTACAGTATGCTGAAAGCACCATCTGTTTTAGAAATAAAAAGAGGCATGTTCCCTAGCTGGTCAGCGCATGGAGACAAGCGTTTTGGTAATTAGCTGCGTAGTTGAGTTCTCAAGTTCCTATCTGAATCTCAGATTTTTAAGTTTATGTACTCGAATACAACACTAATTATGCATGTACAGCTTTGTTGTAGGGATCATTGCTCATGTTTAATTCTAAAGAAATAAATACATGTAGCAAATGAGAAAGATGGAAGTTGTTTTAGTAGGCACTAGGAACTGGAGAACAAAATGCTCCTCTAGATAGAACTTCCCTTCCTCTAACACGGCCATGATGGATTGCAAGGTTATACAGGCAAGCCCATTTGACAAGAGGATACATTTGGACCATGGGATTCATGGAAATGAGGGCCTAATTAAATGAGTTGCTTTTTTCATGAAGCAGGCAGATTTTCATATGTTGAGAAATGGAGTTGGGTAGCATCAGCATATTATACTGTACAGCCATTTTCCTCCCACTTGGCTTTTTTTTTTTTTTTTAAGACACTCTCTGAGGAGCGTGTTATACATGTTGAACAGGGAAAAAATAAATGTAATTGATACCAAACAAAAGAAAGCCATCAAGACAGAAAGGCAACATCCGAAACCTACATTTCAGAGGTATTGAATTGAAATTAACATAATTCTCACCTTTGCAAGTAATTCAGACACAACTGCACACTAAAGAAAACCTTAAAAGAAACAAAATTTCCTGTCTCACTGTCAAACATAACCAGTAAAGCTGCAGTATTCCAAGTACAACCAACACAAAGTCTACCCTTCAGCCAGAATAATACGATACCAGGAGAACCCAAGTGGGCTGCATATGAGAGGCTGCCCTCTACTGATTGACAGAGAGGAAAGTTCTCTCCATCACATCAGAAAGACCCCAGGAAAGACTATGCATTTGCAGTGGCTGTGTAGAAAGGGAGGATAAAGCTTGTATGGGACACCTATGCCTTTGGAAAGACAGCTTTTCTAAAATGTATACCTGGTATTTTCTGCCGCAGAAAATTGCTTGGTCTTTCCTTACCAATGCAATAAACGTCACATTTACCCATACCTTTAATTCTACCTGCAAGTATAATATTATTATAATGCTCATAAGGTGGGAAATTCTCAAAATAATTTGAAAAGCTGGAGTAATTTTAGTTAATGTTTATTATAAAAAATGTTCTTCATTGAAAAAAACTTTATTTTAAACAATACTCTCCACATTCTCCTTCCTTGAAAGATCGTATTTCACAAAGACAGATCAAATACTCTCAGAGAAAAGCTAGGCTGTTTTCATATGAACACAAGATTTTATAAATATTCTTGTAGGAGCTTACACAATTCAATTGCAAGACATTTTTATGTTAAATGCCCAATTAGGTCACTCTTGCTTGCTTATACACCTAAGTATATCGGGTCAAATAAATACAGCAACAAATACTCAGATTGTCATGAAAATATGGAACTCGGTGTCAAGAGCATGTTAACTTCACTATATTATTGTTTGGCTTAGTCTCTTAAAATAGTCAATTTACTAACAAAGATGACATTATCAGATTTCACAATATTTTGGTCTGCTTTCAGAAATAACCATTTTAAAGACCACAAAAAACCCAACCCACACTTACAATTCCATACCCCTGGTAAGCAAACAAAACAAACCCCAAACCCTCAAACAACCCAACAGTCTTAAATTGCAGCGAGGAAAATTCATGTTAAACATTAGGAAATTAATTTCTGTGGTCAAAATGAAGGCATTTTGAAGCCAAGCTTTTAGCCACCTACAGAAGGTGACTCTTCTCATTTTAAGGTGAGTTCAACAACACTTCTGACTCTCCATTCACTGGAATACAAGTCCAGTTGGCATCTGTATTTTAGACGGCAAAGTTAGGTGAAATTAGTCCCAACCTAATGAAATCACTTAAAGCTTATTTAAGCACAACAGATTGCTTATGGTGCCTATGAATTTCCATCACTCGTTTTTTAATAGAGACAGCAGGCTAATGTCTGTCAGGTACAGTTGAGGTAGAGTTTCATGTTAGGAGGTGCGATGAAAGCTAGCCATCATTCTGGTTAACTCCTCCTCGGCTCTTTACAACATTTATATCTTCTGTTTTATTTATTCACTGAAGAAAATCGATCCAACAAAAACATCAATGTGCAAATAAACTAATGGTCTTAAACTATGAGTATGAAAGAGTCCTCCCACACTTCTCACTGATATCCTTTCCATTTACAGAAAACTCACATATCAATTAAACTCACCTGTTAATTAAAAGCTTGTCTGGAAAATTCCTTGCTAATTGGAAGCAAAAGAAAGTGTAAAAAGTATCTGAATGCTGAAGCTTTGAATTTTAATTACTTACTCCCAGGTTTGTTCGTGATCCCTCAGGTGTTGGCTGGGCAACAGCAAAGAACTGAAAAAAAGAAACAAAATTATTTTGTAATTCCTGCTGTGGGGAACAAAAAGTATTGAGAAGGCTTCCAATTTTCTCTTCTTATCTTGTTTAGATTTATTCTTTATTAATGTACTTATAAGAAAGTATCTACACACAAAGAAAAAAGATTCTGGAAGATTACAGGCAACTACAGTGAATAATTGCTCTACAAATTTGATAGGTGGGGTTTTTTAATAACATGAGAGTTCCTATTGTGTTTCTCTCACAATGGAAAATATCAGTATAATTATAAAGGGGGGAATAATGCATATAAATTTGGCATACAGGCTTTGTATCAGATCAATGATCACATATATATATTAAATTTGATGTGTTGTTTATTTTACATGCACCTAAATAGAGAAGACATTAGCAGATTTAATAAAAATTCTGGAACTCATAGGAATTTGATCCCTTCTCTATAGCTACCCATTTAATAACAGATGGCTTTTTCTACCTTTTTTCTTTCTTTCTTACACTTAATGTACACTTAAAAATGATCTTTTTTTCTAACAGAGAAGGATACTTCATCCTGAGAAAGAGAGTCTGTAAACTAAATATGGAGGCAGTGGATGGATTTTCTGCTTTTCCTCGTAAAGATAATCACCCTCTCCCCCACCCCAAGTCACAGTATTTTAATAATCTGAATTTTTACTGTCCTCTTATTAAGGATAGATATCTGAGATTCTGGTTTGGATTAGTAATTTTTAGAATAAGAAACCTGATTTGTGGTATTTTACAGAGGAACTTAAGAATTTCATGAGGTTTCTAATGAATGTGAATTTTTCTGTGAAAAATTGGGCCATCTGAATCAGACAGAAGATTTACACATTCAGTTCTCCAAGAACTGGAAGGAAGACCTTCATTTTTTCTCTGACATACATACAGCATATGTACATCTGTTTAAAAAAGTTCAATTATCGGTTAAACTACCCTTACAAATTAACTTGCATGCGAGTAGATGACAATAGCATATGCAATGGCAGTAACTCTTCATGTTATGTAAGTTTTCTTCCTCAACACGCTTATTCAAATGAGTTTCAAACTGTAAAGAAAATCCTTCAAAAAGAATATAATGATAATCTGTTCATTTACTATGTATGTAAACCACATTCAAATATATTGAGTCAAAATACTAAACAGAAATTGAACATACATGTATGTGGCTATTCAATTCTGATAGAGGTTATAAGACAATTAAGAAAGCAGATGCTTCTTAAAAGTGCATTTAAGGGACTGGTAATATTAAATAGATTAGGTTCTACTTGTATTAAGTTCATGATGAAAGTTTCCTCATCAGATGACCAAGACTTTATGAACTGTAACAGCACAAGTCATTTTTGAGTATTACACTCATTTGAGTGCTACTGTTTTAGCAGCATATATTCAGTTATATATTCATCTTGAGACTTCTGCTTACTGTTTTCAGCTAAAAATTCTGAATATTGTATAATTCAGTATTTTTAGGAGCCTTAAATAAATTAAAATATTAAAGTGCATTAGGAGTGGATGAAGAATAAACCATAAGAATTTTTGTCACAGTTAAAAAAGAAAAAAAAAGAAAACAAAACAAATTTTTTTAAAAAATAAAAAAAAATTAAAAAAAAGAAGGAAAAGCAAGCAGGCTTCTATCATCCATTCTGTTTTGAAGCTAAGTTTCATTCAAATGTTGAAGCTAAGTGTCTTCCAAATGGAGACAATACCTTGTTTACCGCAGTTTACAGGGGGACAGGCCTTATAAGCAGAATCTTATTTACAATGGAAAATTCATTGCACCAGGATACACTCAAATACCCAAGCTACAATTACTGAGACATTTTATGAATATGTAATTCATAAAAGAATGTCTTATGAAAATTCAAGACATCAGCAGGTCTTATGTAGGTTAGTTGTAAATATGACTTTAAAAATTAATACATACTTTTTCTGGAACAATGAGAATCTTTGAAAAAATGACAATGCCATACGCGGCTGAACTTCAACATTAAGAGCTGAGGAAGTATTTATAGCTAACACAATGTGTAATTTCAAATGTTTTTATTTAAGAAATTTATTCAAAAGACAGTTACATTTTCTATTATTATCTATAAAAGGCTTTCCTTCTTTCTCCAATACGGGATGAACCCACCTCATTCACACCAAGGTGATGAAAACACCTTTCAGAATATTTTACATCCAACCAAAACATCTATTCCAATAACAGCAGAATGGACCGCAGACACAACAGTGTTACAACTAATCCACAAGTATCTAAGACAGTAAAGGGAGCGGGATAACCTGAGTTATCCAAAGGGATGGATAACATCCATCACTCCTGTGAAATCCATCCATCTCATTCATGACAAGTTGAGTACAAAAAAATGACATGAAAATGTAACAGAGGAAAAGTTTGTGATGTTACTGGATGCAGACAGCTGGGGTCCCTGAGTGTGCCCCAGATGAAGCTGCACGAGGTGAAGCTTAGCCTTGCTATTTTTAGACATAATGGCAGTTGTTGAGCCAGGTTAGGAATGTCTACACTCATGTTTTACCTCATCTGCAAACTGTATAACCCTTCCACAAACACCAGCTGTTGATTGTGGATATATTAGTCTGAGAAAGAAAGAAATTGTTATCCACCTGACAGTCACTGATGCAATGAATAAATCACTGAGAGTCACAAAATTCTTTCTATTACCAACTAGTAGCCACTGGATTCTTTTATTTCCTTAGTTTTATGGATTCTCTGGAAATGAGGGTGGAGGATAGAAATTCTATGAAAATTTTTCCAATCATCAATTTATGCTTCTATCTCAAGTATCAGAAAATGTTATGCATCCTTTTCTGTTTGTGACTGAACAACTAAATTAGGAGGAACAAACAGTAGGAAAATACATTGCAAGTATTCCCAATGTTTTGCATTGTGCAAAGCCTTTAATAAAAACACCAGCTGGAAATAATGGTAAGTCCCCAGGAGAAATGGTAAATGCTAAAGATCATTTTCAATCTAATTCTCATGAGTTTTTCTCTCCTTTACACCCGTTTCCTTATTTTTTCTTTTTTTCTGTGAATTGTTGAATTATTTTTCTCTTCATATATATATTCTATCCTTAAAATTCAGACATGTTTAAACAACAAATAAACCTTAACAATTTTGACTATTTCCAGGAAGCATTTGTCAGTACACTAACTCAGTTCCAAATTGCTCTAAAAGCGTTATTTAAAGAGCAATAAGAAGTTCTTATTCATGCAGTCATGCTTTCTTGTTATTCTTACTCGTTGGCATCCAGCATGAACTTCAATGTTTTCTGCGAATTACTGTTAATTTGTGCTTCATGGGGAGTGGCTGTTCTTTTCCTCTATGGCAGCAATCAATGACTACTTCTCAATAGTTATGAGACAGAATCCTATATAAAAATGGCAAATCATATTAAGCTTCTATATGATCCTTGATCTCTTGCCAGTGTGTTTGATCTATTTCCAGAGTACATGAGTCAGGATATGTGCCTTGGTTAATAAGTAAACAGTTCCTGTAAAATTCTTTTCTCCTACCGTCTTAACCCTCCACGCTGTTTGAAGAAATCTATGTTGTATTTCAAAACAGGATCTCTTCTCTTTACTTAAGAGAACATTACTGGTGTCTTATGTCTGAAACTTTATAAATGAAGCAAATCTCTTTTTGCTAGTGAAACTTCTGGCAAAACATTTTTCTGTGTATTGCACAGTATGTTATCGTCATGATCAGCACAGATTTTGTAAGTCTCAACAGCCTGGTCTCTTATGAGTGAGAAATTTCACTTCTCCAGATGAAGTGAAAGGATAATGTATGTGAGTTAGCATGGAAATCATTCTCTCACTATTGAGTGCTTTTCTGGTTCTATTCTTGGCAAATATGAAGAAATACATATCATTATGATTAGTATTATAGACATGTATCAACGAAGCTCCCAAAACAATTTCAGGTTTCCATTAAACATTTCAAAGCTCAAAGTAGAAAATATTAGCCACTGCCAAATTTGTCTGCATTTGACACAACTTCTGCAAGCAATTATTAATTGACTATTTTATCAATTAAAAATTATTTTGGATTTAATATTTAACAATATAACTGTTTTAGACATACAAACTGCTGGTTTAATTTCTCCATGATCTGCTTTTCTACATTTCTGGCTGGTGCAGAAGAGAGTACAGGGACTCCTCCTCAAGACAACCCTACCTATGCTGAGCTTAGTGGTAGTACAGCACAGGAGACTCTTTATCAACTGAATACACCTAATGTAAGATAGTATCAGCCTCTCGTATTTCACACCCAGAAGAGTGTGGGATAGAATCAAAAGCTGCATTCTCCCGCACTGGGAAAGACAGCTCTTTCCCCAATCTGGCTACTTTTCCAGCCCTGCTAATGAAAGGGGAAAATAAAAATTCACAGTGTTGAGCCCATACTGCAGGCTTGTAGACATGATACTTCTGCTTTCGGATGAATGCTACTACAATTGGGGGTTGGGTCACATATTTCCTACTGGTATCATGACCTTTAAGCAACTTGTGAATGTCCAATTTATATCAAAATATTATGGTGACGACTTGCTAATTTCAAGGATTTATAAATGAGTACTGAGTACTTTGTCAGTAGAAAAGAAAGCACAGATCAATAGATCAGAGAAAGATCTGAGCAGAGGAACAATCATGCTATAAATGTCAGAGCTGAGCAATTTCCACACAAATAAAACAAAGCTGCCATCGGCAAACAGTTTCAGACTTGAAGCATCAGACTACTGCTGTGTGACTGTGTTACAATCCCAAGGTCACTTACACGGAGAGCAGGTGGCGCGACACTCAGAAAGCCAATATCACAGCTCTGCCTTTACATACAGTTACTCCCCAGGAAGACAAAGCTTAACACTTCAAAATGACTTCCACACCCCACACCCCTTTCACGAACTAAAGAGTTCAAGTCAGGAACTTTTACTTAATAAGAAAACGCAGAGGTTCTCTTTTTTCTATTTAGTTTGCAACTTTGTCTTTCACGTAGAGAAAGAGGAAAGAGGGACGATGCAACATTCATACCTTGTAATTCGTTACAGCCTATGGTTTCATATCCTCTCACCAGAACATCACGGAGGTCTGACAACTGACCATAGTTTGCCTTCTGATACACATAACGGATACCTGCTGAGTTGGGTCTTGCATGAGAATCTGAAGAGCAAATGTGACTCTCAATCTTACAATTTGAGTGTTGTGCCACAAGATAAAATTAAACTTTTTGCAAACTATGAAAGCCAGCTATTATAACAATGCTGGCTTCCAGTTTTTCACTCCAAACCTGCTGCTTTTTTCATGAAAACAACTCTTTAGTAATAGACTTCTGCATCTCATCTACAACTTGAGATAGACATATCAAAGTCCTGTTCACCTCAGATATGTTTGTAGTATCTTTATCATCTTATTTACCTAGAGGCTTACCAGTCTAGCCTTCTGTCCTACTGTTCAGAGCATCCATGCATGCTATGTCAAATTAAACATCTCATTCTAATTCAATTAGAGCATCAGTCTCTGGAATCTTAAATATTATTCAGTATTTTTAAAATAGTATAACATATATTCACTGAAAAATCTATGAGCCAGCTAAATAATGAATATGAGTAACAAAATAATATATTTAGAGATTTTTAGAAGTTTGGTAAGAGAGTAAATATGAGATTTTCAGAAGGATTCAGCACTCAAGAGTTCCCCTCCTGAAATTTCTATCCAGACATTTGAAAGCTGTCAATATTTTACATAATGAGAATATTTGAAAGTGTGGCCATTTGTTTCAGTACCTAAATGATAAAGAAACTTTTTGAAAACATTGCCCTGCTGTCTCTCACCACAATCTTCTGGTGTCTTAGGTTAAGAATAATTAAATATGAAACTTCAGATGTGATAACTAAACAGCTTTCATGAGCCTTAAATTCATAAAGACCTCTCCTCCTCAATGAATTCAGTATTTTCTACATGAAGTATTACCATAACTTCAGCTAATCTGTAATCTCTTTCTGAACCATGATGTGCATACAAGTGTTGTAAGGCTCTACTCTTGTACAGGGTAACCAGAGTTTTTTGACATTTAAAATATCTAGCGGCATCACAAAAATTTGTATTTGCATACACATAAATTGTGCCAGGGAAACCAGATGAGTGACAAACCATCAACAAGCTGCAGCATTGCCCGTGGCTTTCACATCAAGAATGGCTGCATAAAAAAATGTTACATTGTTGAGAATAAGTAGCTTGATTGCCACAGCCTCTGTTTTATGCATACTCTTCGTCTTTTAAAGATACATTTCTTTAAAGAAATGTATCTTTAAAAAATTACTTAAAGACGAA
The DNA here is from genome assembly GCF_965140245.1 of Athene noctua. Classification (NCBI taxonomy): domain Eukaryota; kingdom Metazoa; phylum Chordata; class Aves; order Strigiformes; family Strigidae; genus Athene; species Athene noctua. Next base: position 8,729,725 of record NC_134048.1, read on the forward strand.
AACTGTTTATTGTATTTATTTAAAACCTTTTTTGTATTGGCTATCCACTGAGGAGGGAAAAAGTTTCCTTTCTAATATGATACTTGAAATAAACTTTTACGTGAGGATTTTCTTTCCCATCCATCCCTATCAGCACTGGTATCTCCTGAGGTTAAACCAGGCTGTATGCTGCCAGTGAAAGTTCCGTTATAGCTTACTGTTGCATCCCACTGGTGCATCTTCCTTCCCTCACCTGAAGAAGCAGCTGCACTGTACAACTATACTTATGGCTAGTGAGGATTAATGTCACAGAAAAATAAAACATGATTTTGTTTTCATGTGACCGATAGTGCATATATTCCTCAGAATCACAGCAGAGTCTACAGGGACATTTCATGCAGTTGAAACAAGCAACTCATGCAAACCATCTGCAGCGTAACCACATGACAGACCCAGTGGTGATTTCATAGTTGCCAGTGAAACAAACTCCAATTCCTCCCAGAGAGACAAATGCTGCTGCAAAACAACCCAAAACGTTTCACACCTCAGCGTATAAGTCTTGTGAGAGCTGACCAAAAGAAAAGGAGAATAAAGCAAGAAACTAGAGCTAAAAAGGAACCTAAACTAAACTTTAAAAAAACCCTAAAGATGGAAACTAATGCACAAAGTAAAAACACTTTCATTGCATAAAATCCTGCTTTGTCTCCAGCTAGTAAAATTACATACTGTACAAGAAAGTGCAGTAAGTGCACAAGTGCAAAATTTAGCATTTTGTACTTTCAGCTAAGACATTTGTACAAGTCAATATAAAAACAGAATGTGGAAATAAGTAAGAAATTCCTCTGCTGAAGATTTTTTTTTTTTCCAAATGATGACAAATTTTTTCAGAAGTGCTGATGGGTCCACACTGGTATCACAGGAAATAGTGAACGTGTAAGAGTCAGAACTGTGAAAGGACCCCAAGTTTCCCTGTTTTTTGGTGAGAAGGGAGTAACTACTGTCCAGAAAGTGCTCCACTCCAACTGCTGGGAGAGGACAGGTTTAGCATTGACCTGTGCATCACATTTCTGACTCCCCAGACTGCACCCACCCTGAAACCCCTGAAAACCCAACATAATTAGTTCTTCAGAAAAGTTAAGTAATTTGGGAAAATTCTCACCTCAGACAATTTTGTAACACAAACTACCAGGAGGTCCCAGGGGCACACATCAGCTCTACAAGAGACACCAGTGAACTTGGAAAAATTTTGTGGCACAGCCTGCACTGAAAACTGACATTTGTAAGTGAAAAGTACAGATGTATTTAGGAGACGAGAGTTGTAAGTCACTATCTCTTCCTGAAGTGTATGTTTTGAAGGGAGGTATGTTATTATGTGAGAAGGAAGACCTGTATTGATGCATGCTTGGGTAGGTCATAGCACTTCTCCACAGCTGATTCAACAGACATCTGCTACATACCTATTAATCAATCATCTCTAAGTTGATTTTATGGTTGCAAGCAGCACAGTCACATTTCAGGCAATTTCTACAATTATGGAAGCAGCTAATAGCTCTATCCTGAATTTCATTACAGAAAAAATTAGTCTGATTCCATATAAAAGATTGAATAATGGAGGTTCTTTTTCTCTATATCACTACTTTTAACAAGGTTAAACAAAAGGCAATTTAAGAAAACCACTTTGTTTTACACTGCTGAACTGATGGTCATTTTGTCACATCACCTGTTTGTTTGGCATGAACTGATACTATGCATCACAAGCTGACTTACTAGTTTAAAGGAAGAAAATATCCCCCACAGACTTTATGAGTTTCAGAGCTTCGTATTTTACACAAACTTGCTTCTAACCCTTCTGTTAGGAATTACTACCTGGAAGGGGTTTTAGGCTACATTTTCTCCGTCTGTAGTTTCTTGTGAGTAATTACTGCCTCAGGTACCAAACATACTTTGCCTTATCGCTGCTGTGACACACTAATGTCCACACTGCATATGAAGCTATGGATCTCAAGAAGGACAGAAAACTTAGTCATGCCAAACTAGTGAAAAATGATTAACTGTTATACCCCTATCAAATCTTTACAAATCCCCAATGCTTTGGTTATGTTAAATCTTAAAAAATGCAAGCAGGTAAGAAGTTATATATAATACAGTGCATTTGCTTGTTAAGATGTCAATGAAGATTGCTTTTAAATTCCGTAGTCTGGGCTACATAATCTGGGGAAATGAAAGAAGGCATCTATCAAGCACTTGCTGGACAGTTCCTTACTTGGATGCCTACATAATGGAACCTAGAAAAAAAAAAATCCCTTTACTAGAAGTTAGGGGAAAAACTTTCTACAGACCTTGCAGTTCTAAATTAAGTTGTGTTGTAGTAGCTGACACCTTTGAGGTATGGGTTGTCATCAAACCCAGCAGCCATTTACCAATTTAAACCAGAGAAATTATATAATTACACAGAAAGTATACAGGATAATCTGCAATGCTTATTGGCTTTGTTCTGTGCTCTGCAAGCTCCTGAAGGTAACAAAAGCCTTAGACATGGGTTATTACATTACAGCACTATGATCATGATATCTTTTGAGGTTTAAGTATTTTCATGCAAAAAAATTTCTGTCAAAGGAAGTTCTCTTTCACAACCTCTAAGGGCATCAGTCAAAGACACTCGACAATTCAACTGTTTTAACTGCTCTTCATGGCTAAACTGCAACAAAGGAAGGGAGCAATATTTACACTACTCAGTCTTATATCCAACAGAAATACCCAAATTAACCACTGGGTCCTCTGTACAGCAATAGAACAGGTGAAAGGTCCTTAACTTAGAAATTACTTAGACTTCCCTGAATTGCTTCAAAAATTGTCTTCCTCTCCTGCCCCCGAGAATAAAGATAGCCAATAACACAAGCTGCCTATCTTGGGAACATCAGCTGAATTCCTAAAATGAAGACTCTATGACTACCTGCAAAAGTCCCATCATATTCCAGAGTTTTCACAGTAACTCTAGAAAGAGAGCTTAAGATAGTATGACACTTGTGAAAATGGTATCAGCCATGAATAGGGCCTTTTCAGAGCAAACACCACATCCAAACGACTTTATCAAGTGCATTTTTTTAGCAAAGCAATACAATATATGTCCTTCTTTCTTGGAAGTCTCTGTGTTCTCAGTTGCTATTTAAAATTAACCTAGATATGGAGATTAAACAACCATTTGGGAAAAAGTGCTAATCAGAGGGAAATAATATTGTCTGGTGTTTTCCAGCCAGAGTGGCTTTGGTATAGATTAAGTCTATAGCACAGAAAACGGAGATGACTCTTAAAAATAAGGAAGTAAACCATCTATTTTCTGTGACTTCCTACAATAAACAAGGCTTGAACACAGCAGCTGTATGAATCCCCTGCATATGCTGGTGGATGGCGATCCAGGGCTGACTTGATTTCAGGCCATATCCCTTGTGAATGTCTGAAAAGCTGGCTTATGCATTTTGTGGCCTTATTCCAGTCGTCAAGGTTTATCTCCCCAGTCTTGCAGTCCTTCATGCACACAGGTCTCTGTAGGAAGTCCCAAACTAAATTCCCTACATCGCCATAAAGCTAAGTGCTGAGAGCTGACTTTTGCAACCACCATCCTTTTTCTAGTTTTGGGTTCAGGTGACACAGTGTACTTGTGGCACTGGGTAGCAGCTTGCTGAGTCTGGGTGAGTCGCTTCAGCTGTATGTTTGCAGGCATCACTGAGGTGGAGACTCTGGGTGGGCCATGGTATTGAAGTGGCTGAGTGTTCATGAAGACAGTTGATTTGGACTCAAAAGTCTGTTAAAATGGCCTTTACAGTAAAAAAAAACCCAAACAAAAAAACTTTACAGTCAAATAGAAATAGATGAGGAAAAACAAACAAAAAAGTCACCTGAGGCTCTAGAAGTTGCCACTACTTCTGGGAAACAATGGCGATCATAAAGGTCAGAAAGTTGTACAGATCTGTCATCTTGCATGACTAGAGACAGCAGAGGATCAGGTAACACCCTCTCCAAATCTCAGCCACTGGCAAATAATGCAGCGAGGTTGCTCAGCCTCCCTGAAAGAGCTGACAGAGTCTTTCGTCTCAGGAAAAGATACCTGCTTCACTTTAATTGCTTTGGGGACTCCTGAAGTGCCTTACTCATATTGGAGTAATGCCACTCTTCATACAAAGCTCATCTTACGTAAAAAATAACAATTTTCATATTTAGTAAGACAGATGTCTCCATCCACGGCTACCTTGATTCCTGCATTACTTACAAGAAATGCTCATAATAATATTTTAAGTCAATTTATAGAGCTTTTTAGCTTTTATTTTTTAAAACTGTGTTTTTCAAAAGAGTACATGAATAATCAAAGCAGAAATAATGAGTCAAATCAGCAAACGCAGTAATTTCTATGTGTAAAATAGTTTCAAATCAGAAATTGAAGATATATTTATACTAATGACAACCTTAACATCCTAACAAGCTCCAATTTTTGCATAAAAATGATACATTTTAAATATCCAAAAGCTTGATGGGAATTTTATACTCTGTTTATGTTAAACCAAAAAAGTGAACTTAAAGTAATCATGTAAATTGAATGATAATAAGAGTTCTTTTATATTTTTAGACTACTTCAAATGAATAATTTAAAAGGCATCAAGCAAAATATTTTATTAACATAAAGTTAATGGTATATTTTTATAGTATCTGATTTTCAAAAATTTGTACCAAGGCATTATCATAATCAGCTCATGTCAGTAGTATGCCATTTCACATGCTTTTATTTTTGACTGGAGTTAATGTACTCTCTGGCACAGACATTAAGTCTGAACCTTACTCCTGAGCTATCACTACTGCCTCTATTAAAATACTAGTAATTTGTTAAGTTTTACACAAATCTAAAATAAAGAGGACTTTGCTCTGTGAATTGAAATTTCTGCTAGGGTGTATTCCAACGACAAAATCAAGGGCTCAACAGTGGGAATTTCCATCATTCTCAAAGAAAGAAAATTAAAAGAATCAATCAGTTTATGTATCAAAAAGCAAGTATTACATTGTGAAACCGAGACAATTAAAGATTATTAAGAGGTTTCCTCTTCGTCCCCTGGCTAGAAAAAGAAGAAAACCACCGTACACCGTGCCAGCTTGAGGACAGGGAAAATGATACCACTAGCATAACATTCGGGCTCCAATTCCAAGTCTCACTTTTTTTCAAAATGGAGACATACCCTTATTAACAGTGGTAAAGAATACTGGAAATGTGATTTTTCTACCACAGTTAAATCTTCGTGCTAGGTGCAGAAGCTGTCTGCAGGAGTGCCGCAACTTGCAGTAGGTTTCCAGCTTCAACAGTGGAGACCATGCAAAAGCAAGTATTTCTTTGGGTTGGCATTTTCAGGTTCCGTTAGGAGATGAAGGTCATGACATTTACTATGTGGCTGGTATAGGTTTGTAAAACCTCACAGAAACTAAATTTAAACTACCTTAAAATCCACCAAGTCTATGCAACATTTAATTTTTAAAAAATCATTATTTCATATAATCCATTAAAATATTTTTTCTAAGAAATGGGTGTGCCCTTTTTATTTCTTCTTCTGTCTTCCCAAAGAAAGGGCACATATAAAACTCTTGTTCTATCCAGACAACTTTCATCAATAATCAATGTAAAACTGACATTTATTTCTCTTTGATTGCACTTTCTAATGTCCAGTGTTTTATTATCTATTACAAAATAATACATTATCATTACACTGATAATAAATATACCACCGTTTAGAACTGGATGGAGCATTGCCATTGGCTTTGCTGTAAATAAATAGAGTGAGCTAAAGTAAGTCATGTAGCATAATAAAAGACTAAGCAATTGCAGACTTAGGGCTATGGAAACAAACTTGGCATGTTTAATTACCCTTATCAAAGGACTTGATACTTTGATAATATACTGTGTAAAAATGCTGTAGCATTTGAGAATAGTTTGAATTAAAAATTCCAATTGATGGTTTGTCAAAATAAAATAAAAAAAGGCTATGAGGTTGAATATGTAGCCTCGTGAGTCTTCTTCAGTACTTCAGTGTCTTAATAATCACCCAGTAAACATTTGAAGCCCCCAAAAATGTTCAAATGATTAATTTAAAAAAGAAACAAAGCAGGAAGATTTTTGAATGTGGAGTCCTATGACAGACTTCAAAGATCCCTTGAAAAGAGAACACTTTGTGATGGAAATATTTTTCCTCAGGGGTTTTCTATCACCATTTGAAATTTTATATGCTTTCCCCATAATATTTTGCCCATTATATTTCCATCTTCTCTACAGAAGCAAGAAAATTATTAAAAGATGAGAAGAAGAAGAAAATCCACAAAATTGCTTGGTCTCACGTATTGGGGGAATACATGATATTTTTTCATTCAAATGAAAAAATTAACAGTCTGTAAGGAAGGCATCATAAAATTTAAGGCAATAAACTCTTTTGACACTGTGGGCTTTTTTCCAAACCATGAATGGCACAGTAAAGTTGGGGTTTTTTATTAAATAATCCTAGATGTACACCAGAGTTCCACCTGGAGTTCCACATCTCTGGCATTGAAATTTATCCTGTGCAAAGAGTTAGTTCAAAACCTAAGCATTACTTAAACACCCCACTTAGATTTTGAAATCTCAGAGGACTCTGCTCTGCAGAAACTTCAGTTTCCTAAATGTGCACTTTGTCTTGGTGTATATGTGCATCCTCGTATTGAAAAATTGTCTAAAAGATTGTAAAAAAATACACACACACACTCCCAATATCACTTAGTTCTGTAACTCCTATTACAAAGAACAAAAATGTAAACACCAAACCATGCACCCAAAAAAAACAAAAAATAAATTCCACAGCCACGATGTTCTGTTATTTAGATAGTAAACATAATAGTTAATAGACTTTATTATTCTTTAAATACTTGAGCTATTAGAACCTATTCCAATTCCCATTCGGTTTAGCAGCAAATTTCCAGTAACTCATAAATGAAAGGAAATTAAACACAATAAAATATCTATCATTTCTCAAGCTGAGACTTTTCCTATTATAGTAATGTCAGAATCTTTTTTTCTTTTTTTAATCCAATGACATGTTACATTAACATCAATTAATCACTGGAAAGAACTACCAAGTGAATTTGTACATTCTCATTTCCTAAAATCTTTAAACCCAGACTGAATGGATTTCCAAAATATACTATTCATAAAAATAAGTCATTCCTCTTATACAGGAGTAATTAGATAAAGACCTATCTCTGTGTGCAGATCTAGAAATCAGATTACATGACCCTTCTGACATAAATTCACATATCTAACTCCATCAAAATGATGAACAAAGCATACAGAAAAGTGGAGTCCAGAGAAAGCCTCATTCATCATGTCCTCTGCATTGTCGTGGCACCTACATTAATTTGTGAAACGCAGAGCAGTGAATGTGTTGTGAAAGGACTGTGACAGCTGGGGAAGCACCGCTGAACTGTAGTAAGGCTGGTGAGTGTATTAACTTTCTGGAAATGCTTGTGGAACAAGGGGAATTCTTTAACACGCTCTGGAGTTGACGAATTGTGAACATTTCAAAATTATGCAAATAGAAAAAACAAATCATCTTTACACAAAATTTCTTTATATATTAAGATATGTCTTCTACATCTCACAAATCAAGCTTGCACTCTTAAAACTGGGCTTCAACGATGCTTAAGATCCATGCTAAGGAAAAACTTTCATCCATTATTTTGAAACTTCTGAAAAATTAACTCCATAGAGGAAAATACCACCTTCAATTTACTGCTGCAAAACGGTGATATTTTTAAAAGTATAAAAGAGATAGGTTTGCAGTGAGGGCTGGTTGAATAGCCAAAAAAAAAAAAAAAAAGTAAGTATACCCATTTGCCATGTCTCTACTTTATAAAAACATTAATTGTTACAAGCACGGCAACATTTTCATGCAGTTTTATTCTCTTTTCAGTTCTTATATTAACAGCACCTTCACAATATTTAAGTCTAATTCCATTAAAGTGTACCTAAACAATCCAATCACCTGATTGAAAATAATTTTCACTAGTTATATCTAACTATCGACACATTGTTCTGTTGTTCACACTTGTTTTATTTTGAGCTAATAGCAACCACTCCCTGGAAGTCAGATACAGAAAGTCTCCTTTCAGCCCTACTGAGAGACTCTGTAACAGTACCCCTCCTTGGTTACCCAGATAAAAGATAATTCTAGAAATAGTAATTACTCAAGGAAAAGAAAAAATGATAAAATAAATAAACCTGCCCTTTTGGCAGTTTTATATTGTATCTAATCATTGTCCCCTTTTCCATGAATGGAGAACAATCAGGATTAGTATCTCCTCTGGAAATTCTGGGGAACTGACGAAATCAAGTAATACTGGTAAATGCCTATAAATGTTTTAGGATTGGCTCAAGGTTCACTACCCATGACTGCAAGCAAAGCCTTGATTTTTCTCTAGAAGAAAATTATTTAAAAATTATTGTGACCACCTTGCTTGTGAAAGCAAAGAATTTAGAGCCAGAACTACTTTTCTTCTTTCCCCCCCCCCCCCCCTTTTCCGTCTAACAGGCCAAATTCCTCACTGGAAGTGACTGTGAAAGACATTCAGTCTGGTTTTGCCTAAGTAATCAGACAAAATATTGCTTTGGAGTGTGGAGATGACCAGCCTTTGTAAATCAAGTGGAAGGGAACAGAGATAGAAAGCTCAATATCAGGTCTCCCGAGGAGATACACACACAGGTGGATGGAAATGGTTTGGTGGCCTTAGTTCTTTACTGTTTAATGCAAGTAGGCAGGAAGCAAGATCCACAATCTTCTGTGGCCTCCATGCTGTGGTTATTTTCTGCTGAATAGCACAGAAATAAAAGCTTTCATATGTATTTTTGGAAGTAGAATTCTTACAGTGGCAAAATGACTGTAATCAGGAACAAGCTGAATATGGAGTGTAGGAGGATAAGAAAGGTTTTCAGGGCTAGAAGGTCCTGCAGAAGACAAGAAAGTCTGAAGTAAATATAATATTTTAAATGGAGATTTACAAAAAGCTTCTAGATTAAAAAAATTCTCTTCTGAGGTCCATGTGAGAGTATTTCTTCTAAGACGTTTACATGGATATTTTGGGGGGTATTCTCAGTTGTTAGTGGATTTATGCAACCTTCTATGATTATCTCATTTGAATTAGAAAGCTGTGAGCGGTCAGGATAATTCTTCATTGCACCTGCACCTACACAGAGGAATAATTCCTTATCACTTAATGCCAAGATGGAAAAATATTGGTGGCCCAGATCAAGAATATGTCATGTACTTGAGGAAGTGATTAAAAGTATAAAAAATAACCAGCAGACAGCCATTCAGATAGCTAGGATGTATCTGAATGCTGAAATTCACATCTGTTTCCTAGTCTCATCCAAATATGATGATCAGATTCAGAAATTTGGCTCAGTCTCATAAATAAAAATTAATTAAAAAGTAAAAATGTTGACAAAAATGATGAGTGTATAGGTTGACTAACCTATAGTAGGTTTTGTACTATTCCTTTACTCCAGCAAACTGTAAACAGCTCTTCAAAAATTCTTTGTCTGCATTGTCAATACAATTTATCCTTCTGCCATGAAGTACACGCATAAATACTCTTTATCTACTGTGTACTTACAGCACTGTGGATGCACCATCCGTGCTAGGGAGACTTGACATAACTACACTCAAGCTACCTGTTAAGGATTTTGTTCTTTGTGTATACATTGCTCTGTAATGACTCAAACAAATTCCCACCTCTACATTGTTTGTTTAAACAATGGCTTTTTTTTTTTCATTGATTGAAATACAATGCTTCAGTCTTGCAATGAGAATTAGTGAGGGAATAATAGCAGTGCACACACAAAAGGAGAACAAAGTACTCAGATATTTCCCTGTACGTTTTATTTTCATCCATCCCCACAATACAGGAAAACACACAACCGTATGTACACACACACAAGCTTATATGAGGAAAATAGTATAAAATACAAACGTACTGTATTACTTGGTGAGTTTTTGTCATGGTGTCAGGTGTACCTATTTTATTTAGTACTTAACTTCTCTTAACTCTTTCTTATAGCCAAGAATTTTCATTGTGTGATATTCATCTGGACATCAGTAATAATTTTCTGTCTTGCCTTATCATATGTTATTGTTCAATTTAACAGCTATAATCTATACAGAAATAATGTTTCATCTGCTGATTATAGTCCCAGGAAGAATAGCAGCAACAACAGCAACAACAAAAGAAAGAAACAAGTAATAATTTTAGAACAAAAACAAACGGTAGTATATTGCAATACTAACACAGAGATATCCATCCATTGCAGGCATAAGAATATTCCATACCAACTTCAGCAGTGGATGTGCAGTAGTTTAACAGGTAATCCAAAAGAGCTGCTGCTCTGTTTTCTTTTTTATTTCCCTTAAACCTTTGCCTTTTTTTTTTTAATATTTATTTTTACAAACAAAGCAACAAGTTGACACTGCTTAGGCTGCTGATTATGTTGCGACAATGCTGATGGATTATATCTCATAGTATCCTTTTACCCTTTACACTGTTACTTATATAGTTTTATAGTTAACCTGTAAGATCTCTGGGACAAGGACAATCTTTTGTTCTTTGTCTGTGTGTACCAAAAAATGTCGAGTCCTGAGTGGGGTCCCAAGTGCTATGATGTAATACAAATAATGAATGACAGCACTTAATTTTTAATTTAAAATAAAATTGTCAAAAGTGATTACTAATTTTAGACTTATCAGCCAGAAACAGCTGGGATCTCATTTTAGGAGATCCCAAGCATCGACACTTTCAGATAATTCAAGTGCAGCTGGAGTGCTCAGATTGAGCACCCAATATCCTCAGCCCCAAAATTAATTGAGGATTTTGAAAGTGCTGGCTCAAATATTAGCACATTCCGCTGATTATCCTTTTGAGTGGCTTGTTTTTTCTGTATTTGCCATGCAAGGCAAAGGGGCTAACTGTCCTTTCTTCTGTCGTGTTTCATCAGTCCCTTTCTTTCTGACAGGACAGGTGCAAATTAAGTCTCTACTTGAGGATACCCAAAGAATCAACCCACCTATACCTCAGAATCTAAATGCATTTCTACCTCTGCCTTATTTTTACCCATGCCATTTCTGCCCACATACTGGGCATCTTCCAATAATTTCCTCCAGCAAAGAGAGCTGGGACAAAGCTGCCTTGGATGCCGCCGGTGTTCTTGGATGGTCAACAAAGGGTGCTAATGGACATGGCAGCTGGCTTTCTCCCCCTTGAGGCTAAACATTTTCCCTGCACTAACTCCACACTTGACTGATCCAAAAGCTGACAGCTGTGAGTTTGTCCTGAAACCATGCTGCAGTAACTGCTGCCATTTCACAATATAACTCTACTTTCTCATGTGGATTTAGTGCCAAGTACACAGCAGTTTGTGAGCCACGCAGTATAGAAAAAAGCTGAGAGAAACAAACACATTTCATTTCAGTCTACATTACCAGCACTTTTCTTTCTTTATTCTGAAGCTATGAACTAAGGAAGAGCGTAAAATGAACCTGAGGCATTTTAAAAGATACGCCAGTAAAATCTGCTATTGCATGAATGACAAATAGATAGAATTACAGACTCTAATGGAGATTTAACTGGATTAGCTCTTAACACTATTGTATTTTATTAACATTCATGAGTGTACTTCTAGTAATTTTCATTAGGAATGAGTTGAGAAGAGTTCAGAGATAAAAAAACAGGAGGATGCCTCTGAAATGAGGCATTTATGTGTGACAGCTAGAAGTTACTCAAAAGTTAGTGCTGTATTTTGCAACTTAAGGTTCTTGTTCCCACTATGTAAAGCTGGGCACTTTACGCCTACTTTTCAGACCTATGGACTAAGGAAATGAAACTAACTGGAAATTGTAAGGTAGATTAGGAAATTCACAGAGAGTAAACTCAACACATACACTATGCATGTGTAGCACAGTATAGCAACAGTTGTTACTTCACAGCACTCCCTTCTATTTCTGTTTCCATTTGATTTTGCTATCACAGCCTGAAGTATAACCAAATGCTTAAGAGAAAAATTAGCAAAACGTTAGTGATTCTATTCCATTAAGCCTTCATAAAACTGGGCAGTCCGCCTGATTTTTAGTACGTAAATAACTGTTTCAGAAGGTAAAGAGCTACTAGAGACTATTTCTGTTTTCTAAGCATTTCAGAAATGTTTGTGTGTCTCACAAAATTCATTAACATTTAGAGGAAACCAACAACTAAGTTATACATTATTTAATTGACATACAACATTAAACTGAATACAAAATATTTTCAAAAGCTAAAAATTCAGTCCTAAAATAACAATCAGAAATAAAATGGCTATAATTATCAGAAATGATAAAAACTCTCAGGAATTCTAGCATCTTTGGAGGTCAGGTCCCTTCTCACTTCCATGCCTGCACATGACCCCAAAAGCCCAGGGTAACTACGGGTGCCACACCTGACATTTCCAGCTCCTGATCTCAGCAGCCAATTCAGTTTGAAAGTTAAAATTATTTTCTCCCTCTGAAGGTCTTACAATAGCTCATTTGTGAAAAATACCAGTGTGAACCAATTCCTTGAAGCCAAAATTCAGGGCTGAAGAAAATATGCATGTATTTATCACAACAATACAGCACTGAAGAAAGCAGTATTACTGTAACAACTCTGGAACAAACAGTGAGTACTGGGAGAGGTAGAAAAGAGACTGCTCCAGTAATGCCAGAGAGATTTCATGCTGTAAGACAGTGCTGTTTCTGGTTTTTCTGACTTTTTTTTTTTTTTTTTAAGAGAATCAAAACTAATTTAAATAAGAACTGTGAATGTTTTCATGCATTTGATACTTACACGCCACATTTTTATTCTTCTAATACTTCACTTAACATAAGAGAAAGAGGTCTTTTTAGGCTACTGAAAGAGTCTACAGTCACAGTCCCCAATATCCAGATTATCAGCAGAAGAGCTAAAGCTCAGACAGCAGCAGTGCTGACTTCTCCACACTTCTCTCAGGAAAGTGCCTCAGCCTTGAAGATCTCAGCTGCAACGGAAACAGGATTTTTCAACCTCCCCAGCTCAGATGGTCTTTGTACTCCCTTCTGAGACTAGTCAAAGTGTGTTAATTATATCTGACTGTAGCCTGAGGCTTGGGATGTGAGCACTTGCCTATTAGGAATGAACTTTCACATTGCTGCAAACTTGTACCAGCTTTAAAACAATAAAGAAGAAGTAGAAATACTTACATTTCTACCTGTCACTTGTCACCAACATCTCTAAACATTACTACTCTTACATCATTTTATTTCAGAATAAGATAAATGTGGGGAGAATTACCATCTATATGGAAAGATGAAACACTCTGAGTGATTCAAGCCAGAGCACCCAAGTGGGTGCGAAGCTGGGACAGCAGAGGCTGGTATTGTTCAGCACAGGAACAAGGTCTCCACATTCTGATGACACATCCACACCAACAACTGTGACAACTGCTTTCAATATGGACAAAAGGGGATGAAAGATGCTTAAAATGTTTTAAGCAATTTTTGTGGGAAAAGATATATTTTGATCACTCAACTTCAGTGGAAGAGGAGCCAAGTGCTGATACTCTGAGTGACCTTTCGAGGAACCTACTTCATTCCACTGATTCTTGAGCAGCCTCTGAAGACCCAGCATCAAACTCCCTTACTGCTGAGTGCTGTAAATGATCCCTGAGAGACCACTCTTGAAAATCTCCCCATGTCCTGCTACTACAGAAAATAGCACAGGGAGAGAGACGGGACATGGCATTCAGGTCACGCTCATTCTCTCACGTGGGTATTCAAAAAAGCCACATGTGGAAGGAAAGCCCCTCAAAGGAAAACATGGCCCCTCAGCTGTCACCTTTCTGTTCCTTAGGTTTTAAAACCAATGTTTCTTCTCAAATCTCTTTTGCTCTCTATTTGTTTAGGAAGCCGCTCAGGTTCCATTCCTTCACAATGCATCTTCTAAAAGTCATTCATTAAATAACTATTTTTATTTACTTGCACTGATTTAGGAGAAAAAAATACTGTTTTCATCTCCTATTAAGTTAGCAATATATCCATTCTATATTATATAGTTTTGAGTGTATAGTCACAATTCTGAAATAAAAATGAAAACGCAACATGATGCAATGGTTATTCGTCATTCATAACCGCAGTATTTTCTTAAAATTGTCAATTGCTTATTACATAGAATTGCATATTTAAAGGACGTGAAAGGGGCTAAAGAAAGCATAGCATGTTTTCCTCTTTTCCTCCCTTCAGTAAGTCAGAGAAAGTGAGCACAGTCACAGTAAATATCTAGTCTTTCTGATACTTACTTCATTTTCATAAAGTACTGTTTTGCTTGTATGCTTAAAAAGTAACCAACAGAGAGGTTTGCTGTAAAGCTGAATTAGGAAATGGAAGCTTTTTAAATGCTGAATAAGCAAAGAAATTAATTCTATCATTCAGATCAAAATAGGGCACAGCATAAGGAGCTGGATTTTGAATTGAAATGAAAAGTTGTGACTGAAGCTGGTAAAATTATTGAAAATACTGTTTGTTGAGAATGTATTCTTTTTTTCTGTTCACAATGCATTTACAAGCAGGCTACTTTATATGAATCAGACCACAATTAGTGGACCCTGGGTGAGAACATATCTCAGCATCACAGTTCCTGATGAGTTATTCATTCTACTCTGAATTATTCATGATGTGCAATTGGTCAGCTAAAATCACTTTTGTTCCTGGTGTAGACAAAACACTTTTAAACTGAAGAATATAAAATATGCCTACTCATGTGTAAATATCTTTGCTTGTACGTGATTAGGGCCGTTTTTACACAAAGAATAGTCATTCCACCAGCAAACCCAGTATAAAAATAACCAATAAGGCGAAGAACAGAAAGCCCTCTCAAATTCAAATAATGTTTGTGATTTTTTTTTCCAGTATTTGACGAACCTTGTTTGCATTTTTGTATCTAATTACAGATGAGACCTAAAAAATGGTATCATCATGTCTGTCATTTAGGCCTTTTGTAATATAGATAATGTTGCCAGTAAGCCTTGAAAGAAAAAATTATACAGCTAACCTTCCTTTTTACATTAATTTTGTTCTTTTTTATTAACTTCAGTTTGATTTTTGAGAACTATGAGTTAGAAGTCCCCATACACATAAATATTAGCACATGAGGATTAACCATGGCTCCACTGGAGTCAGCAGTGATATTGAAGATACTGATCTAATGAGGCACTTAAACACGTACTTAATCACTTTTCTGAAAAGATTACTATTGGTTTCAGTAAAATGCTGTTTTTGCCATATATTGAAACCTAATAAACTTGAAGTGATTGTTAGACAAGCTGGAAAGTAGTAGAGAGCACCAGTGTTCAACTATCTCCCACCTCTGCAGTGGGCCTCTGCTGCAGGGCACAGGCTAAGAGCTACCAGGCATCTCCTTGTGGAGCCTGCAGAGCAGAGCAGAATGGCTGCATTTTGGCTAGAGTTGTCAATATTGGCACATGACAGATTTCTGCAGTAAGCAAATGCAAGGAAAATGGGTTTCTATATGGACTTCCATGTTGCACATGCAATCCCGGATGAATTTATATACCTCATGCATAAGATGGGATACATGCACTTATACTTTAAAACCTAGAAACTCAGGAAGTGATAAATCTTTCGGTAGAAAGTAGAAGACAGTCAAAAAATAATAAATTCAGTACAAATTATGTGATTAGTCTTTGTAATTTTGTAGCTCACCTGGGACATGAAAAAAATCTCCTCAGTTGCAGACTCAAACACATACTAACACTTTCCATCATGTTTATAGAGTGTGCTCCTTAAACACTGTCAGGTATCTGGACCTAGGTTATAGAATAAACAAATAGATCGGATAGACTAATGTAGAACATAAGGACATTTCTGCTCCATAGGAAAATGCTAGGCGGGAAATCACACATAAAAATCTCAAATTGAGAACCAAATGTCAGAAGTAGAATCAAGAGGTATAGCTGTGAGTCTTCTAGCAGTAAAGGATGATTAAAAGTTACAGATTAATAAATGTATGTAACTGAAACATGATCCTTAACTGATCCTTCTTCATATATCGGCAAACATGGATGTATACCTCGATGTTCTGCTACTACAGTTAAACCCTCTTTAGTAAGGACATATGTGTATATACAGTCTCCTTCTACATATCCACGGTACTAATTTCTACCATTAAAAAACATATCTTATACTTTGCTTTACTTGTGAAAAATGCCAGTTTAGTACTGAAAAATAAGGCAAGATTTAAGCAGATGCATTTCTTCAGTAGTGACTTTAAAATGGGTATTTTTTTACTTTGTGTTGTTAAAACCAGCCTCGGTCAATCAATCAGAGTTTCCTTGTTGCTGAGTCTTGATTGCTTCCATGACAACAATGCTATTTTATAGCAAGAATATCCTCATATATAATTAAGATACAGGATGCTATATGCTTGTTTATATTGAATTTAAAAGATAACTTGAAGAACTCACTATGTTTCTTCAGTTGCGGTTTCTGAACAGTACTGTTAAACCATAAATATTAAGAATTAAGGTAACAATATTCTGTTCTGAAATGGAGCCGTTCACATAACTGCTGTTAAAACTCTAGACTTTTCCATTTAAACAGCATTTAATATGACCGACACATACAAGTCTTGAAAATCTAATCATTTCAGTTTCTAATAGTTTCACTACAGAGGCAATCTCAATAACTCCAGTAGAGTCAAATTAAAATGAAACAACAAAAATAAATAAAATAATGGCCAAAAAGAAAAGAAGAAAAAACCTAATCTATACATGAAAACATAAGCTCATTCAAACATGTGGTCTCTACCATGATATGCATCTGGAATTTCCTAAAGCATTGCAGAATACCTTCAAACACACAGACACAAGACAGTCCGTAGGCGCTGCATGCAGGCTCTGCTGCCAGTAAGTACCTGCAGCAAGATGTGGGCTTCTCCTGAGGCTCCCTACTGGAAGTTTGGTGTCAGTCCTGACTTCTTTGCTTTTGAGAATTAAATTCAAACTCAGAATAACACTTTTTTTTTTTTTTTTTTTTTTTTTTGTACTTCAGTAGTGATGCGACAATACCAAGGAGTGACACAAAAGAATCTCTAGTTCAAAAGTAAAATCATTTAATGAATGCATAGCACATGCCTTATTCATTATGCTGAATCCAGCCCTGGAGTTGGGCAATGCATACACTAATTCTCTATTAGAAATGTGATTCTACATTCCTCATTTAAAAAATAGCTTTAAAAAAATCAAGATGTTTGGCTAAAAAAGCTTTCATACCATTTTGAACTTTCCTAGTATGTTTTTAAAAGCACGAGATAATCCTTTTTCTCAGCTATTGTGTTTTATTCTGTTGAGGGTTGCTGGCTGTAAAACATTGTACCTCCCTTTAAACTTTTCCATATAACTTGATTAGACAGCAGTAATCTCTAATGCTTTCATGTGCAAATTTAGGAGTGACCCGGAACAAACGAGTTTCCTTCATCACCATAGCAACCAGGACGATGGAAGAATGCCACTCACCAGGCAATGCAAGGCAAATTTCATCCCTTTGATGTTAATTAACAAATTGCTTTCAGAAAAGTCAATGCATTTTTCTTCTTTAAATGTTTGTGATAAATTTTTAATATGTCTGAAAATGAAAGAGAAATGCAGAAGCATGGGCTACTGACAGGTGAAGTGTGGACAACCACCTTGGCAGATAACTCATGCACCAGTGCTACAGCAGCGATGGACCCAAGGAAGGGTTTGCATCAACTGGCTGCTCATAAATCACCTTGTGTGAATTTTGGGACTTGGAGTTAAGGACTGATGCCTCCAGCTAGTTCAAACCATTTCTAATGCACACTGTGATGTGGGCCCTGCTATAAGAAAGTGGAATGTATATCCATTTTGAGTTTCTGGCATGAAAAAATAATAGGATAACACATTAAAAAAAAAAAATTGTAAGGATGAGGTTTAAGCATATCCTAAAAAATTTTAATATATTTAGCCTGGAAATCACTTCTCACGTGTACATTTTGTTTGCACAGTTCTTAGGCTATTTGTTACTTTTCCTCCTCTTTCCCCTATTGTCTTAATGTTTTACAACAGTTATCAGTTCTTAATACGAATTCCTTTAGGGACTACTGAAGTGTTCCTAATTTTGATGGTAAGAGAAGGCTTGAAAGACAGCCAAAACCCACCAAGAAACCCCATCAGATTTTCTGATATGAAGGAGTATGTTGATTCACTGGTTAAGTCACTTAATTCTGACTCTTAACAAGAGAATGTTTTCCCTTCTGTCCCTGGCTTTTTAGGTCATCCAGGACTAGTTATTTGGGCATGGTTTCACTACAGAGGCAATCTGAATAACTCCAGTAAAGTTCAAATGAAACAACACACTACAAACGAATATCCTACACAAATTGCTTTGATCGCTCTATACCAAGTTCTTACTGGACTCCGTTAATTTGATCTGTATCTTCTTTTTCCTGATACAATCGCTTTCTTAAATAAAGGTTTTGCTTGCAGGGAAGCTTTCAGTTAGAGGCGACACTGTAACTTGAGTTATCTTCAGCAAGGCAAGTTCAGACTCTCTCCTATCCCCACTTACTCAGTAGGGATAGCAGAACCTCACAAGGTCACAGGATGTTCAGGCTCTGTTCAGGTTGCCCAGAGAGGTTGTGCAGTCCCTGTCCTTGGAGGTTTTCAAGACCAGACTGGAGAAAGCCTAGGATGACCTTAGAGCTGCCCCTGCTCTAATCAGGAGCTTTAGATTTGCAACCTCCTGAGGTCCCTTCCAACCTAAAATATCCTATGATGCTATTACCTGGTGTTGTGAAGATGGACACAAAAAAACCCCTGTGAGATGCCAGCTATTATGGCAAAAGGTACAGGTACAAGAAAGCAAGTTTAAGAAATCCATGGCAGTTACTGCCCCAAATTACCTTTACCTGCCACTGAACTGAAAACAAGGCTCTGACTGGAGACTAACACACAAATTTCTAACCCCCAGCAATGATACATTTATCCCAGGAAAACCTCCCCTTCCCTGCAATTTACAGATTCCCTTATACTCCAGTGCTATTTCGCACCTCCCCATCAGTTAGGGATTGTGTCATAAACTCCATGATATTGTTCTAAAGTGCATTACAGTGTAAGATTCTCCCTGCACATCAATTAAAAAAATTACAGAATCATTTCCATGTGTCCTGTTATGTCAATATGATCTTATTTAACAAGCTTGCTTTTCCGCATAGCAGGAAAAGTCCATTAGAAGAATAATATGCAGGAATCCCACCAGCATATATTGAAAGACTTCACAGAAGGTACAAAGTCACCTCCTTACTAGTCTTTGTTTTAACTACTGAAAACAAAAAACTGAACATAGATCTGCACGGCTGTAATCCCACAGAAGTTAACCTGGTGTGCTCTCTGGTGACTTGTATCTCACTCTAATTCACCCCCACTTTAGCTACCCTTACTTATACAGAATAGAATTTTACAATCTATCTGTATCTTGTGAACTGCTAGATACTGGCCCATAACTCTCCTTCAAGCAGGGAAGATGGTAAGAGTGAATGATGACAAGATAAATATTTTACGTTGTACAAAATAATGGACTGAAAAAACCCGGATATTTGAAGATGCATGAGAACCCTTTGTGCCCAATTCAATGGAAAGAGAAATGTTCAAAGTAAAAAGCTTAAGCCCAGTTCTAAAATAGTTTTCTAAATCAGAAATCTCAAAGATACTAGAAACTGAAGAGATGCAGTGTAACTCTGTGTCTTGAAAAACATTTAGATTTGAATTCATTATCTGAAATCCAAATCCTCTTGTATACAGCAATATGAGAAACACTTCTTTCAACATTTACATTATTTCCTAAAGAGAAAGGACAGTTTCAGAGACTCTAAATATGTTGACATAATTTACTCAAATTTCTCTCTCTTAACATTTCATTTTTTTTTCCAAGTTTTTTTGTTTTGGGGTTTGTTTTTTTTTTTTAAATGTACGAACCTATAACAGAACAATTGTATTTTGACAAGATCTCCTGGTCAAACAGATTTGTGTGTTTTCCACCAAGCAGGTTTTCAGTATTATACTTCCATATGGATGTATATAAAAGGACCTGTTTTCTAAAAGATATGTAGTTTCAGAAAAACATGACTCTACGTGTGAAAGTTGGGGTTTTTTAGCCATCTGAGAAGGTCTCACTCCTATCTGCCAGTTAGAGTGTGAGGTGGAGCAGTGGGGAGCAATCATGTTTTCCTGGAAAAACATGAAAATATGCATATGCAATACAGTAAATAAAATTAAAATAAACATGAGATTTTGAATTCAGGAATTTACTGGAAGTGGCTGGCTTAACTGTGCAACTGCTCAGCCTTGTATGTGAGTCATGCTAATGTATGAATTCATTCAATACAGTCTGATTATTTTGCCAAGCAATATATTAGAAAACTCTTACCAGAACTTCCCAGAGCAGCCAGTCATATAAATTCATATCTCAGAATGAAAAGAGAAATCAGCCTGTAGTCTAATATGGAGCTACATAAGGATCCTTCCTGGTATCCTAAATATAAAGTAGTGTGTATAATCTTTGTATGATTACTTTCTGAATTAGCATACTAAACCAAAATGACTATCAGAATTTATTGGGAAAATAAATGGAGTTTGAGAAAAATACAGCACACTGGATGACTCCCTGAGAGTTGATCCATATGTTTCTCATGTATTTCCAAGATACTTTTGTTACACGGTGTTACAAGAAAAAAGTTCCATTTTACGTATACTATATAAAATATATTACACTTGCTACAGATGTAAAAGTATGTAAGCACTTTTACAAGCATTAAGATGTAATACTTTCTAAAGGGTCTGCCAGCAATGGAGGAGGTGGTGCCCAACTTGCACATTTAAGGAGACATATAAGCATATATTAAGTAAAATACTGGAATACTGTTCATGAACAGCACTGTTGGAACAATGTCTTGTTTTCTAGATCTACAATTTGCTATCTATAAGACAAAAATTAACCCCAGAGTAATAGGAAAAAAAATCAAGTGCCTGAAAGAACCGGATTATTTTAAGCTGGAGTCGCCTCTTAAATGGAAGACAAAGTATATTTATTTGCTACACACTTCAATTCACATATGTAAGCAGTAGATGTACACACCTACCACAGAGATAACTGAATGACCACAAAGGCTAGGAGCAAAACTTTTAATAATGGGAAGGATTCAAAAATTTACTTAAGTTTTCATTCTTTGTTACTATGAATGAAATGAAACAAAAAAAAAAAAAAAAGAAAGAAAAAAAAAGAAAATCATGTTGAAATATTAGTATTTATGTCTGCTAATGATATTTATTATTTCTTATTTATTATGACTACTGGTATACAAAAAAGATTAAGATAGTAACAGTAGTTTAGTAGTGGTTTAGTGTCTTGTGAGGAATTGAGCCAAATTCTTGTTGGCAGACAGAGTAAATTAATAGATTTACACATTAGTAAAGATATTTCAAGCCTAACGAAGAAGGAATTTCCATAGCTATTTTGTACAAGGATCTGGATTCTGTCATCTTCAGGGGAAAAAAGAAAGGGGAAAAAAAAAAACCAACTTGGGCAAATTTTCTTTCTCACACTGATCAGAAACTTACTGTGTAAGTAGTGAGGAGCAGATGACAGTTTTTGGTGGTGGCACTAAAATTAAGCAAATGGGACTTAAAGCAGAGAATTTTATTTACATGTACACACACTCGCTCTTTATTAACTGATTATTTCAAAAGCAGCCCCTCAGACTACTCTGCATTTGGGAGGTGCTTCGTAGAGCAGTGCCATACACCACCTGACACAACAGAAGAGGCAGTTGTTACAGAAAAAAAAAACCTACAGAAAAGACAAAAGGGGAAATCTAGGTTGCACACATCAACTCGCATTAATAAATCTTACAGTGGAGTGTTTGGAGAAAGCAAACATATCCCAAATATATAAACAGGCCTCTGAAAATCAGGGAAACAATTCTGACTAACAAAGAAACCCACATACAGCCAAGAGGAGAGGCGCCTTCATTTGCAATTGGCAACTGAGCTGTGCAATTTCATATTTTCCCATTATGTTTCCTATTGAGACTCTCTATATGATCTCTATAGTTTACAGCAGAAGGCTGAGGAAAGGAGACTCTCTGTTGACAAAAGAGCAAAAAGAGAAGAAAAGAAGTTGTAATTTTTCCTGCTTGATGGCTGAGCAATCACCAGGACACCTTTCCCTTATTAAACAACAAAAGGGAAATGTGAATATGTAATGTTTATTGGTATTTTCTGTGCTTGGCAAGAAGTAGTTTGCTTCTGCAACTGTGATGTGAAAAATCTCTTCATGCTGGATGGCTTTAGTCTATTGGCACCCTGATGAGCACTAAGAAAGAATCACAGAAAGACCTGACATCAAATTGGCTGCCAACAACACCCTCACTTTACTATAGTACAAAAAAGAGGAAAACAAGGATATGCACGAACAGTATGGGTTTCTTTTTCTGTGCTTGGTATCAAGTAAGTTGCTAATATGTTTGTGATATGAAAACATTTCACACATACATCAGTGCTTCCAGGCACCCAGTTGAGACCATAGCAACAACAGACTTCAGTGCATTACTGCAGGAAAAGACTTTCCACCTTTGCTTGCTCCAAGTGCTTTTGAAAGGAAAATCAGTGACCACTCGTCTGTACATCGGTGTGCTTGTCTTCTCTCCGTGCACACCGTCAGCCCATTTCAGAAACACAGCAAAACTTGCTTATTCCTGACTACACCAGAGAGAACAGGAGGTATAATACCCTTTTCAGTAACCACTAACAATTCCAATATTTTGTTGTCTTAATTTCATACGCTTTTAATGTCTTTTTTTTCAGCCTGTCATAATGCACAGCATTCTATCTAATTTACAATAATATAAAATAAACGTTCTGTTGAGATGGTGAGATAAAGACATCTGCTTTTCATAAAAAACCAGAGCATAAATATTACTACTTTTCTGCAGTGACTTACTTTTATAAAGCATTCCCTAGCAGTTTAGCCAGGTAACTACACCATGTGCTACTTTCACTGCAATAGCTCTAAATGAATTAAGAGATAATTACTTATCATAACAGTCCTACAGAGATGTTCTCATGCATTCAGAAACAAAGCAGGTGAGAAAAAAATACCTCAGTTATACAAGAGTTGTGCATGCAAAGGTGATTTGTGATAGCTATTTATGTTCTTATTTAAAGGATTAATATTTTACTGTGAATCTTTTGACTTCATATTGAATATACAGTAAACCATACTCTCTTTAAAATAATATTCTATTTATTCAATCAAGAGATACTTATTAA
The DNA here is from genome assembly GCF_965140245.1 of Athene noctua. Taxonomy (NCBI): domain Eukaryota; kingdom Metazoa; phylum Chordata; class Aves; order Strigiformes; family Strigidae; genus Athene; species Athene noctua. Next base: position 8,753,159 of record NC_134048.1, read on the forward strand.
ATAAAAATCATCAGGAACCTAACAGAAATAAAATATAATAATCTAATTGTAACACCACTCAGATTATGCTCATTAATATATTCTTTCCAATGTTAAATAACAGTTATGTCCATAAATACAGACTTCAGCTTGAAGACATACTATCAGTGAGATATATTTTCATTAAACATATCAAAAAAAGTCAAAACACTAAAACTAATATAATTCTAAAATTCTGGGGTTTTCCTTAAATGAAATTATTTCATTTTTGCTTATAACTCTGCTCACATTCTACATATGTGTAACACAGCACAACATCATGCTGTCTTGCAGACAGTACTGGATAATGCTCCAATATGCTTTTGATTTTCTTTCTTTCTATTTCAAGACTTTACTCTTAATACTTTTTTCAAAGTATACCACATAAACTATTTGCTTATCAGTGTCACATTGAGGAGAAGAAACAATTTAGCATATTTGTCTATTGAATAATCACAATAAAATAGATGTAAGGACACTATGTCAAATCATTTCAAATTTAGCAAAGAGCTCTTGTCCTCAGGCAGGCTAACACAAAACTTAACTTGTGATAATCTTCCAGTAACTGAGAAATTAGAAGATGTACTGTACAAAGAACTTAATCTGTTTTACAAGTAGACTCTTCCTGAGTGTGTAAGTGCATGCATTCCATGAACTGCATGGCATACACATATATTTCCTGGGTTCTAAATAACTACATTTTCCTATAATGACAACTTAATTCTGGTAACTATTTTCCAAATTATATTTAAGGAACCATTTTTCAGCAATAATTACTTTAGTGATGTTGAATTCAGAATACCAAAGAACAGGATTTTCATTTTTTGTCATTATTAGAAAGAACTTTTAAAAACAAGTCACATTTATTTGGCATACCCTAAGGCTTGTGTTTTCAGGTTCCAGTGTATCATCAGCATCAAGTGCTACTTATTTGCTGCTAAGCTGGTATAATAAATCAATTTCTTATATTTTAGTAGCCAGCAAGGAAACATTAGAGCATTGAGCATTATATGTGACATGCAGTCAGGCAATCCTTATATTGTTTGCTAGATTTGATTCTCTTTTCAAAGCAAAGTGGGGCTACAGATGCTTTTTACACCTCTGCTCACTTATGGGTTGTGTAAATCATAAGTGTCTTTAGGAATATCCTCCTTTTACTGTCACAAATAAAAAATAAAAAAAATAAAAAGAGGGAAAAAAAAAGATTAAACGAGAGTGATGTCAACGCATTACAATGTCAAAGTCCTGTTTCATGTTGGTCAAGATGGCTCATCTTAGTCTTTTCTCACTTTGATGTCAAGTAAGTATGATCGTGTTGTAGTCTCTGAAGTCCCTTCCCTTGGCAAGTATTTTGAATTTTATGATAATAAAATGAGGAAGGGGAGCAATGAGGTTTAAAGATCCAAACAGCATACAGGAATGCTCCTATAAAATTAAAAAAGCTAATTCTAAAGATTATAACCAGAGAGCTACACAATAATGAAGCAGATATTTGAGTTAATTTTAAATGTTAAATGAAAATCCTCCATTTCAGCACTTGTACTTTTAAACAAGACATCTTAAAAGAGAAACACATTATCCAAGCAAAAAAGCCAGTATCTGACTACTTTCCATAATCAGAGTTTATAATTACAAAGGTTTCTTTTTCTGCTTCTTCTTTAAAGCAATTTCCTAAAAATGGTCTGCCCTCACTGTTGCTGTTCACTGTTAGACTGGAAATTATAAGAAGTGGAGGCATTGACAGGGATATTAATTTGTAAAAGGTTTTGTTTTAATGCACTGAGATCCTTTTAATTCTGCTTTTGAAATAAAGTGGGAAAGCAAAACCACACTAAATGCTCACTACTAATATTTCATGTCAAGATAGAAGATAGCCCTTATCTTCAGGCCACCCTCACAGTCACCCATTCTATCTCCAGGGAAATTGCTATCTACACTACAACATGTAACTCACATATCTAGCATCACATATATATATATATATTACAGATATATGAGACCTCCTGCTTTTACCTCTTTAAAAAATAAGTAACCATTATTACAGTCACTCCCGAAAAACTCAGTAACTTTACTCAAAACATGGTATATTCCTGGCAGAAAAATTGACAAACATTAAACAGACCAAATTCAAAAACTTCCTGCTCTGGTATTCAACTCCCTTTGCTGACACAAGTGCCCATCCAAGTAGCAGTAAAAGCGCCGAATGTCTACAGCCACGATTTATGGTATCAGCAAACATGAATAACAGATGAATCCAACTGGAGCAACAAACGACTGAACATTCCCCCGCCCCCATATTTCAGAGCCCATTTGCAGGGGATGACAGTTTCTCCATGCACAGCTGACAGAAAAATGCCACAGGCTTTTTCAGCACCTTTAGCAGAACCATACAAAGAAGCAAGATTGCAGGCGGCTTCCTGATGCCATCTCCATGGACCCTGCAGTGCCGCTGGGCAGCAAGGCACACAGCGAGCGAGCCTCCGCGGGCCCCCCCATCACTGCCTAGCACAGACAGCTCTGGGATTGCCAACTGCCAAGGTGGGGCTACTAGACAAGGGCGTAAGGATGGAAGAACTCATGAGGTCATACAAGGCCAGAGCTGGGAATCCTGTACATACCAAAGTCAGAGAATGCAAAAAGACAGAAAAACTAAGGTTAGAAGGTCACATTGGCATAACCTACTAAATTCAATTTTTAAAAGAAGAGCTAAGTTGTCTCTTAGTCAAATTCTTTTCCACTAGGACCCCCAGGTCCTCTTTAGGGGACCCTCCTCCTTGTCTTTTACCAAGCTGGGTGTAGCATTTGCTTTTTCCTGCAATGAAGTACCTTCCCCATTCACCACAACCGTTTAAGGACAGTAAATGGCAGCCTCACAATGACGTGGGCCAACTCCCTACACACCTACATCCCATTCAGTCTCAAGCTGCTGCTGTAGAGCTGAAGATCTATTGTATCACTTACAGAAATATTGGAAAGGATTTGGCACACATATAACTGTGTGTTATGTTAACATAACACATAATCCCAGATGGGTTCACAAACAGAATGAGAGGCAGAGAAAAATGATTGCTGAGGACACAAGACTGAGATGTCACTAGAGACTGACTGGAAGGGTTTTTTTCCCGTCCTCTGTTATTTGGACAGGGAACATAAATTTTCCCATCTACAAGGAGAATCACAACTATGGGGCATGACAATATGTGGCCTCTACAGTTAGGTAAGATGAATACAAATAGTCTTATCCAGAGATTTTAAAGGTGGGAAGGAGAAGGAAGAGTCATGTGTGCAATATAGGTATTTCAATAGAAACTATAAAAGACTGCAGCCGTTGATACTGTACAAATATATGTGCAAATACATGCACATATATACCATATACAAATATACAGTAATTGTGTATGTTATGGTCAAACCACCACAATGTGCTATAAAGCCAGGATGACTACATCCTCTTTTACAGAACTAGGGTGAAGCAAATGGCACTTAATTCCTCTTGTGCTCTGCTGATCAATGGGTGGATTTGTCTGCAGAGTGAGAACCACTCCTGCATGGCAGACTTCCCACAGGGGCCCCAGGGGTGAGGAGTGCCTGGAGAAATTCGTTATTCTCCTGTTATTGGACATGCTCTTTTATTCTGAGGAGGGCCAGCAACATTTCTGAGCTGCTGCTATGCTTCTGCCATTGCTTGATACACAGCTGCTTTAGGCTTTGACGGAACATTTTAACAGAGACAGCCTAAAAGGTCGTAAGAATCATGCGCTTGGTTGCATGAGCTTCGCCCAAAGGAGGGACAGATTTTAATACCTCCTCATCAGGAAAACTGGAAAGGGCACAAGTAGGTGACTTAACTATCTGGAGGAATTTTCACAGAACAAATGCACATGTAATATTCTGAAAGGAAAATCCTACCTGCACTCTGCTGCTGTTGCCTTTCCCACTGTAAAATCAGAACCTGAACTTAACTGAGGACAACTGTTTAACAAAAAAGATGGAGAAATTTTCTAGCTTCAAAAACATCCTGTCTGCAGGACTGAAAAGGAAAAAGGAAGGATAACAACAATAAGAATGTGAGGTTATAAATGTCCATTGAAATTTCTGTTTTATCTGCTCTCATGTTTGAAAAAATCATTATGTATTTCTGGCCATGATTTTCTGATATTTCCCAATAGAAAGGATTATATAATTGTGTACATGTCATTATTGATGACACCACTATGCTATGGAACCACTGACAGTTTACACTTAATTACAGATGGCAGCTTATGAAATAATTACCAAGAAAAGACTGGACAGCAACCACAGTGATTTCATGCTTCCTCTTCATGTGTGCGTAGCACAATATTGTTGAGTCCCTCAACTTGAAAAAATGATGGAAGTTATCAATCAGATAGTACCACTGCAGACTGGGAGGTTGTCTTACTGTTGTAGGAAATGGCATCATGTAATGTTTGCCACTCGAAGTCCACATCTTTGCAGAACGTGTCCCCACAGCCTGGAAGACTTGCTGTTGGCCATGTAATGACCACTGCCAAAGTAAATACTAATTAGCAAGCCAGGTTCACAGGCTGTTCAGTCAGGGCCATATACCACATTGAACAATGGATTTTCAGAGCAGCAGAATATTCCCTAGAGCCTAAAGATCTGAACTGAAAAAGCAGAATTTGAGTACTGAGGATCTTACACCTGCTTGATTTCATTCTATGGCATTCATTTCCAGCCCCAGTGAAATTCCCTCCCCTCCATGAATTCACTAATTAAATTGCCAATGGCTTTGATACTGACGCTACCTCACTCCAGGGAGAATTTTGCCTGGCTCTCCAGAGATTACTTTAATGTGTTCCATCTTAAATTGGTAGGCACTTTTTAACCTGTTCCTTCCTGATTCCATCTCACCTTTACGTTACTACTATTAGTGCATTAAGCCTGTAACTATTATCTTTTTAGTGAAGGGCTAACGCAAAGTAGCTATTAAGCTTTTCAGCTTTCTACATACCACATTTTTTTTTTTCTTCCATCCTCTTAAGCAGAGGACCGACAATTCCTTTTGTTATTCCCTGGCTTCTTACGCATTTTAAAAGCATGCTCTTTCTGCCTTTTACATAGTTTGCTAATGGTACCTCATTTGGAGCCTTTACCTTTCTGACTCTTTCTTCAGATTCACCTCCACCCAATCCTCCCTTCTGTAATTTTACTCACTTCTTATGCAGGTACAGTTTTATTGTTCCAAAGATGCTGAAGAATTTTGTTGGGGCTTTTTGGTTTTTGTGGGTTTCTAGTTTGGTTTTTGGTTTTGTTTATTTTTTTTTTGGTGGATAGAAGAATAAGGAAGGCAGATTAGGAGTGTAGTTATTCTAAACATAGCTTCTTTCTTTTTTTCACTGGAGCTGTTGAAGGTCTTTGTGGTGAACAGCATTAATTACAAATGTATCTCTCTTTTGTTACTCTCTCATAAACTATGACTTTCCAAACTATAGGATGCTTGCTGTTTCAATAGCCAGTCACTTCCATTACATGATTTAATTTCTTTTTAATCATATGATTAAAGAATAAATAATCTAAGGTCAGGGCTGCTGTATGCTTTCAGTTCAGTAACTATGCTAAAATTTAGGGCAATTTTAGGATCAGGAGACTTTTTTCATCAAACATGAGAAGTGTTTGGGAATATCTGTACATTAACATCCACACAGCAATATCCTGCAAGTTGTATTTCAGACAGAATTTGTGAATTAATAATTAGTTTTTCATTACATCCTCAGCTCTTCAGTGAGACATTGTACCTTAATAATTATGTTGCCTGTAGAATTGGGCATCAGAGGCTGATTAAACACGTCTCTGCATCATATTATCATATAGAATAATTCAGACTGGAAAAAAGCTCTGGAAATCATCTGGTCCAGACCCTCACAGAAAGCAGGGCTAGCCTCAAGGTTAAAACCAAGTTCGATGGTGTATTATATAAGGTAACCTGATCCTTCAGGACTTCAATGTCCCGTGTGAATGCCACATCTATGTACACCCTTCTATGCTATTGAAAAAGGCAAGCTGAATAAATAAAAAAATGGTGATGTCTTTAATACATCACGACCTATTCCCACTCTTTAGGCTCTTTGGTATGTTGGACAGCTATTAATGCATACACAGTTGCTTTAGGGTTTCTTTCTAGACCAAAATAGCATGGCTAAAGAAGAAGAATTTTCCAACACACTTTCAATGTGCTTACTATTTCTGAGGCTTTCTGCAACAGCGGAGGATCACACCCACTGCTTTAACTATAAACGTTTTTAGAGTAAAAACCTAGGGGGAGACATATGTTCTTTTTTAAGGAAAAGTGTGCAATAGTTGTTTACTTATTCATCCACAAATGTTTTTTTTTCACATTTTCCACATATTAGAGAATCTTAAGCAGATTTCATAGAGCTCTTGTTATAAACTGTTCTTGTTTAGAAATCTTTTTGTTTCTGAAAAATGCAGTTCTACTTTTATTTAACAATATCTGTATGACATTCTATGATATCACATATACTAGACCAAACCTTTTAAAGTCCCAGACTCCACTCTCATCAATCAGAATGCCTGACACATACTGAGAATGAAATACTTTGCTCAAGGAATATTAAATATATATTTTTTTAAAATAATCTCAAGTCTTACAGAAAAAAGAAAAGATGACTACCACTATAATTTCAAATCATATCATACAGAAGTCTAACATATTAAGAAACACCACTATGTTACAATAGATAATACTGCAGTTAGGAATTTACATATAACATGATTTTGCTTTGAAAGATGTGTAGCTTAATATTAAAAAAACCAAAAAATACATGATAGGATGACAAAACACAAAATGAATCACATATATTAGTACAGTTTAAGGGACTGATTTTCTTCGTCATTACAGTGATATGAATTAGGATCAAATCTATGAAATCACTGGAGATACAGTGTGTGTGAGAAATGAATCAAATCCAACTTTTCTTTAATCTACTCAGCACTTCTTTTCCCTCTGAGCAGACTTGCCCTCCGTTCTCCCCAGACAGAAGGGACAGAGCAGAAAATTATCACCTATTGGTGATAATGGTGACTAATAGCATCCCCTATCATACCAATTATTTAAAATGTTTTAATGTAATCCTTCATAAGCTACTACATATAATTAACAGATGGAGAGAAGAAAAATTACAGGCAAAATGCTGAGCAGAAATACATATGCAGACTCATTGCTGAACTCGTTTGACACAATCTGACATTTCTTAGTAAAAGTACAAAGTAATTCCAGAAAGACTTGGTAAAGAAACTTCTATGAATCTAGGCAAAGTAATCATTTAAGAATATACCAAAAAGAAGAGGAAAACAATGAAGAGGTAGATGTTCTTAGAATAAAGCAAGAATGGACCCAAGAGATACCTTGTGACTATATCATGTGTTTTTTCTCTATTCTGGGAGCTTTGCTGGGTGCTTGGCCTAGCACAGCCTCCTTAGCCAGGCTCAAGTAAAGCACAAGATTCATTGTACATAAACCAGATCAAAAAATTGCACATTTTTTTCAATAATAATAAGCCAACATATATCTTTTCTTTGTGCTTTCATGTCTGCAACATGTTAAACTGGAATAAAACAGGAACAAAAGATACCGATCATGCTTACAGTTAAAGAACAGGAATAACTGGGCATAAAATATGGAGACCAATCAATCTTCCCACATACTAGTAATGAAAGCTGCATTGGTGCTTTGTGTCAGTCTAGCTCCGTCAGTGTACAGAGTGAGTTACTGGTCTGGCTTGCTATGAAAATCTGATTTTTCTTGCCTCAGTTTTTGCTTTAACAAAAATAACTGTTATCAAAAGTTGCTACAGAAATTCAGTGAACAGCATATTTCTCTTGGAAGTAACACTGAACTAATGTCCTAACAGAGTAGTATAGATACTTGTCATTAGAGATTGTATCCTGCGTAGGAGTTGTAAAAACAGGCAATATTAACATTGCCATAATTTAAAAATTCAGCCTCATCTCCTTTGTTTTGCTGCAGAAAAGCTAGCTTGCTACTCATGACATCTAGTTACATCCTACTAACATATCCTCCACTTTATTTTTCCTTCTAAATTGCCATGTTACTGCTGTTAAATACTGGGCAATTTGCCCTCTGCCTTTATTCAAACATTCTACAGAAGACAATGGAAAAAGGTAAAATACGAAACCTGTAAAAATTACTTCTAAAACTTTAATAAATTGCTTTAGTAATATTACAGAAATATGTCTTGTGGTTTAAAAAGTTACAAATAATATTTCGATTGCTTTCTATAGGTGTTAGAAACATTTTTATAAATCTCTTATCAGATGCATTTTATCAAATGGTATTTGATTAAGAAGTATTAATTTCTATATGGTTGTATCACAAAATTGCAAACACTGAGGCAATCCCTGCGTGTACGGACAGTCCCTGATCTTGTCTGGCAGACAGGGAAGCTGGAGGACATGTGTAACCTTTCCTGTATATACACACATTCCAGTACTTTTTTCAGGGAATGGAAATAATCTCTGCGCACAAGCCTACATTAGCCTAGCCCTGATAACAGTACTGACTTCTCCAGTGTGGTCTCACGCGTACAGAAACAACCTGTACCCTTTTAAAAGCTGTAGTGAGAGCCGCGCTCTGCTCCATTCGGAGGGCCACTGACCTGCCCCAAGCACACTGTGAGCTCTGCTTAACCCCTCCCAGGGCCACGGGTCAGAGTCACAACTGAGATCACGTTGTTCAGAAGTTGTAACTGCTCCACGGCCAAATTTACAGTACATGGTATTGGTTGCATTAGGATGGTCAACAAGTAGACATTTATGAAATGTCTGACATTTCTTTCATTTTTTATTCTGAGATGGCTTTCTTTAAAACTGACATCCTCCCAACACACAACATCCAAACCACTCTCCTAAACAATAATTTCAGAGCCTTTGACAGAATAAGCTCATCCACTGGCGTAGCATCCCTTCATTAGGCCCTTCCAGCAGCACCTTCACTTACTCATGTGCTGCTAACAAAGTACCAGCTTGTGGAGCTCAGCTCCTGGGCTGTTTCCAACCAAGACCTTGCGGTTGGGGTTATGATACTTCTATAAACTGGAAACTAGGGCAGAGCAGTTTGAAGTACCTCACTGCTGACAACTATACACATTAAGCATACATGCAAAAAGTCTTTTGTCTCCTTGGATTGGTTTGAACTCTGCTCTCAGAAGTGACAGAAGATGAATTAATCTCTCATCCGACTTTGTGCCAGTTTCACTGGCCCATTCTGACACAGTAAGGTTTAACAGAAACCGATTCACTGTACTTTTTAAGGGTATATTCCCATTCTCTGTTCATTTTAGTTACTCCACTTGTGAAAGTAGATTATACAGCTGGAGAGGGAAGAGTGGAAATCAAAAAGGAAAAGAGATTAATACAGTGTCTTCCCTCTACAGAAGCTCTGTCTTGAAGGTTGCACATCCCCATTTCTTGATGTAACATTATAAGATGATTTGACCTAAGACACCACATTATTTATATATTATACTGAATACACACTATAATACATTTGAAAAGATACCATTAAAGAAACTTCATGCATGGGGAGGGTGTATAGGCTTTTTTGATGTCAAAAGATTTAGTTCATTTATTAATACGAGAAGTTATTAATACGAGAAGATATTAATACGAGAAGAATCATTTTTGTAAGATTCTTATTCCAGTATCATGAATCAAATTTTAAAGGGGGCCTGTACCACATCCTCATATTTCAGATTAGGTACCCACAATTTTGACAAATGCAGTTCTACTTAAGAATTTTCTACATTAGAAATTCCAATATAAATACAGAAGAACCTTAATGGTGTTAATATTGTCAACGATTTTAAAAATAATTTGCATTATATGATGTTTCTCATTCACTGAACTAAAATTATTAAAATGAATAAAGCAATAAATGTAAGTTTTAAGAGGTTAATGGCATAATAGCAAAAGGAAAGGAAATTCAGTGGGAAAACAATGAAAGCACTTCCGCAAAAATAATAAAAATAAAAAGCTTCCAGGAGTTTTGCAGTATACAGGGGGAGGGAAGAAATAAAGCACTGCCAACAAGTCGCAGGTATACACTATGAGAGAAAGTGAATATGTTGCCAAGAGGGAGTGATAATGGTTTTGTATCCATAATTCATTCATCTCAAGGGATGCAAGATTACGTAATGTAGTGGCATTGCTGTATCCTGATTCATTAATAAGTCCTACAGAGTATTTTCTGCATTTGTAAGTTGGGATAGTGTATGAAATGCAGAGCCACTTTGTAAATTACTGACTCACATTCTCCTGACAGTGCTGAATGCTCTCATGGTTTGAAGTTCAATTTCATACCAGTGGTGAGACAGGGTGAAAGTCTGAGCGACAGCTCAATCATCATTGTATGGGCCAATCAGAAAGACTAGGATTAATCACACTGGTGTTGAAAGAAGAGAGAATAAAAGAGCAGATACACTTCCCACTTGATCATTAGTTTGCGGTAACACAAAAGGTGATGGAAGCTTGAAGGAGACACAGATAAAAGTGGCAGTAATAAAAATTGGCATAGATGAAATATGGGACTCAGAACAGGGAGGTGAGAATTGGAAGAGTTCAGAAGGAATAGCAATTAAACAGGAGAGGAGAGTTTGTGAGCATGAGTATGTTACGGAACATTTGGCATAGACATCGCAAGTGAAGGAAAAAAGGATGGTGAGAAACGAAAAATAAGGTCAACAAAGAAACAGTGTTGCATTGTAATGAAAGAAGAAAGAAAAATCAATTTGGAAAATGACAGATTATTGGAGGAGGGGTTAATGTAGAACAGAGAATGAATCCTAAAATTTTAAATAGGGAAGTTAAACATGAGTGAAAAAGACAAAGGGAAATGAAGTATGGAGTGGCCAAGAGAAATTACAGTGGTACCTAATCTGAATTAAAAACACATCTTTCATTTCCACTAAGCATGAATTCTTAGGTTTCTTTCTACATATCATGTCACATTTTCCAATTAGAGGAGAAGTGCAAATGTAATTCATCATAGAAAACACTGTGAATTTCCCTCTCTTTACTCCAACCATGAGAAACCTGTGGGATATCCCTGAGGCTTCCGAGACATATCTATATGATTTTTATGCTAGAACATCAACTCTGAAAAGTGTGATCTCTTCTTTGGCTTTGAGAGCTGGGTTGTGTCAAGACAGTGCAATCAGGAACACTTCCTGGAAGAAATGCTTTTCAGACCCTTGGGGTAGGAGTCCAGGAAGAAGATACATGCACTGTCCCCGTCTTTACTGCCATTCAGGATAAACTACATTGCGTCAAGAGAAGGTATAATGGACACATGCTCCTCCTCAGTCTGGCATAATGACTTTTCATTCAGTCCCCAGTTCACTCAAACCTACAAGTGCGGTCATATGGTTCCATGAGGGCACTCAAGAAGCAGCAGGGCAGGTGGGCTGATGGCATCAGAAAGCCTTGAGGCTGGCAAGGAGGCCCAGGGAAGTGCTCAGAGGACAGCTGTGCTGGAGTGCAATGGCACTGGTGAACAAGCTGAGCTGAGACCTTTCATACCAATCTCAACATTTCACTTTACAAAACAGTGAGCAGATGGCACACATTTCACAGTAACGTATTTGGAAATTGCCAAAACCAGGGCAATTCTAATATTTTGATAAGCTAAACAAGTACATGTAGATGCTTGAAAGCCTTTATTTTTATTCATTTAGTTTTTAATAGTGCCCAAAAAGTGACTTTCTTCAAGCTCCATGTACGTTCTACTAACAAACGCTACTGAAGTGAGCACCACACCCACAAATAAGCAGTTACTGGCTCTCTCCAGGTCTGGGGTAGTAAGAGATACTCACAAAAAAATATAGTCAGTGCTGTGAAAAACAGCTGGAACTGTGAATAAAGTAATTCTGAATATTCTGCTTTTCCTATCCAAGTATGGCAAGCTATATACATGTACTATGTAATCTAAAATTTGGAAATAATAATGTGTCAACCATGCATCTCTTGAGATGGATGACCTGCTACCAGATGTTGAACATCTCCAAGAAGCATGAAAAGAGTGAGCTTGCTCAAAAACGTAGAACAGGCACTTGCCTCGCACAGTGTTAACATCTCATGGCCAGCCACAGGTCTGTGAAAGCTGATTGCTCCTTTGCCTATCGATCTGAAACTCTGCCTTCAAATTGCTTCTAGCTTTCCTTAATTGCTATCTTCCTGTAACCGCTTGACAGTTTGACAGAGACTGCATTTCTGAGTAATTTGTCCTTTTTGTTTAGTTAGAATGAGGTTTAGGGTGTGGTTAATAAAGGGAAATAGGGAAGGAATATTTTGCATTGGAACATGGGCATACAGTGTCACAGAAGGGGATTATTAATTAGTACAAATAACTGGCATGAATTCTTAGTGGTAGCACATTACAGTTGTGGCCATGAAATCGGAATCCCAAAATTTAATCTTACAGAAAAGAACCTGAATTTCACAGTGGATTGAACTTAGTGGAAGAAAAAAAGATGTAAAGCTACACCACAGTCTTTTGTGGTATCATCAGGACAAGCACAGAAGGCAAAAGGGATGGGGAGATCCAAAAGACTGAACTGAAAGCAAAGGATAAAGCACTCAGCTCCCTTTCTTTCTCTTTTATTTTACTGTGGGGATCTAGTTATTATCTCAGTGATCCACTGAAGTGATTGGTATCTTATATTAACAACATTTCAGCCTGCCAACTCCATGTTGACAGACACCTGTGCCTGTCACTGTGTGCCTGCCATCGTCCAGTCAGGTGTCCCAATCAAAGACACAATAGTATACTCTGGGTTTCTTGTTTTACTCTTCATTTCATTCATCTGGACAGAAAAGTCATGCAGAAATATTGTGTTTAAAGCACAGGAAGCTTAGCAGGCATTGCCACCAGACGTGAAAGGCTGCTAATTGAGCGCTTCCCAATAACTTATTGATTTTAATCAAGTCTCCCTAAAGAAGCATGCCAGCAGCAACACTGACAGCTATGTACATGAAGAAACAACAATAGGTAATGGAGCAGCAGTGTTGGGAGAAATAGTAAAACCACTGCTTTTCATAGAACTGATCTGAATCCAAATTTGCCACATATATATATGACAAGAAAACACATTTCAATTACAAGAATGAGAATCAGATTTTTCAAAGTGCTATCATTTGAAGCATTTTGTTGTTAAAAATAAGCAAATCATAAGGAAAACACATTAATAAACACCCATATAGTGAGGTTAATAAAAAGCTCTCACTGAAAACTAAGCTATCAGTTTTCCTTTAGACAGTGGGCATTAACATAAGAATGCTTAAAGAGTGGGGTTTTGGTCGAATATATCCCCTCAGATAAGAGAAAGCTACACAAAACCATTATCTTGATTGACATGATAATATGTACTGGTCAAAAATGAACACTTGCAGAAAGCCCTGTTTCATGCACAGAAATAAAACATTATGGCAAGTTTTGGCTGTTGTAGGTGTTGAATTGCGTTAATTTAAAATAAATCTCTGACAACTTCTGGAGTATTCTGCTGTGTGTATTTCCAGCATGAGATGAACTAAAGAGCCTGCAGTTTAGATACTTGATAGCTGGTGGTATAAACAGAAAAACATTGTATGCAAGGGACCCTCTAACATAGCCTTGAAGCACTATGCTGGATTTTAGAGCTGACACATCTTTATCTTTGCACCTGGATCTGTGACTATGGCATCTTCAAATATGCTCTTTTGTCTCAGATCAAATGATCTAAATTGCCTTCAACTGAGTTACTGGAGAAACTGTCACTGTCATCTTGGGAATTTCTCCCATCTTGGAATGAAGGACAGGTTTTTTTAAAGCCACTGCCATCTTCACTGTTGGGTTGAATTGTTGTTTCCTGGAAGACCCTATAGATTAGTTCTTTCTTTTACAGTGACAATTCAGTATTTTTCTAACAGAACTGGGAAACAGAACAAGTCTCTGCAGATACTGCTATGAATATATTGCACACAAAAGCTTATTAGTTTTATAAAGTTAGGGATCTTCTTTAAGAACTGATGGATAGGAAAATCCAAATATTGGAAATGTCAAAGGAATCTTTTTAGTATCTTTATCAGTAGTAGTGACTGTGCTGTTTTAAAGTGGAATGGCTCAGTCTCGTCAGCTTCTGTGAGTTACCTTGAGATCCACAGTACTGCCCAGAGTCTTTCCTGTCTCTGTCATCTCTATGCTTGTCATGTCTCCTACACTAGCAAATGCTTTCCCAAAAATGGCTTCCTGTGAATCAATTAGGAATCTTGGATCAAGTTAGCGAGGTCATTTGCTGGTTTTCATTAAGGCTGTCTCCACTCAAGTAACAAAGCAAAATAACTCTGCAATGCAATACAGTGGTAACCAGTCAGTAACCACTGAAGTCCATCAGCTGTACTCTAAAATGTGCTCATCACGGCTATCTTCCCAGCAAGTCTCTGTTCTAAACTGCTGCATTACCTATTCAGTGCAAAGCATATTCATGGTTATCCCAATCATGTGTTTGGATTACAAAGAATGCACCCTTGCCATGCTTGGATTACTTCAATTTGCAGTGAATTTACCAAATTCAAGATTTTGAATATATAACCTGCAAGTATATAACCATAACCTGCAAGAGCAGGCTGCCTGTAGCTGGTCAAGATGAGCATTATTCAGCACTTCCAAGTTGTCACTGCACAGAATCTTATGCTCTATTACTATTACAACCAGATGCTCAGCAACCTGAACTGCAGGTGCCAGGCAAAGGCGCAGCCAAGGCTCGCGGTGGGCTGGAGCTGGGGCCCAGCCGCTGCTCCTGGCTCCTGCTGCAGCTCAGACCCGGCTGAGCCAGGGGACAGTGCTGATCCCCTCACCATCCAAATTCTCCGTAAGGCAGCATTTCTCATCTCCTGGTAAATTTCTTTACCAGCACACTTTACGTTTGGCAAAGAAACCCATGATCTGGCACTCTGTCCTTCAGTGATTGAAAACCCAGTTTTGCTGCAGGACCTGCCAGGGCTTCCTCAGCAACTCAGGCAATGAGATGACAGACTTGAAGACCCTGTTTACTGTGTCTTACCTCGTGTGGATAGCCAGGAAGGAACACAGAGTTGTTCCTTATCTGTTAATCATCTGAGATCAACTGGTTTTGTCACAAAAAAAGCAAAACCTCTCTGCTTAGGTCTTCAAGTCCAATAAGATAAAGGTTTTAAGTACCAACAATTACAATAACCTGTTATATATTGGTTTGTGTTAGCATAAATTAATAATACTAGTTATATAACAGTTTAAACATTTTAGTAAAGCATCACTGCTCTTTGTTACTGTACTGGCTGTTTTATTGGTGCTCCAAATGTAATACTGAACTAAATGTTAAAAGCTTTCCATCTGCTAAGAAAACCTGGCATGGGGCAACATCTCATGACACTCTTGCCTCTTTCTCTCTTTCCCAAATTTCTCAACATCTCCAAATTATCCCAGTCCTCCACTCCTTGCATTTATTGTCATACCATGGCAGTGAACAAAGTGTCAGCAAACAGGTCAGGATTTAACCATCATTTTTTGAGTCACTAACTCTGCAAAACGTTTTCTTGTATGAAAGCTGTACTGATTTGTGTCATGCAACTACAGGCTCTCACAGCTCAGTTCACTGCCACAGAGGCCACATTTACAAAACTAAAGCAAGTTACTGTTAGGGAAGATCAGTGTCAAGCAAAGTGTGTGGCGTATCACATCTACTTGTGCCAACCAGCAAAACCAGCAGTGGCAGCAGCAGCACATGCTATAAGTGATACACACGAGGAAGGTGTTTCCTAAGCAGACACTATTCCCAGACTCACCAAACGCACTGTTTACAGATACAGGCAAATATAGACTGTGACTGCACCAATACTAAGGAAGGGAAAATACTCAGTGAGGTTGTAAGCCTGAAAGAGAATTAGGCAGAACTGTACATAACACTTGGGAATTCTTTCTTCCACAAACCCCCTCCATGTTTATATCATCTAGACACTAAATAGATTTCTTTGAGAAAAACTGTTACATTATCTGAGTAAACATGTCAGTCAAGAACAACAACCAGCAATTTACAAAAATGATGCTCGATTATTTAACAGTGAAAGAGTAAGGTTCCATGGGGAAAAATGTTTTTATTTACACACTGCATCTAGAACAGGTTTAGGCTGAGATGGAATAACCGTAACAGATATTAAGGGTCTTGTTAACTCAGCAAAACTCCACAGGCCCAGTATTGCCTTTTTAAATGTTTACTTGTAGTTTAGCTGTGTGGCTCATTGACACATGCAACTCCTCACTCCATATATCTCCCAAGAGATCTTCTAAAGAGCAAGAGGTCTTCTAAGGAGAAAAGAGAGATTCCCCTTTTATTAGGGGAATAAGGGAAATCCTTATAGTGAGCTGAGCTCTAGAATTACAGACTCTTGAGAACTCCTATTTATTTCACTGTACTCAGTACATCACCTGATTAGGCTTTGAATCATTAAATATCGCTGCATACAAAAGGAAATGATGGAATTACACATTGCTCCCCAGTTATTGAGGTTTTCATTACTGCCAGCTAATTTTCTCATTGTACTTTCGTGGGGTTTCTCCTAACTTAACATTCTTTTAAGGTAGCCTGTGTTGAGGGAATTATCTTGTTTTTCAAAGCAAATTTTAGCTGATTACTAAGTATTTACATACTGTAATTTGAATGTCTAATTATACAATTAGTGTAAATACATGTAATATGGTTTATTTTTCACAAAAGCTGATAAGGTACATTGCTTTTTGCATTCCAGTGTTACGAGATTTTCACTGCTTGTAATACACAATCCAAAAATTCACATTAAAAGCTGCTGATAAAAGCTGCTTATTCATCAGTTAACACTTTCCAAATGATTTGAAACACTTCATATCATAAACCAAAAGAAGACATCTGCCTTATTGCTAAAGACTAGACTTCCCAACAACACCTTCCACTCCTAAATATAAGAGTTGCCCTAAGCCTCTCTATTTTTCCCTTGCAGAGCTTCATAAGTTTCCTTCCACCTGAACCTACCCAGCACTGCATGAGAATTCACTTAATGACTCCATTAATAAATACATTACTGCTGGCCTAAGAGATATTTTCATGTAACTTGTATTGACATTTAAGATGATACGCTTGATGAAACAAGGAAAAGAGCACTTGGGAACATGATCAGAGAAGATGCTCCTCAAGTTTTAGAGCTACTTCCTTTTTAAGCAGCTATAGATAATAACTTCCTAATTAGTGGGCAGCAAAATGTTTCTTTAGTCTCAGTTGCTGAAGCAATAACATGTAGGCACTGAGCTACAGAAAGCTCTCAGCCACCTTTGCTCCTCAAAAATCTCTAGTATGTTTCTAGAATCAAGTTCAACTAAATCTGAGGCTTCAGATACAGCAATATTTCTGTAAATTTATAAAACTATATAAAAATTTAAATCTGTGCCTTTGTGAGCAGACGTTTGCATTGCAGCAGGCATGCCCGTTACTCGCAGCCAAGCAGGACACACACCCAAAGGACACACGTGCGCCTAGTGGGGAGATGCATATGGGGACAAATGAGGTGACGGGAGTTACTGTGAGGGAGGGTGTGGGGACCCAGAGCAGAAACACAGAACAAATCCTGATTCACTGCTCTGGGGGCAACCTGTCTGCAAGTGATCAAGACTTTTTTAGAAACATTTTACCTGCCAGAGACGCAGCACCTGACAGTGACGGAAACAATTATTTATGTACCAAATCTACAGAACACAGATTAACACCTAATTCTTTAAATTACAGCAGAGGTTCTGAAAGACTGAAAATCAGCAGACAAGCTTACACAATTTCTGTAAAGCATGGACATTTATTTCTGGCAGAATATACGCTTATGTCAGCGTGAGTTTATATGTTCAGTTTAAATACGATTTTCTCTCACCCCAACTAGTGTTGAACTCACATGTTCTATTTTTTAATATTATTTTTTTCAAACGACTTTATTTTAATTAAGCATAGAGAAATCTTATTTAAACAATCTAAAAAGATCAATTATGTAAGTAATGTTTCTGAATCATATGTTATAAAAATATTTCTTTATGCATATTTTCTTAACTTAGTATTCACCTCATGGTAGAAAATTACTTCTGTTGGATATTGGATTTTAGAGCACCCTGGAAAATTGCGTCAACATTTCATGAGACTAAGTCTCATGTTGTCAACATGAAGCTTTAACTTTAGCAGCTACTAGCATTCCCCAAATGTATTTTATGTAAACGTTCTTCGCAGAAATTAATTTTAAAAGGGAAACTGTAAGAAAAGCAAAACACACTGGGGACCTTGACACTGGCCTCCACAGCACTAAGAGCTATGGGCTTTCTCTTGAGATGGCCACCTGGACTAGCCTATGTTTGAAAGGTATAATAAATGAAACTCTGCAAGCACGTTGTATTTTCCTAATGTATACACCAGATTTTGCTGTACTTGATCACACTGAAAAATATCTTATCCTAAGAATAAGATAAATTTAAGATAGTGCTATTAAGAGTAGGTCATCTTTTGCCACGCGAAGATGTCAGATTCTGGCCTAAAGATAGCACTTCTATACATTTATTTCCCATTCTTATTGAAAAAGAGAACACCATTAAACCACAATCAAAAGACTTAGCACTATAAAAGAATAAATGAAACCTGTAAAATGAGTATATTTGAGAAAAAAAGAACAAAAATAAGAAAAAATATATTTACTTTATAAATATACTGCACCACAGCAGAGTAATTTCAAAATTACATTTCTTGAAATTCTTGCCCAACAACAGAATATAGTCATCATTAAAGATGTTGAACATACACTTAATTTTCAGCTTATCTTTGTGCCTGGCCCTGGCCTCAGTGACATTTAAGGATGTGTTTAAATGTTCTATTTAATCAAGGCCTCATTTATGAGGATAATAATGCATTTATGGCATATATTTTTCTCCAGCAAGATACAACTTACAAACCAAATGTGAAGGAATATCATGTTTGGCAGCATTCCCTAAGGGAGTCTGGATCTATAAACACATGGATGTAATGCGCTTGTTAATGCAATTCTTCTTTCATTTCCTGACAGTTATAATATAAATAACATTTTCTCCTTAGGAAGCAATCCAAATACAATCAAACCAGTATATTAATATCTGATAAGGTAATCTTCATAACTATTTTAGAATTCCATTGTGTGAGATACTGTAAGAAACTGGACACAAACATGAGACAGCAACCATACATCACATCCCAGTGCACAGTCCACACACCGGCAGGACAGCTCTGTTATATCTTGTGTTACTTTGCCGTGGAAGACAGAGGTATCTTTCTGCCAGCCTGTGACAGATGCTTAGACATTATTCTTTAGCTTTAGCCGCTTCTTTATTCTTTCAATTTACTCTCAAACATCCTTTGTGTGAGTCCTCCGCAAGTTAGGAGTCTCAGCTGAAAGCCTGGACAGACGGGAAGGCAGAATGCAGCTCCTGGTCAGTACTTGGAGCCATTCTGCAGGAGAACCTATTTCTGAGAGGGCAGCCATGTCCAGCTCAGATACGAAAATTACATCTGCTTCCACAATCTACCACTTAAAAGCACTTCAATCCCATGGAAATTCTAAGTCAGGCCATCAGGTCTAAGTGAGACTGAAAAGATGTTTTGTATTATCAGACAGAATGAATTGATTCAGTCTGTATCAAAATGAAATAACTCACAAATAAACACAGTCATACCAGCCACTCATTTATATGTGCTGGACTAACAAGCAGACATTCAAAAGACCATGACAAAAAAAGCCAGATATCAGCCTGGGTTCAGAGGAATACAAGGAATCCCTGGAATGGCTTTTTTCAAGAACTTGCCAGTTAATCAGGAAATAAACAGAAGCGCAGAATCAACAGATTGGAAAACTCAGCAAAAGATCCAGAAGTTGGAAAAAATGTGGGTTGTGAATATTTTGTTCAAATTAATATTCTGGCAGCTACATTTTGAACAAGCTGTAATTTGTATAAGGCACCTTCTGTTAAATTTGTGGCACAGAATTACAAGGACTAATCCAACTTGAAATCAAACCATGGATTTGCATCAGTACATCTATTTACCCTTACTCACCCAGGCCTAAACTACTGAGAATGAGATATTTAAAATAAGAGAATGCAGATGAACACTTAAAAATAATTGTCCTTCAAAAGTAAAAGATGCATTTTAAGTCTTCAAAGAATCTGAAGTAAAAGGACCTGCATAGGTCTTTGACCAGTACTCATGCTCTGCCAGCTTTTGTTCTATATAATAATTGTGTACCACATATAAATTCATAGCTAGCAATGAGGTTTTAGGAACAGAATTAAGAAAAGGGCTAATCTATCAGCTATGTTGTCAACACAGTTTAGAGAAATGAAGGCAGAAGAATTAATCTATCAAAATCAAAGCTATGGACAATGCTCACTTCTGCAGAGTGGCTGAATCAAAATTTTTCTGCCATGCATTTTATTTTTGAGTGCTTACAAAAAGGTAAATCACTTTAAGAGGAGTATGTAGCACAACAGTGACAAAATAATCTGGTAGAGAAATACGGTTGGCAAATTATAATTTAAAGAAAAATGAATTACTGTTCTTGCTAGGATAATATGGAAACTAATGAGAAAATAGAACAAACAGCATGAATTTTTAAAACAAAAACCACCAGCAAAATAATTTTAGCTTTACTGCAACACACATGCTTGCTACAAACGTTATTTCAGCTCTGATCCAATGATTTACGCATCTCGATTTTTTGCTCTTTATGTTGTTACTAGCGACATCAGCCATACTGGTTATCTCAATATAAATAATTAATACCTGGGAATTTAAACAGGTAATTTTACTTTCCCATTAGTGATCAGATGTTGACTTTTCAGAGATATCCCCACCTGTTTTTCTGAACATCACAAACCAAAATGGTTATTACAATCACTGATTTAGAGAAAAACATTTTAATGTCAGCCAAGCTTCAGAGGCCACTCAACATTAGGTGCTCTTCAGAATGGTACCACCAATTTCAGCTATGCTACCATGCCATTTTATAGGTTGATCATGTGCAGTTTCCCTAAAGTCATATTTTATGTATTCAGCGAGGCCATACCTTGGCAACTGGATGACACATAGTGGGCATACACCTGATCTATAATTCAAAACAGTAAAGCACATTTCAGCTTTGATGGAAAGTGTGCTATATACCTGATTTTTTGCTTCTTTTCATCCAAGAAATGATAACCAGTACTGAATTATCATGATCCAACCAGCTTTCATATTTTAATGATAAAAGTAATCTGAATATTATAGCATAATTAGAAAGAAAATATTTCCAGATCACTGTTGACAGTGAATTTGGATAACCAAAAAGGTCTGTGTATTAACCTTGTAAAGAGTGTGCTGTAAACCAGCATAACCCAGGCTTTGGAAGAACAGTATTCATCCTCCTCTGTTGCTTATTAGAAATTAAATCATTCTACAAGCACTATGAATTATCCAGTCATGGAATAATTTAGGTTGGAAGAGACCAAAGGAGGTCATCTAGTCCAACCTTTTCAAAGTTAGATCCAAGGTGAGGTGGGTATAGCAATCTGCTTCTTAAATGAGCTGGACCAGCCAGCCAAAATCTAATATAAAATACTGCAGAGGGCATTGATTTTATGAAATCAAGTCACAAAACCTAGAAGCACTTCCACCTAATAGATGTCACAAGAAGGCCTACATAACACCAGAAATAAATGCAAATACTACAGCCACATTCATCAATATAATACATTACCAGTGAAACCATCGTGCTGAAGTCTATGAACAACTTCTTCAAAACATATCAAGCACGCACACAGCCTCTACATTTGCAGGAAATTTTTTCAGTGCATGATATAATCAAATGTCTTGCCTATGTTAAGCCCCACTTTGCAAAGTGCCTTCAGAATGGAAGCACAACTCCAGCTAGCAAATTAGTTTTCAAATATCCACACCTCTGATAAAAGCAAAACATAATCCCCAAACCAGGAACTTCTGAACTTTTCTCTGTGGACTACAACACAGCTTCCCAGACACTGTTTCACACTCCACAATATTAGAAGAGAAGAACTGGACTGCAACTCTGAGAAATGCAATGAAAGTCTCAAGAGGAGAACAACTGCTCAAGATATCAAAAAACCCCATGAGGGTAGGTGAAGACTGGAACTATGAGATATACATGGGTTAAATACCAGGACAAACTTGTGAACGTGGATGTCCACTGTGCACGGGAATGCCACAGTCCACCTGCAATACAAGACACATCTCCTGAGGTAAACGCCAGAACAAGCTTGGGACCCTGGCTGGGTTGCAACAGACACAATAACAAACCAAGTTCTTTACCTTCCTAAGGGTATCTAAGCCAAAAATATTTGCTGAAGCACCTGTAGTTTCTTCTTACTCTTTTCTTCAGGCTGAGTATATAAACACACCAAATTACTGCAGATTAATACAACTTCTGCTTATAGTGATGCTGTCCGGGAAGGAATATTTTAATATAAAGAGCAGGGTCTTCACAGACCTTAAGAGCTGTACTGCCATCCCATATTCGGACTCTGCAGAACTGTGTATTGCATATGCAAGCTCTGCTGGTGATTGGCAAGATGAAGCGCTTGTCAGTCACGAACCTGCAGAGTTCAGTTTAACGGCAAAAAGACTCAGTGCTCAAATCAGTTTGCAAATGGAGAAAAAAAGGCTTACGTAAGGGTGTTAGCAGAACATTTTATAAGCTACCTGACTAGCTGACTAGTTGAGGACTATTCACTACAACACCTCCTTGTCGAGGGAAGTCACTGGCAGAAAAGGAGCTGTTCTTAGGACATAGGAAACCTCTGACCTCCCGCTAGAGCTATTCCTCTTTCCCTCTTTTCTCCTGCAACATCACTAACATGATTGTAAAAAACTTTATGTAAGGAAAAAGAGCCCAGATCAATTTGATTTTAATTAACTTTATCTAAAAAACCTGTCAGACTCACTGAATCTGTTACAGTAAAACAAGATGTTCCATTTTCCAGAGCATGTGATTTCTTTCTAATACACATGAAACCTTCTTCTATCTCATCAATGAGCATAAAGCAAAAGCCACTTATGTAGGATATTTTGTGAAGGATATGGAGTTGCATAAATGACTTTGGAAAAAATTGCTTTACATTGTTCTCTTTGACATATAATTCTTTTTCCTCTTCATGGGTAAATTGTAAAAGTATTTCTAAACAAAGACTTATCATGAACTCATCAGTATGCATATTCTGTGCTCACATTTAGGATCTATTTATAAAATCAATTCTGTTCTGGGCTCTGACAAACAAAACTGAAATGCAGCTGTGTGACATGTTGCTAATTTTCATGAGTTCTAAAAAGCCTCAGCAGAAATTACAATCTTACTTGTTATAACCAAATAATCCCAGAGAACCCACAGGAAAGGTGACTTTTCTATATTATCTTATTTTCTAATGGAAAGAAAGAAGGGGAAGGAAAGAAGGGGATAAAAATTGAAAGGAAAAACTAAGAATGAAAACTCAAAAATCACAGATACATGCTTGAAGCCATGCTGACTAGAGAAAGTCTTCAGCATCACTGTCAGAGATAAATGTATATTGAATTACCCTTGCATTATTTGTACATCCTTTATTATATTAGAGTATTTGCTCAAATTTTGAATGAGCTTGTTGTTTTAAAATCTGAAAACCTCATAGTATTTAATATAAAGAGCCAAAATTCAGCAACTACATCTTTGAACAAATAAACATAAGAATATTTGGTGTGCAAAAAAATGGAGTATAAAATGATTCCTTTTTGAGAATTAGGTCATGGTAAAGAAAATCACAAGTAGTTGAAAACAGTAATGGGGGAAGGCTTCAAGGAAAATGAGATGAATTTCATCATTAAATTGTCTTTTAAATTACAGTCTATTGTCTATTAAATAACAGTCCATAAAGTAATAGAGTAAAATTATATGTTTATTTTCCCTTTTCCTATGTTGGATTAAGAAGGCCTATAAGGCTGTTCTATTTTTTCCTGTCAAATATTTGGGGGGTGGTGTGGTAATTTTGTTCCCTTAGAATACAATGCTTTTCTAATTCTGCTGAAGAATTACCTGAATTTCATTTTTAATTAGGCATATTTGTGGATTAAAGGGAGATTATTCTAAAGTATTCTTTAGGCATCAAAATTATAGAGTTGCCAAAAATTAATAATGAAATGTCCTAAATAAACATTCCTTCTAATTTATATTATTAAATTTTTAGTCTTTCAGTTTTTTTCTATGGTTTCTTTTCATTAATTCTCCTGGATACATGTGAGCTCTAGAGCACGCAAACATCAAATCTCTAAGTGTAAAAGAGAAGCAGGAAAAGAGTAAAGGAGACACTTTGATCAAAGAAGTCAGGGTCATCAGCCCAGGCCCAGTACCGAACCAGGCAGCTACTGCACCATCCTGGCCACACACTGCCCCTTGGAGAGGACAGGGGAGATGATCCTCATACACATGCCATGGATGCTTGTCCATTCTCATGTGACTAAGTTACAATAAATTCATCCTTCAATTGAGAGACTAAATCTCACATAGAGAGAAGTATAAAATATGTCCTTATTGGTATCCTTATCTCCTGGCTAGTGTAAAAATCCCCACTGATCCCCATCCCAAGGTGACTGGCTCTCCAGGCACTGACTGGGGAACTTCCTTGCACACCCTGGGGCTGTAAATTCTTTAACAGTTGATATCATAAAAACTAGCAGTTCTACTCCTAGCTATCAAATTTCCCAAACTCCCATCCAGGCTTACACTGTGAAGTTTGTTGTGTAATCTGAACACAGTTTTGGAGCAGACAGATCCCAAACTGCTAATTTTTAAGAACAAGACTCAGAAAACACGGGGGGGGGGAAAAATCAGAATAAAACTGTATCAGACAAACATCTGAGGACTGTAATTACTGACATAGAGAGAGAAATCAAAAGCATTCGCTTGACTGAGAAGACAGTCTTCCCCTCCTTCCCTGACAAATGATTTAAGCTGTAGTCTTCTAAATACCCACAGACCAGCAGATCTTTCTAAAGACAGTTCTGAAGAAGCAGACAGGCAATGACAGTGATATTCAGAAGTTCCAGACTACATTTGTTTCAAAGGAAGTTAGTATATAAGCTCTTATGAGAATCCACTAACCAATCCTTTACACACCATAGATGGTTTTTTATACAAGCCACTTTTGAAAATGAAACATAGGTTCATAAAAGGAAGTAAGTATTTTTCAATTTTCTTAATTTTCTGAGTATCACAGTATAAAAGAAGTTGGTTGGCTTCTCCCTTTTTGATCTGTTTAAAATGCTACTTAAATTTGTACGTTTTTGTGCAAACTGCTATTTCTTTAATTCCATAAGAGATATAATGAGGACTGGTTTCTTTGTAATTCTAGTGTGATATTTTTGTGGGTGGTTTTCAAAGTACACAGTATGTAATTAGGGATAATGTAGACAGTTCCTTTGTTTTCTGGTGGATACTCTTTTTTTTTTTTTTTTAATTTGGGGCTTTGTGTTGTTTTTTTCTTTGCTAAGTAAATGCTATGTGATCGGACATAAAGTGGAGAGTGAATTCATGCTCTTATTCACTTGTGGGTCTTTACACTTTAACATGGAATTATTTGATTTTAAACCACATGTCCTGAAGAATATTTAGAGAGAAGGAGGATTTATTCAACCCAGATGCAAACGCTTTAGGAAAGAACCGCATTATGAAATATTATGAAACAGATCACTGCTCAAATCTTCCTGCAGGTCAATTGACATAAGCCAGCAAGAGCCACTTGTGAATCGCAAAAAGCAAAATCCAAGTAAAAGTGCACTATTGTTCAGCAGTATCCTTCCACTGTGCATATATGGCCATACTTTTGAAGATAATGAAAACAGAGAATTCTCTTCAGTTTCACTGAAAAATGAATGTGTTCAGCAGGTCTGAAACTCAGGACAACACAGAATAAATGCTTTGTACATAGTTACTGGGCATAAAACCCCTATACTGAATAGCAAGATACGCTTTTGTGAAAAAAAGATCCTAAACACCGTGCTCACATGATTTCTTTTTGTGCAACCATACGGCAACAAGTGTCTTATAAGCAACTCTATCGGATGGAAAATCAAGTATCATGCTAGTAATTATTTCAATGCATAATTCTAAAATGTTTGTATTCAAAGATCAGCAGAAAGGAGAATATATGATATGTGGAATAATAATGTATTGATTTACAATCTTCTATCCACAGTTGTACTTTAAAGCTCTACTGTGAAGAAAAAGTACTAGAAAATTCCAACCACTCTTCAGTTCATCTCATCTGTGCAACTGGTTACATGAACCTCATAAGACAACACAGGAGAAAACTGTAAATAACTGGTTCCATTATTGCATAAAACTAACATGCAGTCAGTTATTTGGGAAAAATGCTCCAGATCATTCAACATAT
The DNA here is from genome assembly GCF_965140245.1 of Athene noctua. NCBI lineage: Eukaryota > Metazoa > Chordata > Aves > Strigiformes > Strigidae > Athene > Athene noctua. Next base: position 8,779,722 of record NC_134048.1, read on the forward strand.
AAGGACCTATAGTTCACACTTTTCACTCTATTTCCTTCACCTCTGTTTGTTTTGCTTTGCTTTTTTCTATACATTGTATTTAAACTGAGAAGAAAATACTTAAGTTCTGCTATCAATATTCTCCAGAGATGTATAATCTTAGTATCCCTTCCAGTCTTGGAGACAACAGGTTTTAACAATTAACTTCAAATACACACAAACCAGTAAGCTCTACAACCCACAGCTTGGATGAGTTAGCTTTATAATTTTTTTCCATGACATTTAGTGAATTCAATTTTGTTTGATATCAGCAAAAGAAATATCTAACCACTGCTCTCGTGGAAGCTTGCACAAACACTGAAACAGAACTAAACATTGTTATCCTCAAGGATAACACAACTTTACCTTGTATGTAATATCAATGTAAATAATGATAAAACAAATTCTGTAACAGTAAATATTAATAAAATAACACACAGTATATACTAACAATAGATTGTTTCATTCCTTTGTCAAAATTTAAAAGTAACTCTTGCTACATTGCTTATTGATTGTTATTTTGGTTTTGAAAGTCAAGAAAAAGCTTACGTTTCCTATACATACTATCTTATGAATATTATTTTAGTGGAAAATTAATTAAAATATTAATAATGTCCCAAGGTTTTATTCTAAACTCAGTGTTAATGGGAGTCTGATTTAGCCTGCTAAAGGACTAGAACTTTTCTCAAAGCTTTTATATTAAGTATTTTTGCCTTGATCACAAATCAGTCGTGGTATGAAGACTTAATTTAGAGAATCCTTTTAATGTAAACAATATAGAAAGCCACTTGAAAATGTATTTTCAAATCAGTATCATCGATACATTTAGCAAGTTACTAGTAAAATAAGTACTTCTAGAACTTTTGGTTTTAAAAAGGCATTCCAGAATTTCAGATTGCCCTTAAAACATCTGGAAGTACAAATATTCCTGTAACCCTTACTTTCTCTTTTCACTGCAAGATGAAATCCTGTGCCCGTCAGAGACCAAACCTCTCCAAAGCCTGGAATACTTGTTTTCAATTAATTTTGCAGTATCTGAAATACAAAATACCTGCCAAACTATGTCTACACAAAAGGCAGGAATAACTTAAAATAACACCTATTTCAAATAGGTAAAAACACAACTTACTTTGCTTTCTTCTCATTTGAAATTTCTCTTCAATTACTAGCCAAACAGGCAATTAAAGAACTTCACTGAATAGAAAATGAAGAATATAAAAACCAGCTGGGAACATGTTCCCGGAGACTTTCTGCACATTATCTGTGGGTCTGTACATGCTAACATTTTAGCATATATATTTCTCAAGCTAAACTTCCAGATAAAAATTACATATTAACAAATCATTTTGATTGTGTTTCATAAAAAACTCCTTAGGCTCTTTTAGAGTTGGCCCACTGACTCAGTCTTTTAAATCAAATTAAATCAAATCAAATTTTCATCATTAATCAACCATCTAGATTAAAAGATTCACTTCCACAAACTTAAACTGCTGCCAGGGACCAGATTACTGGGAAACACACATAGGCTTTTCTTTCCAGTGCATGCTGTTAGGTTTTAAAAGTTTGCCAAAGTTTTTTTTTCCATTTTGCAATAGTTCCACAATACTTCAGATCCTCATTCTCACATTTAGACACCAGTACGGTTTCCATAATTAATAAATTGCCTCTTTAAGAAGCTTTGACACCAGTTTGAGCACAGGTTATATAGTACAACATTCATACAGAGGAAAAGTGTTGTGTTCTTTTAACATTCTCAACAAAAGCACCTACAGGTCAATATTTTATATTTGTTAAGTTTTAAACACACAGTTATTGTAACTAATTTATAGTGAGAGTCAGAGCAGGACCACATCACGCATGTGGACAGGGCCCGAAGCTGGCTCTCAATGTGTGCTTCCTAAGACCAGAGAGGCAATTCCATAAAATTAAATTAAAGGCTGAACAGATGATCAACAGAGTGAAATTAATGAGATGCTGCTTAAACTTGTGGTAACAGAGATGTAAGGATCATAAAAAGGCCTTCATGGTTAAGGTATTCGAAATTTATTATCACGAACAGGTGAGGAGCGGTGCATGCTCCCCATGTTATTCTGTGGACAAGAGGCAGACTGTACATGGGGCTGGCAAATCAGGGCAGCTGACATATAACAGTGTAACTAAAGAGATACAAGCATATTTAAGTGCCTCAAGGTTGTCTTGTGCTCTATGTCTTGTTTTTAAGACAGGAGCAAAAACCCACTCTGCCATTAAAGAAGTCATGGAGCCATGTGATTTTTGCTACACAAATCTGTTTGTCATCACACTGCAACAATTTGGCACATGCAGTTTGTAGTTACAGTACTTTTTAGATGGGATGTCACTGCCTCGAGAAGAGCTAAGTGCGAAATGACAAAACCACACTATGCAATGCACTTTCAAAACCATGCAGCTGCAGCTGGGAAATCCAAAGTCTAAATAGAAGCATCTAAAACCTTGGAAGTTCCTTAGGCTCACAGGAAACCAATACTAGAAACGCAGCAAGAGAAATCTTATTGTTATTGAGGTATCCATGCAGGATGAAACACAGATTTTAGCATTTGGAAGAAGCTTGATAGAGCTGGTTATGAACAGAAAACACGTATTTCACAAAGCAACGATCAAAATGCTGTGTGCCTAAATTAATTGCTTTGGGGCCAGGACGTCACCCACAGGTTGAAAAGAGTCAGATATCAGCAATGGTGAACAGACTGAAACCCCTCAGGAGTATGATCAGTGAAATACATGGCCTTCTATTCCAAACTTCAGTCTAACTGCAAGTCCGTTATTAAGAGAGTGCCTTAGGTTATCAAAATTGCAAGGTTCTCTTAATTATAAAGAAGGTTGCTTATTTTTCCAATCATTCATGGTATACTTTCTTGTTCTATGATCACACTTGTCATACTGACAATGCCAAAAAGGACAGATGTGACAGAAATTCAAAGAAAGATATGGTTTCTGAAATGGCAACAACAGAAAAGGAAAAGAAAAAACAAGGTAAAGGGAAAAGGAAAAGGATATAGGGAAAGGGCAAAGGAAAAGGGAAATGAAAGGAAATGAAAAAAGGAAAAGGAGGGACAAGGAGAGGGAGAGATCCTGGTATCATAAAATTATAAAAGCCTGTTTTAATGTTGGATGCCCTCAACAAATTCACAGTCGTCTTAGAGGTTTGGGATTTAAAGATATCATATATGCAACAGTTAGAAAGCTCAAGGGAAAACAAATCATCATACAAGTAGCAAAGGGCAAAAGTATGTGGTTGTCCCTACCACTGAGAAACAGAGGAACTATCCATTAACAAAGACGTTTGAGGTGAAAGAAATAGATACACATGCAGATACTCCGAGCACAGCAATTAGATAAGGCTCCTACAGATATGAGAGTTGTAAACCACCAGGAAAACACTTGGCTAAGATGAAGTGTCATCACCACACACAGCTCCATGGCTGGCTGATTTTGGAGAGGCTGAATCTTGTTGAGCCGCTCCTCTTCTGAACTGTCTATCCATTATGTGCTATACAGTGCTGAGGGCTAGGAAATTTGCACAGCTCAGGGAAAACAGAACAGAGCCAATCATATTAGAAGATGGAAGAATATATGGGTGGTAAGCCAGACTGAAATGATCAATACCAAATGTGAAGTGAATGATAATCTATTTACACAATACACTTCTCTAATAGTTTCACTTGTGCTTATTTACTGTCACTAGAACAATGAGATTCAATATCATATGTATGGCAGAGGCAAAGTGTGGTATAAAATGAAAATAGAAGAAAGCAGCCAAAACTACTTTTCAACATGTTTGAGAAGCATTGGTTTGACTGGCATTTTTTGTAACTTGGAGAAACATAAATATCGATTTCTTCACAAATATTCGATTTGCAAACTCCAGAGACATTTGTTCGCCTTTTAAGAGATCAGTGTATTTCAGTACTATCAGTATGAAAAGATAGTAAACAGAAAGAAGGAATGGTAAAAAATGTACTTCCTGGAATACAAACTAGATTTAAAAGGACTTACAAATAGAGAAACACTTACGGTCCTGGAAACAATATACTCTCACAAAAGATAACATACCTTCCCATTTCTTCACACTGTCATATGCCAACACTGTCTAAAAGAGCAAAGCAAAAGTTTTGGGTGAGAAGACTACTGGGTATCTCTGCCTGGGCATGCCTCTGCGGGCTTCAGCAAAGCTGCAATGAGCAGCAGCAGGGCTATCCGTCCACCCTGGAGCATCGGCTGCCCCCGAGGAGAGATGAAAACCTCATCCCCCCAGCTCCTGCTTCAGGTGCCACAGTAACTCCAAAACTTAAACGCCTACTCTGCCTGCATATAGACAAAGACCTCTGAACCAGATGAATCAGTCTGAGTTTCAATGCTGTTTACATTCACGCCTGACTTTGAAAAGGAGCACGTCTGATCACGAGAGCCCCGTTCTCAGCCATGGGCTGAGTCAGCTCCTTATGACGCAATCCAGATTGGACAGAAATCAACAGTGTACTGCGTAGCCTTGTACAAGTCACTCAAGCATCTATGGGCTCGCATCACGTTAGCATGTTTGAAATTTAAATAGAGTACATTGCTTTGAAACATCCAACACACAAGGGTAAGTTCCCATGTTTGGAGAGGCAGCAAAACATTTGCTGAGAAGGCTTCCTGAAATGGTAATAATATTAGAGAGCAGTGCAAAAATCTCTTTCTTCAATATTAAGTAAAAAGAACTTTTTATTTTTTAAAAAAATAAGATACCAGGATTTGGACTGCATTCCCAAAATCAGCCAGTCTAAGAATCATATAGGAGAAAAAAAAAAATCTTGTGTTTACTCATCTTTCGGAGATGCCAATATATTGACAGAGATATGAATAAACAAAAACCTCACCATCCAGTATCAGAATTAGAATACTGAATATTGCTGATGGATTAATTATGTTTTTCCAAGCTATTGAGATAATTAAACATACTAAGTTCAGAGCTATTTTTGCAGTGATAATGGACTTGTTTTGTTGTGGTCTATTTAACAAACTGTTGGACGTTTTTTCTAAAGCTTGTTTACATTCCTGTACATCCTAGCTTTATTGATATTCTGTCCTTTGGATTATAGTGTCATGCCAGCAACACCACTGAAATAGCTCAAGACAATATAAACCTCACTTTTCAGACCTTCTACAATAAATCAGACTACAGTAACCCTTTAGATCCTTCCTAAATTGAAATCTGGCATTCTATGCTAAATAACTTTCTTCTCAATTTTATACACACGCATGCCTGTGTGTGAGAACCCTAGACATAATGGCTTCCATTCAGCAAACTCAGAGCTTGCATTAGTTAAAATTGTTGAAAATTATATGTAACCTTAAATTGTATACGGAACTCTCACCAGTCACAAAGAAACAAAACATAATTTAGATTATTTTTGGTTTCAGTGCTTGTATCACATTTGAATTTGGGCACATACATGCATGAATAACTCTAATCATACTAGGCAAAATCTTACCCTTTTATTGAGTCAGCTGTTTTAGAGGCAGCATGTATTGTACTGAAGTCCCACTGGTCTCGTCTAGTATCACATCAGTCACATCAGTCTTTGCATTTACGCTACCAAAGAAGGAGCGTGAGGTGCCAGACATCCTCAGCTTCCAGCACAGTCTGAGACAACATTCTGTACCTCACACAGCCAAATATTCCAGCAAAAGCACATAACCAGCACTGGCTATTCTGAAAGACGGAAAGCTTTAAAGAGAAACATTTATACAGCTTCATGCTTTCTTGTGCTTATTCAAAATTTGATTAAGAGATTGAAAGATCTATTCTAGCTGTATCAAGAAATCTTACCTGCCACAGAAATCTCATGCATAACAAATACGTACATGCATACATACACTTGTTTAAGGTATACACATATATAAATTTCTAGTCATTCATGCCGTCTGGCTGCAACAAAAATAAAGAAAAATCGCACAGCATTTTTGAAAGACTGCAAACACTTAACACTAGTAGCCTTGAAAGGTAAAAGTGTATATTACCCAAACACATTTCACAACACGGCTTTGTTGTTAACATGTTAGAAATTAATAGAGTCAAAATATGAAAGATAACAGAAATAATTGTAGAATTATATAATTAAACACTGCTTCTTTCCTTCTGGGTACCATTACTCACAATGTGCAAATCTGTTATGCAAAATAACATTAAAACAGAATCTGCATTTTACCCTTAGGTTCATTCAATAGTCAAGATGAGCTGTAGAAAAAGATGTTACTTTAGGATTAAAATAAAGCATTTTAAAATAAGAATTTTCATGTTGTCCTTCAAATATCAATCCAGACAGAGTCTTGGAAAGAACAATATGTCTGTTTCAGTGTAGGTCCATTTAAATCTTCACTTTCCATTCCTATCACACATCCCAAGAGTCCTGCAAGTACTGTTTTCTTGCTTTGGTTAAAAAAAACAAAAAACGAAGACTCAACTGTACTCTCAATCACATCCATTACTGGAACATATATAAGAGCTCTAAATACTAACTTGAATATTTTAGCCTTGTATTATATTTCCAAAGTTAAAATAATGTGGGAAAGGATTACACAGTACTGAATCAACTTATGTAAGCAAAATTTTAGATGAATTTCTATTGTGTAGCCTGTTTTATAATCCCAAGATACAAAATTGCATCTATGCTTCGTCTATTTTTTTTTATTAATCCCTCATGCAAATTAGAAATGAATATTTATTTATTTATTTATAACATTCATCCAAATCAGCTTTGCTGGTTTATTCTTGTAGTTTACAGTTTAGCTTAAGATTCATTTTCTCAGGGGATTCCCGTTCTCTGTCCATAACAGCTTTGTTTCTTTAAGCAACACACTGGCTGTGTACAAGAACGGGATTGCAGGAGTTCATTTCTGTGCTGTTTATTGAAAAATGTTATTCTGTAGGTGGCAATTAAACATCGTATAGTGTGAAATGATATTCATCTCCTTAAGGGGAAAACCTCGGTTATGTCCTTGCATTACCCTTGAGTCTCCAAGAAAAAACTGAGCTGATGCATATGAGGACTGACATGCTGAGCATGAGATTGCACAGTGGTTTTGGTCAATTTAAGCAAGGATTCCACTGGACAACCCTGCCCTTTTTGTGTCCTTCCCTTGGGCTAGTACTGTGCTTTTATGAACATGGAGTGATCTAGTTCATCCTCCCCATGATCCAGCCTCCCTCCCCAGTAATGTTTTGGTTATACCCATACCCTAAATTCTCTCCCCACCCAGTCACTAGGTTGTCACTATACAGAAAATGCAAACACACAGCTTAAAGGCAGAAAAAAGTAAGGTGGAACTGTTCCAGGCCTGGTCACCCTAAGAGACATCTAAGCTGGTGTGCACCAGTATCCTGAGACAACATTTGAGATGGTCTTCAGCTGCTCACAAGGGAACCATGCCTCAAGGCTCTCACAGCATGTGACAGCTGTGGAAGCGGACTGGCAGAGAACACTGGGGACAGTGGATCAATCCCCAACACAGAAGAAGAGTGAAGTAGTTAATGGTACTAAAGCGATGACAGTATAATACTGATGTGTGTGTTCAGAAAGCATCCCAAATCAGGGGTCAAGATATATCCCGTTCAAAACAGTTTGTGTATCCAGCATTTCTTTTTAGTAGCTTTACTCATTTTGGTACATCTGTCTTTATGTGAAACCAGTTCATCCAGTGCTAGGCAACAAAACATGGCTCTAAGTCAGTCAACTAGGATTTACACTTGCTTTTAAATCTAGAAGAAATTCAACTGCAGAGAGCAATTAAAAACGGTATACATTTCCAGTGACTTTTCTCTCTTCTCCTTAAAGGAATGAAACCACTGCTCACACAGGAGGAAGTTAATTGCTCCTGACTGCAGCTAACACTTCATAACCCCATCGAACTCTTCTGGTGATCATGACCCTCAGTTTGAGTTACATTGTCCGGAGTGAATGAACATCTACTACTCCATAATCAACACACAAAAAAATTCTTTATTATTTATTAGAAAAGAATTCTTCCTCACCCTTGGCATCTGGGCTTCTCACCTCAAATGACTTGTCAAAACTCCAGTCAAAAATAACTCATATCACAAAACAGTCCTAACAAATAGCAAAAACATAGATAATTGTTCAAAGTTGCTCAAACGTCACTGATGATGGGAAATCAAGTAATCTTTATGCCCCAGGTCCCAGTATCTCTAGCTAAAATGCATTAAAAGAAAAAAAAAAATCAAGTTTATTATCCCTATCTACAACTTGTGGTGAGATATTTTCCATTGTAGCATTCTGAATCTTCCACCTCCCAAGAACAATGAACTTCAGAAAATAATATGAGAGAAAAAATCTCTCTTGCTTTCAAGAATATAATTTCAAAAGTGATTCATTGACATTGGTACAGAACGAAAAAGAGTTGGGATAAAAGATGAAAATGGCTGTTCTATTTGCTTTGTATTGATTCTGCTTTAATCTCTGTGTAAAGATGAGATATTTCTAGGTGTGGGGCATGGCAAGTAAGTGGAATGAATGGGACATCAAAATGACATAACAGTACTTAAAGTCTCCTGTTCTTTGTTACATAGACTGTTGAATATATATCTATGAGATGTTTATCTGCTCTGCACTTCTAATTTCAGGAAAAGAACAGGGAATACTGCTGCTGTTACTATTTTTATTTTTAATTGCAATTTTTGGAAATTGTTTTAAGGAGGCAATTTATTTATAAATTTCACAAAATCAAATTTAGAAAAATCTTCTATTCATATTAACATCTAACAGAGAACAAATTTGATTAACTGAAGTCTTCTCTGCTCTTAAATTCAACCAGCAATCTAACATAACTTGAGTTGTTGTTCTATCTGAGTTTTCCCAACAGCCACTGGAAACTTGAGGGATTTTCCCCCCTTCTCAGAGCAAAACAGAACTAAATCAAAATTCACATGCTTAGCTCTCAACACCAAAATGAAGCACTGACCTGAACATCAATGCTGGACTGAACTCCTTAGGAACAGTGAGGTTAATAGACTATACAATTACTCCAGTGAGCCAACATGCTATTTCCATAAATGGATTATTAAAAGCCTAATAAATGTTTTTTGAGCCTGTCACATTACTTTTAAATAAACTGTGTTTCTTTTCCTTTCTTCTCTTCTTGCCTACTCCAATTAATAACAATTCGATTCATAAAATGTTCAAGGATCAAGAAGACAACAGACATCCCACTTTCCTATAATACATACAAGTAAAAATACAGGGGCGGGAAACAAAAGCCAGACAGTTATCTTAAGGCAGGCACACTGTAGGTATCCTAGGAAAGCAGCACGGTAACAGTCACACTGCAGAACACAATGACGCATCATATCCTGAATCAAAGCCTCAATGAACCAGCAGATCAAACCAGCCCACTGCCCACTGTAGTTTGCAGTTTCGCACGATGCCATTCCTGCTAAGCTGTGCCCAGACAACGAGACGAACCCAGTACTTCCACTAAGAATCTTGTAACTGAGGTTGCTATTGAGCAAAGCTCCTAAAGACATTCTGAACCTCAAGCGCATCTTTGTATGTTTGAACTTTTCTGTGGTCACCGTCTCATATTTCTCTTTTGATGACTGGGTTCACATTTATATTTAAAAGATACAAACCTAAGTGTTTTGCTACATGGTATGTTCACAAGAGAATCCAAAGAACAACAGAAACAAGTGAGGCCCTGATTGCCATCATCTTTTTGCAATATCAAACTCACCTGGGAAATGTAGCCATTTTTAGGGAAATTTATTTAAGATGCTTAAAATCAATTTACATGTTTAAATTTTGTGGAACGACATTTTCTCTCTTTTTTTTTTTTTTTCCTCCATCTTACATACTTAAGACTCCATCTTATCATATTATGCCAGCTTTTATCCAGCAAAATATTTGTGTTCAACTTTAAGCACATCCATAAGCTCACATTAACAAGACTATTTAGTCAGCTAAGAACTTTTTGAAATGTTTTATTTCCAGTTAAAGACAGAGAGCTCAGCACCCTGATGGACAGGACCCTTTCATAAAGCTAGGATAAACTGGAACCCCAATAAGAAATTATTGTAAATAGTTACAAAAGAGAAAAATAGTTCTGTAAAATATATTAATATATTCTTCCAGTTCGTAGGATGTATCTGGACCAGTTCTAGTTCTTAAAAAGGTTTTCACAATACCTTTTATTGCTGTTTAAACCACTATCAAAATTGTTTAAAAGTAACAGATGTGATTTTATGGTAACAAAATGGATTTCTTGGTAAATATTTTACAGAATAGATTCAAGACATGGCTGACAGAACTCTACTAAAATGTAAGAGGAATGTCAAAAAAAGCTCATACTACTTGCAGCAACATTTTTACCACAAAGTGCTTTTGTGAACAGACAAAAGATCTTTACTCATAATGAACAGAAATATGTTCTACAAATAGACCCCACAGCATAACTGAATGTAAGGAACCAATGTTTAGCATGACTTGCTAGACTTGGACTAGAAGAACTGTGGGCTTGATCGTGTATAAGTGCTGACTGCTATGATTCAGCTTATTGAAAACAAGAGGATCAGTGCCCAGTCCTAGGTACTCTGCAGTACGTTCACACTCTTCTACTCACACCATTCTGTTCCTCATCATGCTATAGAAAATCTTTCTTCCTATGTCTCTCTAGAATTATATAGGTAAGAAGCACAGAAAGAAGCTGTTCACCTACTTCTCACCTGGGCTATCCAGCACTGCTTTTTTCTTACCCAGGGGCAGAGTTTACCCAAGCGGTGCAGGAGGGAACGCTGCCTGCTGCCGGGGAAAAGAAGAGCAAGCCCTGTTGGTCTTCATGCCTGGACACAACATACCCTAGTAAGAATAGGCAGGTGCTCACTGTAAGTTCACAGGACTTTGTGACTTATTTTACTTCTATCATCCAATTCAAAGCATGTTTTCTTGGCTAGATGAAGCGCTCTGTTTAGCTATGCACAAAGGAATTTTGAATAATTCCTCCTTCATAATGTGTTTTGAGAGCAGCTGACTGACATTATTTGCCGCAGCCATTTGGGATACAGATAGGCCTCTGAAGAAAGAGAAGCTGGAGAAAGATGAAGAGATGAGTGAGCCAAGGAGGAGCAAAATTCCTGCAACGTTTATAGCGGTAACTACCACTGCTCTCTGCTCTCCAGGGAGCAGAATACAACTAAGTATTTACTTGGCTTATTTGAAGAGGCTTTTCCTTGTAAAGGTGTATCTAGAGACAAGACTAGCAAAGAGTGCTTTGTTGGTGTGCATTTGCAGCAATAAAAAATCTTCTTACTTGGTGTGCAAGTTTATCTTTTCATCTGTGAAATCCCGTGCTAAACACGCACCTTTAAGGATGACAATTTCTGCCTATTCCAATCTGCACTTACAAACAGGGACCTGGCCTAGAATTCAACTACCTGACCTTGATCAGGCAGTAGCCTTTTCAGGAATGTTTCCATTTGACAAGAGATATCAAGCATATGTAACAGCAATGATGACAGACATAGACTTTGTACTTGAGTAGTGCCTGTAAATCAGGCAGGAAAAATAACACTAAGTATTACACATAGCAATACACTGAATACCTTATTGTCCGCATAAATGTTAAAGACAGAATTAAAAACTCAGTAATGTTCATGATGAAGAAGCACTAATGTTACTGAGTAACAGTGTTACTCTCAAGAGGCCACATTCCTGGGTGTAAAATGTGATAAGGCAGGGCTCCATTCCTAAATTAACATGATTTTGGGTGCCCAGCAATAGTTAATACTTTTTAAAATCTTCCCACAAAGCAGACTGCTAAGATTGTCTATGCTAGTGTATATTCAGTTTCATTATGAACTCTAGCCAAGTACTTGATGGAAGGAAATGTCCAACAAACTTTCGTGAGCTACTCTTTCACATCACAGTTGTCTCAGCTTTGTAATTCCTATTTTCAGTAACTATAAGAGATAAAATACTTCCAACTGATGAAACCCAGTAAGTCATTTGCAGACAACTCCCTTAGTGCTCTTCTGTCCACACACTTTCACGAGCACACAGCTGGGTCCTCAGCTTTGCTGGGCTTTGGGTCAGAAATCAGGGATGACAGTGGACACTCAGCTGCTCACTGTGCACTATCCTGAGGAGGACTGATCCAGTCCACGCTGCTACATCTGGTATGTAACTGCTGACAGCTGCTGCAGGTGACCGTTCTGGCATTGGGCATTATTAAATGGTATAGTACCTTAATCACTCTTCTTCTATCTAAAGAATGTTTTCTTCTCTTGGGCTTGCAGAGAAGTTTCATAAAGCAAAAAAAACCTTCAATTGCTCAACATCCAAAGGACCTTTTATTGTGTCAGTGAGGCAGCAAATTGTACCCAGACAGCAATGAAAAATTGGACTCTACGTGTGTTCTTATAATGCATACATATGAAAAAAGATAACCTCTCTTTAGTCAAAGTGTCATCACATAGGCCCTATAAGTCATGTTAACTGTTCAAATATTTAAGAAGTCAAATGTATTCATTCCTATTTTTTAAACTTCAAAGTCCTTCTGATAAATCTTATTTTGTGAGAAGAGCTGCTTTCTTCCTACTAAGCAAAATAATGGTTACAGAAAGAGATCTAAATATGAAAATCTTTATTTGCTAAAAAGTTTGATCCTAAAGACTTTACTCCAGCTCACTGTCTTTGAAGTTAATACAGACTTTTACCTGAAAAAGGACAAAGATTTAGCACTGAGTTCTAGCTTCTTAATTGCTTTTAAAGCATGCAGGCAGCTTTTTATTTGTTTTTCATGAAAACTCTCAAACACAGACAGGATAGTTGCTACTAAAGCTTTGTATGAGTGTTCAAAACAGCCACCATCTGCTAAGAATTGGAGAGAAGACCCAGTTTCTCTTCTGAAGTCACTATCACAAGCACATGACAAACAACCCAGACAGAAAAGAACAGCAATAGTTCTTTAAAAGTTTTGTTTTGGTATAAAACACAGTAAGTGAAAACACTATTCAGTCTTTACTAGCTTTATAAGTTATTTCAAAAAAAAAGGTAGAAGTGAGGCCTGCTTTAGTGGATAAAGCACTTATCCTTTCACCTCTAGGGCAGCTATTTTGTCTCACACAAGTTCCTAAACAAACAGAATTTGGCGTTCTGCTTTGCAATAGTAGTTCATATCAGAAAACTGATTACCACACATGATTCAGAACAATCAGCAGTCTTTGGCAAAGAGAAACAGCGTGAAGCTATCACAGGCTGTGACTCACCTCTTACCCTAGGAAGGGTGTAATGGGAGAAAAGGACAGAGGTCAATAGCAATGCAGTGTAATGACAGCATATGGTTTTGACCCTATGCACAATATCTGGTTATATGAATAAAAAGTCGTAACTCTCCATTTTTTGCCATTACTCTGACCTTCACTGTCCCACTCACTCCAGGTTTGGAAGGAGTAAATGAAAAAAAGAAAATTAAAATGTTAAAACAATTACAGTCCCCTATATGACCTTTAGAAATTTAGATTTGAACTACTGAGTGAGTCTGAATGCATAAAGGTCTGACAGTTGTGAAGTTAAACATTTTATATATATCAAAACTGTAATATACCTGTGGAAAGCTTTCCAATGAAATCTTAACCATAAGCAGCCTCTGCAAATTTTGAACTGTCTGTCAGCAACAGGAAATTCAGAATCTTGATCAGTGCTTAGCTTTTCAAAGACATTTACTCAGAAACATTCTCTATTCCATAAGCTATATGCCTTGTTTGTCAATGAGTCAGTTCCTGTTAATAAGTCATGCAAAATGATGCAGATTGAAGTTATGCAAAGAAAATTATCTTTCTTGAAAATACTGTTAGCTGATTTGCCTACTTAACATGTTGTGACAGCTTCAAGATCGTGAAACTGTCTAGAGATATACACAAACCATTAAAAACTCCAAGAAAAGCTGCATTTGAAATAATAGCAAGTGTCAAAATATCTTGGAGAACATAGGGCAATAAAATATTAATAACAAAACAGCTGTTTAACGGCAGCCTACCAAACACTTACAACATGTTGGTTTTATTTATACAAGAAGAGAGGGTATGTCACATTTGGAAAATGATGTCCTATGGTTCTTCAGGATGTTTTAAGCACATATTAGCGAAAAAAAATAAAGAAGGAGCTATCTCACTATATTTAAATTTAACCAGTGTAGTAACAAAAATAACTTACTGAGCTAAAAACCTTTCTCTGTACACTGACTCTTGACAGTCTTCAAGAAAAGAAAAACAAATAATGCCTTATTCTGACGTTAACATTTTTGTTATCTGTCAGTGATTTCTGTTGGTTGGTTGGTTTGTTTAGAAACACCAAACACACAACAGCAGCTGGAAGATCCCTATTATCCATACAGGTTGAATGAGCTTAAGTAGATATATTTGATCTCCAGCTCTAAGACACAAAAAGAAAATAAAGACTTTAGATGGTACCCTGAATATCTAGATTACTCTGCAGGATTAAAGATCATCAGAATAAATGGATAATTTTTTTTTATGGTCTCCAGTTTTGAAAATATTGTAACTATGTAAAATCCTTTTTCAAAAATAGTGAGAGGTTTATGCCCTCCAGTCTGAACCTGCAGTGGCAGAACTTGAAGAGCATATAGTAGTTACCTTTATGAAAAGGGCTACCTCATTCTGGTTTTTACAGTTTGATTTTCTGGACTCTTCAAATATAAAAAGACAAACCTTTTTTTTTTTTTTTTTAAAGTGCCATTTTCTTAATGAGAAATTGATGAATGATGACATCTGGCAAGAGAAAAAAAGCATATGGTCTAACTAGCTGTTTCTACAGAGGTTAAAATCAGCTTTGCAATTTTCTCTGGTTGCCATTATGATTGACAGATCATCAAATAAATCACTCACTCTTCTCCCCCTCTGTGCTGGTCCTCTGTACCATCAAAGACACCAGGGGGTAAATTTGCACTGTAGTGTATGAGGGATTAGACACGCAAGATCCATTAACATAAATAGGATTTTTGCACCTAATTCCCTGCACACCATGCTGAAAAATGTAGCCGTAGGATATAATATTCATGTTTTCTTCTTTATTCTATTTATAATTTTTAATTATTAATTTCTAGCATAATTGGTCTCTTCTAAAGAAAATGAAATGCTTAGTATGTTACCTAAAATATTGTTTAAGACCCCTTGGGCTTGATGTGGAAGATGACAGGGAGTATGTATGTATGTGATCCAAAAACTCAAAGAAACTAGCGCATAGGGTGAAATAGGATTGCTGATCACACATTCAAATTGGCTGTGCTTCCTTCACAGCTACTACTCAAACCTTACCTGTTTCAGCCCAACCCATCTTACCTTCCTCTCTCAAAAAGTAATCAAAATGGACATAGTATTTGGAAATTAGAAGAAAGTAAAGGGTGTTTAAAACTAATTAAGGGACTTAAACATGGGTTTGGTTTTTAGAAATATTATTGTTAGATCAACTCTGGATGAATGGAATGAGATGGGATGGAAGGGTGTTGGTCTTGAGGCTTTTTCTTTCATGATCCATCACACTGTTAGATAAAAGCAGTTTTTCTGAATGATACTTAAATGCAGTCTGCTTCCATTCCTTTGCTTTCACTGAAAAATTCTGAAATTAATTTATCTAATTTCAATATGCAGCAATTTTAAGTCCTTAATTTTGATAAATGTGCAAACAATCATTTTGTGTTGATCTATTTTCTTTTTTTTTTTTTCAGGGGCTTAATGGCAATACTGAAAAAATTACTATTCAACTGCAATGACACAGAAATGAGATATGGAAAGTTCATGCTCAGGACATGATTTGCTATCATAAAACACTTCCGGCTGCAGAATATAGAACCTTCCTATAAGCAGACAAGATCCTTCATTGCTTTTCTATCCTAAACTGGCAAAGGCACCAAGAAAGAGTTGTTGAGACTGGGCCGTTTGTCTACGTTAAATCTATGTGGTATGACCAAGGTTTTCCAAGATCCAAAAAGAAATGGTCCTTTGTACTGAGGGGCTCAGAAAGAAAAGATAATAGACACAGTTTCAGGAAACAAGAAAAAAACTAACAAATAAAAGTGCCATGGGGGAAGATGGGGCAGGTTCAAAGAAAAATAAATGACCTGAACAGAAACATAGAGCTTGAGAAGGATGAGTTTTGCTATCATCCATCATTAAGATCTGCAGAACTGAGATAACATTAACAAATTGCTGGGTCCAGACAAATAATTTGTTGTATTTAGTAGGGATGAAGATAGCCAAAGCAAAGAATGCTGTTTCAGTAAAGAAGTTGACAGTGAGGGTGAGGCAGTAAGTCTGGTATCAGACATTTTGTTGAGAGAGCTACTGTGAGATTTTGACATAATAGGCAGAAAGTCCAAAATAGCTGCTGGATTGTGGATTTGAACAAGAACTGTCTTTTTTAAAGTGGTGAGGAAGAAGGAGGAGGAATGCTGGAGAGATTAAATGCTTCCTTCATTTTGGCTAAGATTAATATTGCAAAAAATGTCAATGGAACACGACAGAGAGAGAAAAACACTGGGTGAAAAAAGAAAGGTCAGCATGGGAGTGTTAATTTTGCAACCTACTCAACCAATTAAAATTTGAAAGATACAATATAAAACTGTAAGACAGTATTTGAACCTTTACTTCCAGTGTTTGCTACCACACTGTCATGGATAATGTCAGAACCCACTTTTAATACAACCTGTAAATGCAAAGTCTAGACAAAGCAAGTTCATGTAAGAACAGTGCGAACACAAAACTTATTTTATATCTTGGTCCCTTTCTGATAAAGCCTGATGAACAGTGCCTCTGTTCTTTACAGGTCTGTTTTATATAACATAAGCTTGTTTTGAACAAGTATTTTAGTAAGTAACAGCTATGTCTGAAATGATTTCTATAAAATGTTCTGTTTACTGGTTAATCCAACAGTTTTACACATCACTTCAGCAAACAGAGAAAGGAAACCTGTGCTTGTTTGCTTCATGTATGACAAGGTTTTATATAAAAATATATTTTCACAGAGTACAATGGGGCTTTTCAAACTTTCTTTTTCTTAAGATTTTTGGTTTTTTACTTTTCAAAAGCATTGATTGAGAAAATGCTGCAATCTCTTAAATTTTAAAATAGAAAAACATAGCAAGCCTGTTTGCTTCTGATTTTTTTTTCTCCCTTGCTACAGCCCAATACAGTGGGAGAAATACCTCCTGCTCATATTAATGCTCTTTCAAATGTTAATGTCTAGTTCATGTTTAAATCTTATATATGGTCCCCTCACACCTGACATAAGTAATTATCCAAACAATGCTGACACTATCTTCATATCTGCTGAAGTGTACATACTTTTTTCAATCAGCCCTGAAATTACTGAGTAGGAGCCTTTTTGGATGGCTGCTAAAATGGACATGGCCATATTCATAATAATGTCTCTCAGTTTTATTAGTCTGCATTTGTCCATGATGAACAAAACCTGAACATTTCTAATGTTTCCAGAACTTCTCTACTGTTTTCATTTACCTAACAGCTTATGGCACTCCTACTGAAGCTGAATCCCCTGTGAATATACTTTCTGTTTCCTATTGCTGGATTACAATGAATTTAATTAATATCACAACACCAGGCAACTCACTGTGTGTCAAACATGAGATATGACAAATTGAGAGTCAAACAGATCCAGTTTTATTTCTATTGAAGACATAATGAAATGCCTAGCAAGTTACCAGAGATGGTACCAAGAGATTAAATCTTCATGTTAATAGCATAGAAAAATCAATGGTACTTTCAAGAGATTGTTGATAAAAGATTATAGGAATATTTTGTCTCTTATAAGTAACAAACATGCCTGTTGCCCTTATCTTTTAAGTTCTTTATTAGGAGATTCAAAATATTACTGGTGACATATTTATTGTAATTTTTTTTGTTATTTATTTTTATGGATTCAGTGTTTTCATTCCCTGAGGAATAATGTTCCCTGATCTGAAGAATTTGTTTTTCAACAAGGCCACAGGACATATACTGTATATAGGAAGAATGATCTCTATTTTGATTTGTACATAGGTATGTAAAAAATATATTTATGTATGTATGAGCGTACATTCTAAGTTGTCTTTATTGAGGTTTTTACTTACTTAGTTTTGTTCAGAAGAAACTAAGCGGCCCAGATAATCAACATGTTTTGTCCCTTTTAAAACACGGAAGGAAAACTGTGAAGGTACCTGTGCATGTTGCTGCACTCTGTGGGCACTGTATGAAACCAGCATATATTATGCACCTCAACTTGTATGTGTCTAAGAAACTCATTATTGGCCTAAAGTGTTTAAGCACTGTAAAGCTTTAAAAATGTGGCCTTCAGCATCTTCATGCTGTAATAACAAAGCTTGCAGTTTTGTTGCAGCGCAGTTGAGAAGACGAACAATATATCCCTTAAAATGTCAGATGAAACTGCTATTTCCCAAGTATTTCTCAAGCATTACTGTTCTTTAAATCTGACTCTAGCTCCCTTATCTAGTTTTTCTCTAAGCAGATTATAATTGATCAGATCTATTGGTAATATGGTATCTTGAGTTTATTATTTAATCAGCTTTATTGAAAGGGTCTCTTCTTCCCCTGTCCAAAACTTGGTATATGCTGCTTATGGTAGTACTGACCACTTTGCAGCTATATCATTGTGCAGATTGTCCTGGTTTTGTCTGGGATAGAGCTAATTTTTCTTCTCAGTAGATAGGATAGTGCTGTGTTTTCAATTCAGTATGGGATTTGGTAAGAGAAGAATGTTGATAATATACTGATGTTTTCAGTTGCCGCTAAGAGATCAAGGACTTTCCAACTCCCCCTGTCCTTCTCTTGCACAGCTGCACAAGCAGCTGGGAGGGAGCAGAGACAGAGCATCGGACCCAAATTGGCCAATGGAATATTCTGTACCATGAAACGTCATTCTTGCTACATAGAGGAGGGCAGCTGGGAAGCTGGTGCTCTCTTTTCCGAGATTGAGGATTTGGGATTTTCTCTCTTCTAGGCTATGGTCACTAGCTGGGAACGAGCTGGGCATTGGTTGGCGAGTGGTGAGCAATCACACTGTGTATCACTCGTTTGTATATTCTATTGTTGGTATTATCATAATTGTTATTTTATTTTCTTTCAATTATTAAATTGTTTTTATCTCAATTTACGAGTCTCCTTACCCATACCCATCCAATTCCCTCTCCCATCCCCCAGGGTGGGGGAGGCTGTTTGGCTGCCAGCCAGGTTTAAACCATGACACAGATTAACATCTCATTTGTTTTCCCACTATCACTTCAAGGTCTCTCAGTGCTATTTCTTCACAGTCATTTCCTCTCAGTTGTACGACTTTTCACCTTCCTCTGATGAACTTTTCTATGTTCATTACAAAATTTTACGAAGATAATCTATCGACAATATATATAAAGCAACAAATACTCATTTTTTCCCCAAAAAATTCCCTTTCAGCATCATTGTTCAGGAAGACCCTAAAAATCATCACATGAACTTCTCTTTAATAATGTTTCTTTCTCTTTATCAGAGAAGGCACATTTAAACTAAACTTCTTAAGTAGCTTCATAATATTATTGCCATAATTTATATTGGTAAATCACTTGAAAAACAGATTTCTTCAAATGAATTGCAGCTAATTCTGTAATTGCAGCCAGTTGGAAGGTGCAAGTAGAACTTATTTTTGTTTTCTTTACCGTGACATGAGAGATACTGTTCCTTCATTGGTCAACATAATTCTTTCTCCCTATTTAGGTTTACACTGCAACATCTTCCTTTCTTATAAGAAAACCTTAAACCAAAATAATCTGTGGAAAAATATTTTTAAAAACTAATTATCAATACGATTACTATTGAATTTATGATATACCACATAGCTGGTTCTTTATAATACTGGTGAAGAGGCTAGATATATATGATTAATATATCTAAAGATTCCAAATCACCAGAGAAATTGTTAATTACATCTTGCTAAGGCAAAGTTAGTCAAATATAAACTTCTTGTGGAAAATACTGGTAATTCTGACCTTTTCTTGGAGTGGTTCCTTGGTTCACAAAAGCAGTCTCTTGTTTTCAATCATAATTAATGTATTATTTTGTAAATTGAGACACAGATATCTACATGTATGCTCAACGTCTTCAACAAGTATATTTGCATTATATTTCATTATAACTTACTTGCTAGTGAATATTAATTCACCTATTTCCTAAAAATTGTTTACTGACTAATGAATGCAGAAAATCTTCCCCCACTCCAAGGCCAATGATCCCACTGAGGATATTTAGTCCCTCATATCCTTGATTTGTTAGTCTATAATCTGAAACTGCAATGTTTGCACATGAAGGGACAATTTTATGGCAATAAAGTTCTTCAAAGATGGCACCATCTACTGAAGTACCATTCTCAAACCTTAATTATTACGACTGTTTACAGGAAAACAGTGGAAGAAACCTAACATCTATTTAAAATTATTGGACAAAAGCAGCTTCTCTTTCAGTGGTTTGTTGCTATATTTCACAAAGAAATACACAGAAAACAGTATCTTATGTAGTCCTGTGCATAATACTGAGCATCTTAAAATGGGCAGATTTCTTGTGTGGTTATTTTGAACAGTTATCAAGAGTGCTAAAACCCAACCAAACCAATCAAAAAAAAAAAAACAAAAAAACAACACACCCAAAACCCCAAACCCTAAACAAAAACCCCAAACCAAACTCAAAAAACAAACACTAACTGACTTTAAATTGAGTTTTAAAGACAAGGTATTTAAGTACCCCACTTAGTTATGGATTATTTATTTCTAGACCAATAAACAGAAGAAATATGTCTAAATAATTGAAATATTCAGGTTTTTGCATAAACGTGTTGTGTAAATCACCAGAAGAGTGCTGTGGTTTTATTTCTTAGAGTCTTGTTTCTACACATGAGCTGTGAAAGCAGAAAATTTATAAAGTTTTTTGTTTTCATAGTCGTGAAAATAAAAGGGAACTGCAAACACCTAAGTCTCAAACAGTAAAAAGTAAATAAACCCATATCTGAATCTTAATTTCAAGTCTGTTACAGTTCACACAGGTTTTTTTCCTGTTTGACTATGTAGGATTATCTGTGCTAAAACAGTATCTGATTTTGCCTCACTAAACCCTGTACTAACAACAGAGGAAAGAAAGAAAGATTCTGACCTAAAATATAGGCAGAATATCATCTTAAATGTGTTAGTAGTCCCTGACCTTTCAGACTTGGTTAAGGAATGGACAAAGTGTCTAGCAAAATTTAAAGGAAGCTGAGAACTCCAGACAGGGCAGCTGGCAAGGATAAATCCAGCATCAGCAATAAAGACAAAGGTCAGGGGGCAAATAGATGAAAATTACTTTGTACAAGTGAGGACAGGAATACTGTCACATCTGTCATTTCTTTAGAGCCCCTGAATAATAATTTCCCTTGGATCAGGACCCAAATGAGCTTTATAATATGAGACTGTAATTCCCCTTCGTGTAAAAACCTCCTTTAAACACTACAATAACCTAAAGATTACTGGAGCAGAAATAAACAGCATCTCTTGGTCACGCAGAGGAACTGCACCACAGTTATGAGAGATTCCTTGTTACCAGAATGCCCACAAAATGACATCGGCAGCACAAGAGAGAAGGAAAGAAAGCGCTTCAGCAAAAAAGGATTCAAAGTCATCAGAACTGGAAGACTAATGGAAATCCTTTCTGAGTTTGAATATATGCAGACAGGTTAAAAAGTTCTTTGCTGTGACAGAAGCTTTTAGCCTATGACTAGCTGAGGCCTTCTCGGACACTTGCTGTTCAGCGCAAATGGTGGCTTCCACAGAGAAAGGAAAGATGTATAATCTGCATCCATACTCCAAAAATAAAAGAAATAGAAGCCTAAAGCAACAGTGTCATACCATTAATGCAAAATCAGTGGCAGCAAAATATTTATTAGAGCTTCCATGAGCCCAGCTGCGTAAGAGGTCACCACAGACCAGGAAAAAATAGCACCTTTTGATGTGAAACTTCATCCTATGAAAACAGACCTGAACCTCTTGTTCCTTTGGCACATTGTTGGGGCCTTCAAGAAAAGAAAGAGTAGCGTTGAGCTTTAAAAAAATGTTATTTAGAAAAATACACACATGCTAGTTTTAGCACTCAGGTGATAAAAGTGGCTACTGACTGAAATGGAAAGACATCAAACTAAGGACACTAATCAGAGCAATCATTTTTTTCTGAACTCCTTAGCAGGATAAAAGTTATACATCTGATAATTTTGCCCTTCTACATTTGTTTTTGCACTTCCCGTATCTGATTGAAGAAAGCATACACACATATGCAATCTGCCACTTTGCAGCAAAACAATCCATATTCATATCTGATCGTGCATTATGTAATCCTGTCTTCAGATAACATAATTGTAATGTGAAGTGATAAATGCTGAATAAATCACTTATACTGATAAGTGGTTTTGTGCAAATGAAAGTCTGAAGGCACCACAATACTAGGGGAAACATTCAAGTTAAAATAAGAATGGCAATTGTGTAGAGTATTCTCACTGTCCTCATGACATCCAGCAGGACTGGACAATGTACAACACACTGTTAATATTATTTCCAGAAGAAAAAAAAAATCCAGCTGCATAATCTAAGATCCTTGTGTGGCAGTGTAGTGTTCAGCCAGGATTAATCATGGCCATAATGGATGGTAACATAAACACAATGCCTTCGTTATTAAACCCTAACTTCAAAGTCATAACACTTCCCATGCAGTAGCAGTACAATACATAAATTAGGGGAAAGCATTTGACATTCATTTATGAAATAACCTGTTTCTGAAATGGAACAATGGGTCAAGATAAGTCAATTACTATTTACACATTTATCCAGCTGTATGACAGCTGTAGTCAGGTAAAGCACACACTTGCATAAGAGAAGAAGGCTGTTGAGAGCAGAAAACTAACCCGATAATTTGCCTCAGCGGTCTCCATTCCCAGCTCTGCTCTGTGCCATCCTCCATCCTGGTTCCCCAGCCTCCTCACCAGTGCAAAGGAGTTTTACCAAGGGTGGCAGATTGTTATAATTGCACGGAGTAAAACAGTGTATTGCTGAGCTTAATCTCCCCAGAGCTAGAGCCACAAAGGCTGTGAAGAGTTTTGAATTTACTGTAACTACTACATGCTGCCCTCAGCTGGGGCTGTAATGAGCTTCGCCTCTAGAGAAGGGCAAATCCCCATGCTCAGGGCAGGAAAGGGGAAGGAAGAAGGAAAGGCGTTGTTTCATTTTGCTCCTAGTATTGGTGTGCGTTTTGAGGAGAGGGCTGTAAAATTAAAAAGAAATTGAGAGGTAAGAGCAGAAAATGAAGAGAAGGGGGAAGAAAAAAGACAAAATAAGTGGCAAGTGATATTCAAAAAAGCCCAGGGAATGAAACACTTGCAGTAGCAAGAAAGAAACGGGATAAGAAAGTTACTCTTCAGTTACTGTTTTATAGGATTCTGTTTACCCAAAGAACAGAGATGAAACATAAAATGATTAACAGCCAACGGAGTAAGGAGTATTTATAACCATCTATCATTGTAGGAAATAAATTCAAGTTCATGTAAAAAGAAATATCAAACTTGCTGGCATTTAAAATAAGACAAGGTTAGATTATTTTAAATTAAATTTTAAATGCAGGTGAAATTTATAATTTGTTGTACAGCTGCTGACATTTTTGTTTTTCCCCAGACTCCTGAAGAGGCTAGAAGGCTTTATCTCAAAGAAGAGAGGGAAGACAGGAATCAAATTCCTGCTGAAAAGATATATACGTAAAAACATTCAACCTGCTGTATCTCGTGGTTCTGATTGCAATCTTAGCTTTTAAATCAGCACAGCTCATTGTCAATGAGGAGAAGATACAGAATGGGGAAATAAATTGCACAGGTATGTATGGGAAAGTAGTAAATCTAGCAAAGTAGATTTCTACATGAACTAACAACCTTTTGTTAATATCGAAGACCGGGATGCAGCCACCCTACAGTTGATTTCTATCACCAGTTACTCTGTGTCCTTTATATCAAGACAAAGTTAATTTTGAATACTTGAACAGACTTTCTTCTTTGGTAGTGATTTATACTCTGCACTGACACATGATTCAATGGTCTTATAGGGAAAAGGACAGTAAAGTCACTGGTCTTTGCCTGCAAAGAGGTCTGGTGGTTTTAAATAATATTTTAATTGGGATTGTAATAAGGTCAAGAGTAGGATTCTGAAAAGTTCATGGTAAGCAACTCCATAGGCCATAACAGCTGTGATCATCTGAATTTAAGGTCAGGGAGATTTTGTTCTAATGATTCAAATTTCATTTTGCTTTACCATCTGTATGTTTTTTTAAAATCAAAGCATTGCTCTTAAGCATGCCTCTGACACCTGGGGTAAGGCTCTGAAAGGTTACCTCAAGATAACAGCACACAACGCATACACAAGCCTGAAGCGTTACCTTTGGAACGTATGAAAAAATCCATTTGTCAAATAATTAAAGACAACAAAAATAGGTATGTGTGGGCAAGTTTGTCACCGAATGTGAAGGTTGCCTGTTCTTCCATCTTCTGCATAAGTCATAGCTATAACTGCAGTTGAAGCTTTATTCTTGGGCTGACTCTTTCTTTCTTTTTACTTATCCAAATGAACAACTAACTGCCTTGCAGAGATCTCGTTCGGTAGAGACCCTCAGCCTACAGTGCTGGAATCAGTCTGGAATAATACCCACAGAATGCAAGTGGATCAGACAACACCCAAAGTTTCATAAAAACTACTGATTAAAGCATGAATCTTACACAGGTATTACACTTGAATCCAGAAGGTAATTTTATCTCCCTCCCACCGCCCAACAGGGGCATCCTAAACAGGAAGGTCTGCTTAGGGCAAACTCCGTTTCAGGCACCAACCTGATCTCCAACACTGGCAATCCCTGTTAATCACTCTAAGTGCATCGCTGATTTGTTTACTAGCCAAACTGCCACTTGTCAAACTGCTTGCAGTACTGTTGTTTACAAGCTGCAGATGTAAATCATGATATAACCATAGCAAGGTGACAGCAACAAAATGTCCAAGCTCCTTTGAAGAGACAAGATGACAGGGAATAGAACAGACCTGCTCAACTGTTAACTCCCTGATGCTGAACATAGGTTGCCAATTTTATCTAAATTTTTTTCACTTTTAAATAAAATATGCATCATTCATTGATAATATAATTGATGGATATTGCTGAGTAGAACCCGCCTCACTTCACAAAGTTGTGGGTCTCACAATAAAAGCTGTCAAAGGAGGAATGAAGTAAGAGGGCATTTGGAGATGAAATTTTGTCCTGTCTGGTGATTTCATGACTCCAACATGCCCTTTGGCAGGGTTAAGGTGCATTACTGTTGCCACAGGGAGTAGATAAGAAAACAAACGTATCTTTTATTTCTCTTCAGTTGTTCTTCATGAAGGAAAAATGAACTTCATTTAACTGCAAACTTATCAACTTAGATATTTTCTCAGACTCGCATGCCATGAACTCTTCAGTATTTTGCAAGAACAAAGACTCCTACCTGAACCAGGTCCACTGCAAAATGGGGAAAATAGAGAGATATGAGGAAGAGAACGTAAAACTGGCAAGGTAATTTAGTCAGGACTACATAATATATTGGAAAAGAATAACAATCAACATTCATCTTCGCTCAGTAAAATGACCTTCTGTTACCCCTTAAACAGCTTGTTAGTACTTATTATGGCAACAGTTTGATCCAAACCTATTGTTACAAGTCAAAAAATATTATAATAAAAAGTTGCTTTGGGGCCATGGGGGCACAGCTGTTCCTGAAACCCAGCTAAGCTGTTGTGACCCCTGTGGGTTCCAACTTGGCCTTTACATAAGATGTACAGCTGGGGAAAAGGGAGAGTGGGAGATGGTGACCTTTTAGTCCCCAATATGATCCAGATCTGAAATCTGCAGAGGTCAGTGCAAGGACTCCTGATATTTTACATTCTCTACTCGTGTTTCAAAGCTTGTTGACTTTTTTCTGCTTTTTTAAAAGAAATTGCATACATGTGAAATTGAACATGCA
Source organism: Athene noctua (assembly GCF_965140245.1). Classification (NCBI taxonomy): domain Eukaryota; kingdom Metazoa; phylum Chordata; class Aves; order Strigiformes; family Strigidae; genus Athene; species Athene noctua. The sequence continues at coordinate 8,805,875 of NC_134048.1, forward strand.
AACAAGAACGCTAGGAACACCCTTAATGGCTTTTTCACAACTGCCCGCAGTGTTTCATTACTAGTCAGAAGTTAGTCTAATTCACCATTCCAACTTCTATTAAAAAAAATAAAATAAAATTTAAATTATATGCTTTAAAAATAGCTCAAAACTTGCAACTAGTGTCCAGCCAGAAACTTGATAACCGTATCTACAGAAAGCCCAGTCATGAAGCCATACTTTTAGTTCACTTTATGTCTTTCAGTCCTGTTAAATGTGAGGCTATCAGCAGAAGCAGGCTTAACATAGATGCTTAAAGTACACCTAGGTTGGGTTGCAGACAGCTAAAATCTCCACCCCATCTTACCTTTCCACTGTTGAGAAGGTCAGAAAAGCTAAAGAGGCTTGAGACATCATCTAAGGCACCAAATGCAAGCCCAAAATACACTGTTCACAAGTTTTTGGTTGGTGTTCCCCTCATTCATAGGCATTCACTGAAAGTGCTCAGCAAGTTTGCAACACTTTTATTAGCATATGTACAGAGCACGGATATGGGTACATGCCTTATATTAGGACATATTAACATTTTGTGTACAGATTCTGTACTGGTTACATACAGAGAGAGAGCATGCAAGGGAACTGGACAGCACGTTTGGTTTTCTTCTCTGCTGTTTAAGCCAAACACCAACAAAAAGATCACTGACATAATATCAGAGATGCTAATGTAAATGTTACTGTCTGGAGGTTTAGATACTCACTATTATAATCACCTGTCCCAGACCAGTTAAATGTCAAACAGGAGGACTGCTTCTCACAGCTTTCTGGTACTGTTAAGATGATGAACTGAATTACCGGGATAAGCATTTGAATCAGGAATAGATCCCAAAGAATACATCATTTCATCAAGTCTCACAGGGAGGAAGGGCTGCTTCAGAACTTTTCCTTCCACAAAAAGCATGAGTAATGCAGAAGGGAGGAAAAACAAAGAACAGACGGCAACCTCAGACTCTCTAAACGGGGGCACTGTGTTGTCATTAATGACTAACACCAGAAAGTGTCTAGAAAAACTGCAACAATAAGCATAAGGGAAACTGAAGCAATAACATCACACTTTCACAGTTATAAAATCTTTCTGACATGCTTGGCAAGAGAGTTTAGTGTGAAGGGACTAGTATATGCAGGATGTAGTAACAGCAGAAAAAGAATGAAAAAAAACCCCTCCATCCGTTGATTAATCACAATCTTGTCCTTGAGTTCCCTTCAAACATCTGACCATGATAAAAAAAATGACTATCCAATGAAAGAGAATGACACAATCTTTTGAAAGCAAAACCTCAAAAAGGCGCCAAATCTATGGCAATATACTGTATACTAGCCTACATGACTAGATGAAATTAGGGTCTGTAAAAGTCAGTAAATGTCTAGTAATATTTTGGAATAGATGGAACTTGTGAAGAAATGCTGAGTGCTCTTTGCAATACTCTCCCTGTACCCAGAACTTTTCAAGCAGTCAGTTTGTTGTATCTGGGAATATAGATTAAAAAATGGAAGAAACCTCCATTTGAATAAGATCGAAGTTGTTGCTAAAAAATTAGATCTGAAAAGCAACACTTGTGTGCCTAAAACATGTAACAACTTTGGAATCTATGGATAAATACTGACTTTTTACATGACCACTGTGCTCTTCTTTCATATGGTGTGGCAATTATTTTCCTATCTGGGATTCCGATTCTTCATCTAAAAGAAAGCCGTTCTCCAAATAAAGTTATATTTTGTGAAGACTCTGCTTAATGCTTATAACATATCCTTTGTCTGCAGATGCGCAATTTTCCATGAAAAAAGATAGATTTTTTGGTTAGCTGATGACTGCACTAAAATGCATTCGAGGACAGACAGTGCACATTACCACACTGCTTCAGGGAGGGCAAAACCTAGTTAGTTAGTTTCTTTTGTCAGACAGGTGACCTAACACAGGGAATTCAGGCAAAACTGTCAAGAAATCATGCAATTTTTGATGAGACTTTTTTGTTTTGTTTCTTTTCTGTACCGCAGTTTGCTAGGCAAAGCACTTCCCCAGGTATGCCCTAAAATTTCTCTGAGCTATTGGGGAGTAATTTCCTCAACCTAATCTCCTCCACAAGACTGTAAAAACTGTAGCATAAAAGGGGAACTGTGGCGATTTACCTACTAATTAGTTGCTCTTATTAAGAAGAGAGAAATAATTGATTTTAGGATGTACTACCCCTTATTAAGACCTAATTTAACTGTATATCAAAGACTAATTAAATGGCATTATTCCATCTCACTGATGAGTTTTGATGCTTGGTGAATAGATTTGGGTGGAAGATGAACACAGTAATAGATTTCTAACTCACAGATAACTGTAAACTAAGAAGCTGAGCAAAGGATGTTTTGGATTAACTAAAACTAACACATTTATTGGTACTCCTTCACACTAATAATTTTAAGTGAAAAAATAAAACATTTAAACACCTGCTGAGCATTACAAGGAAAGGGAAAGACAATGAAAAGGCTCTCACTGTAAACTGTTTACTTAAACGTTTAGGTACTTTTCTTAGAGTGAAGAATTGCATTTGTGGAAAGGATATATGCTTTCATAGCATATTTCTCTGTTTATTCTGAAGAGTTGTGCAGCTACAACAAACCAAGGGACTACAAATAATAGATACGATTTATTTGTACCATTTTTCCAAAGTGTTTAAAGAAAACAAACAGCATCTGTCTCCACCTTAAGAATTATTTAAATTTCCAATTATTCAGACACTTTGTGGCATTCCAAGTTTATTTAGCACTGAAAAGGAATAAAGAAACAGGATTATATGCCTCCAGTTCTTCCAAATAGTCTGCAAGTTGAAATAAACATAAAATAAGAACAGATTATGTTGCTTTTGAGCAAAGGAATGGCAGGGACTGAAGTTTATTAAAAAATTCTGAGCTTTTGATCCTTCACTCTTCATTTAAAGTAACTTATCTGTCAAAAAAATAATTCCTTTAACAATCCAATAGCTGTATTAATAAAAAAACCAATTTACAGTAAATTTGTGTGCATAAAGTAAATCAAATCAGAGCTTTAATCCCATCATCTACACCCTAAATAAAATGTTTTGTCCTCTAGACAGAATTACTCTGACAATACAAACTCATCGTTCTATTTAATCTGTTAGGTCATGGCCCCAGAGATTGTGATGAGCTGTCTCTCAAAGACCCAGTTCATTGCAATACAATGTCTCTTGGATAAATCACAAGATCCTGACTAAAAAAATGATGACTCTGGGGTGTATTTCCTTGTTTCTAATAGGTTGTTTCACTGGCAATAAGATAATCTTCACACAGGAGCATCAGTCATATATCACTTTTTTGTTCGTTTTTGGCCAAGGTGTAACTATTCAGCAGCAATAATTTATACTTTTTAGACCTCTAAAATAAACATCACACTGTACTAACTGTAGGTTATTAATCTGAAACTGAAATTTTGCAGGTATAAAGTTTATTCTGTATTATCTGAAGGATATTTACACATTAATTATTCTTTTACTAAGGCAAATAGAAATAGTACTATAAAGGGAACAAATATTTATTTAATCATTTCCAAAAATCGCATTTATAAATAGATCAGTGAGCAAACTATTTGTGCAAACAATCCCTAAAGAACATGCAGTATGACCAACGTTGCAGCTAAGCTATACGTAGGAGATTTTGGAGCAAAGAATTACAACACAGAGTTTAGTCTTCACTTTGTAGACTTCTACATATGAAGAGAATTTTATCCAAATGTTTTAAATGTCACTAGAGCAAACTTCCAGCTTTGTAAAAAGGAAGAACTAAAATGCAAATAATCTGAAATATTACATAAGAATATAACGCTTTTCCTTCTTATTTAATGCACATGTCCTTTCCTAATACCAGAAAGCTGATGGCTGGATTTAGAAATGCCTATGTCCATGCCCTTCCGTATGGATGCATGTTCATGAATGCACATTCACACTATGCAAAAATCCTCACAACTGAAGTTGCTGTGTAACTAAGCATTTTTATTTATGTTTTTGCTTAGCACTTACTGTTACCATCACAGATATTTGTTAAAACACTAAGTGAAGAATGGGTACCTTCAGTAATTTGCAGTCAAAATGCAGATGTTGTACAGCTGCTAATCCAACATAACAGGCAAAACAATGTTGCTCCAAGACCTTTACTCAAAATCTTCCCTGTACATCTTCTCTCCTAAATTGGTATTTCATTAACAACTACCAGGTTACCTCCCAAAATAAGTCTCTGCACTTACCTTGGACTTAAAAAAGTAAAAATAAAAAACCCCCCACAATGTTCTGGCAGTTCTACACAACTCTGTCTCTCCCTATTCTCTTTCGTTCCATTTTGCTCTTTCAAGATTTCTGCTGGCATTGCCTGATTCAACACCTTGAGAGATTACAATGCCATCATAGTGCTTTCATAGCCTACTTCAGGCCTCTTCTCTTTACACTTAAAATAGAGACTTGTGTTAAGTGAATGTAACCTTTGATCTACCTATAAAGTTCCTCTACTATTGACATGAAAAAATACCTCACTATTGCACCAGAAAACATTTTATGGAGAAAAGTAAAGAGATTGGAGTCTCCACTTTAATGGGATAGCACTGTCTCTTAATGGAGTACTTGCTATAATAAACATAGCAGACTTTGGTACAGGAGTTAGAGAGATTCTATTTTGCAACAAGTTTTCTGAAGAAGTCCACTGGCAAAATGGCAAAAACTATTATTAGTCCTCAATACACAGCTACACCACCAGCCCCCCTTTTCATTTTGTTAAAGACGTTGGCACAAGGATGGATTTGGCATTAAATGCAGGACATTATACTGGAGAGAACAACAACTATTTCATTTAGATTTTCACTACACTCATTTGACAAAAAGGTTAATCATATGGGAAAGTTAAAATATCAAGTTGGATTTTTTGTTGTTTACTCACACAGCAACATAAGGCAGCTAAATAAATAAAAAACACACACACCCTTCAATTAACATTTATAAAAAGGAAAATCTGACATTATTCAATAGCCAAACTTTAGGAATTATTAAAAAGCACAACACAAATACATAATCAAGTCATACATTACTAAAGGAAAAAACAATGCTAGCACATGTACAACAGCAAAACAAGTATTAGCAGTCTAATCCAAAAACTGAGGTTCAAAAATTATTGATAAGCTTCTCTGAAATGAGAACATTCTATTCTGGCTGCAAGTTACTGTGCATGTTTCCTTCTTTCCAGCGAGCAGTAACTAAATAACAGAGTCGGTAGAGTTTTATACTCATTTCAGGTCTCTTGCCCACCATGCCAGAAATCAATTCTATGCCTTTCTATCCTCAGTGAAAAACTTCCTATTCATTTCCAATTTGGTGCAGAATACCAACTTTCTTGTCTATTTTTTACATCACAGTCCCAGGAATGATGGAAACAGTTTGCATAGAGGAGAGCGATTTCTCTAGTTCCCCTTTTTTGATGTTTTTTACCTGTAATGTAAATAAGAGAAGCTTGGGAATCAATTGCTTGCTTTTGAATTTCTCCTGATTTCAAATGTTCATCCAAACATATCGTAAAGTCAGAGCACGGAGAACTCACTTAGGGGGGGCGGCCGGGGGGGGGGGGGTAAAAAAGAAAAAAAGAAAAAAAAGAAAAAAGGAAGATAAGAAAAAGAAAGCAAGGAGAAATATTAAGAAATAGATAGTGCTAATCACTTGATTCCTCAATTTCAATTTAAGTTTTTAATAAATATGTACATTTTGACAAAGATTGAGTCATACTGACATACAAAAATTTGTGTCAAATAAAAGATATACAGCATTTTTAATGCATCAAAGATTTTCTTGAAGATTACAATAGTAAAATGTGTGTCTAGAAAGTGAGTTGGATGGAGGTCTTTTATATGACAGTTTCACGCTGGTACCCTTTTATAACTTTACTGCCTAATTCAACCAGAGTTGTTTGATATATTTAACATCACACTGCAAGTGAGGTTACAGAGGTCATAAAATATGACCTAACTCTACATATTCCAAACACTCCTGCTAAAAATCACATCTAGCACGTTTAAGAATTTCAAGGCATATCACAATCCTGAAAGACAAAGAACAAATCTAAAATTTGATCTAACATTCATTATAATATTAAACAAATAGCTCAGGATTCATGTGGTTTTGCTCTCTCTCTTGTATAAGAAAGAATAGACTCTACAAAATAATTCAAAATTTTCTCATAACTAATACTGTGACTATCTTAACACTTGTGTAATGGTCCATGTAAAACTTCAGGAAATTCACTATCTGAGGAATTCTATATAAACAAATATTCCAGAAGGCCAGCAACAATATATGGTAATAAATTAGCTATAATTAGTAATAGAAGCCTTAAAATAACTGCATCCTCCTGAATTTGCTCTATTCTAGAAATGCTAAAATAGTTTTTTTCCAGTGTAACTAAAATGGTAATTGAAAGGTGATCTAGGATCAAAGACAACTTCAAGGTTATAAATATTTGTAGCTAGCTGTGAAGTATTCTCATCAAAATTTCTTGAAAGTTGATGCCCTGCTCCAATGGTAGTACACTTGCAGGAGCAAAACAGAAAGAAGATATTTTCTCAAAGACTTATATAGAGGAAAAAATGAGGGGAAAAAAAAAAAAAAAAGCTGTGAGGTGGGGAAGAAACCCCAAGTGCTTTACCACAGAATGTAAGTGCTGTTAGCTGAAGATTATTATAAAACAGCCTAGCTGGAACAAAACCCACAAAACCAAAAAAAAGAACCCAAACACCACTAATGAGTAAATATTGATTGCCATTGAGAAGTCAGAATAATTTCAGTAATTATCTTTTATTTCCAGAGTTTTCACAGGACACCACCTATTATATCAGCTTTGCTTTTACTTCATGACTAGCAAATTTTACCTTCAGCTACCGACTTCTACATTTGCATTCATATTTAAATTATTTTCTTCCATTGTTCAATAGTTCCCAAAACAACAGACTTTAAGTTTTTAAAGTCATTCCATAAAGATGCAACTTTTTGAAGTGTTGTTTTACGCATTATACAAGGCAACAAAATGAGACAGAAGCAGTGAAAACTTTTAGAGACAGAAGAAACTGTCCACCCAACCACTTCCACAATTACCCTCCAAGGTTGCTTGTGGACATAAACAACCTAAATAACTCTGGGACTGAAACTAAGGCATCAGTTCCAAACTGAACTGATCACATTTAGGGATATTAAAGATGCAAACAAAGAATTGCTATGCAGAAGAAAGGTATAAAGTAACAGTTTTACATAAACAATGAGCTCTTTAATTCCCTGAATCTCAAGAAAGAAACATATAGAATGTGGCTTTGAATTGCTGAAATTCACCTTACATTTTCCTTAAGTGTAATTACCATCTCATGAGAAAGTGTATTAACACACCTGGTCAATATGTGGTATGGGAAAAAATCCCCTGTGATTGCTGCTGTTCTAATCCAGTTGTTTGGGACATATCCTCTAGATTGCATTCACTTCCATTTAACACATTTATTATATAAAAACTGCTAGTAAAACTATTTATTCCAAAATGTCCTCTTGAGCAATCCAACCAATTCATTTAAGGATTGGAAGGAATTAGTATAATTAATACAATTTAAGGGATGACCTATGATACAAAATGTCAAATTTCAAGTTGTTTTTCTCCCCCAGTTATCAGTGCTGAATAATTAACGTATGCACAAAACCAGAGTTCATAGCTGAAAAGTGCACTTGAATATTTGAAACCTGCTTAGAGACTGATGACCTTTCAGGTGTTGCTGCTAAGAAAGTGAGAGATCAGATCCAACAACTTGCTCACGAGTTATGGTGTATTTGCATAACAAATTCCAGAGGCTTTGGGACCACAGAGGCTGGCAGTCATCAAGGGAAGGTAAAGAGGAGACATACAGTGACAGAATGAAAAAGTCAGGTGACAGAGGAAGTTTATGATTTTCTATTGTCAGTAGTGTAACTCCATGTTTCTCTAGGTTTCTGACTGTATCTTTGCCCTGACAAGTGGGTTAATTTCCTTTAAGATGACTGCTACTAATTTTTCCAGAATAATTGCTGTCTGAGTGTTTCAGTTCTCAGACATTTTGCCTGGCTGCACCATATACAGGCTGCAGACTTTTCATCTGGCAGCTCTACACACCCTGCACGTATGAGCAATCATGTGATCAACTGTAACTAACAAACTTGTCTCTCCAAAACCAAATAAATAACGAAATCATGGAAGTAGCATTCTTAGGTGTTATTATGTTGAATCTCAAAACTCAGAAATAGGTCTTTCGCTACATTTCTGACTTGAAAGTGGAAAGGGAAGCTACAGACAGATACAACCCCTCACGTCACCAATTTATATGTGCCATAATCTTCTGCTGACAAGATCTTTTTTGCTGTGAAAAAGAACCATATTGTAAAACACACCACTAAACACCTAGAGAAATAATAAAAAAAAACCCAAAAACAAAAACAAAAGTGTTAGGGTAGCACACAGGAACAGAGAAAAACCCTCCTCAGTAATTCCTTACAACAGTGAATGGCGAAACAGAGATACATGGTTAGCAATTTACTATCTTACTGCACCCTAATCTAAATTATACAGTAATAGTAATCAATATGAGTACTTGAAAAGACTCATTATTATGTCCTATGTCTTTAATTTTCAACAAGGAGCCAAAGCACTGGGAATGACATACCCATTTTTATTTTCCCAAATAGTAAGACATCCATAAAAGAAGCCCAAGAAGAGGGAATCAGACTACTGCAAGAGCATCAGTAGCAATCTAAAAAAAGCCATGACTACAGCCTGTGCTACAATTCAATAGTTGTTTATTCTGCAAAGCACAAAACTATCAATATATTTTAAGGACCTTATAGTTATCACAATGTCCTCTCTTCTCACAAAAAAAAAAAAAATCTCATTTAGTGATTTAGGCATACACACATATATATAGTTTTAAGTGTAGTAAAAATTGCAGGTGTATATACATACTCACATATATACATACACATGCAGATATATTTCTATATTCATATATAAATATATATTCAGATAAATTTACATATATATACACAGACACAATCTTGAGGATTTGAGCATACAAACGTTACACTAGAGAACCCAAAAGTAACCATGACACTGCAAAACCTTTGGAAATTCACACAGGCAATGAGCTTATACACAAACAGTTCACAAACCAGAACTAGATAGAGAGTTATTTCAGAAATAAAGTGCACAAGCTCATTAGCATGACCATATACACAATGAACACCAACAATATTCTTAATAGAGAAGTAAACTAAATAGCTGAGTTGATGTGGCAAAAAAATGTGAGCAGCTAAAAGCCCTAATAAAGTTGACTTTTCTAAGAGGGCACAGAAATTCAAGCAGAATATTGAGATCAGATGACCGTAAAAAAGGACAAGATAGCATAAGCAGAGATATGAAACTGCAAAATTTGGACAACAGCATGGGAAGTGGAAATATGATTTTAAAAATTAACCAAAAATAACCAGAACAGAGACTTATACGGATATTTAACCAGGAAGACTGACAGGGCTGCTGCTGGTGCTGAGAGGAATAATGCAGACTATAGAATTCACAAGCTCTTTGGATGAGCAAGAAACATTTTTCAGAAATTTTGTTTACAATACACCTGCTGTCATTCATAACCATTACCTTAGAGGAGACTTTCAGCAGGGGATAAACTGTGAGAACACTTCACAGAGAGGTGTTTGGATTTCTCCGCTGAATCTGAAAAACAGAAAATCACTAGTTAAAGCCATCAGCTTATGACACAGAGGTAGCACTGGCAAAAGTGATAGAAAATATCCATATAAGAAATCTGCCCACTGAACAGAGAACGTGCCAAGGAGAGAGGTGGATTAGTGGGTTTATCTCAGAAGTGACAGATTTCTGCATTTCAAAAGTGCCATGCTGGAGTGGGTGATGGAGGGACTTTACATGATCAGGAAGAACCTGTGGTTCACCAATAGCCAAGGGTTTTGATTTGATCTAAACTCTGTTGTAAAATCCTAAGATTAACCCCATACAGTCACTTTTCCCTTTGAATATCAGCAAGATTTATTTCAGGGAGGTTTAACAACATTGCAAATATATCGAAATAATGTAACCACATGAAAACAGGTTAGAAAAGACATAACATGGACGTTGTTAACCTTCCTTCTACACCTCCCCACCCACCCAAGGAAAAAAAAGCAGGTTTGGGTAGCAATAAACTGTCATATATGCAGCTGGAAGGTGGTGTATTCTTTTCATTTATCATTTGAAGACAGATCATCGGGAAGTCATTACATTGCAAAGATTGGATCTCTGCACAATTGTGGTGTAATTTGCAGTATGCAAATATTGTAGATAATAAAACAGAAAGTGGTTTGCAGTACTGGACTTGTCCTTTTCCTATGTTATGGTGTCAGGTTTAATCCAGTCAGCAAAAATAAAGTAAGTTTTCCCCAAACTCAAACAGACTTTGGTGGATTGGAACCTATTTCATTAACTACTGTTAAGCTTTGAAACTTAAGTTTGGCCCCTAACTATGATCCTACCTAGTTTGTGGCTATGATCTGAAGCCCAACTCTGTCTGACAGAGGGTTACAAACATGAAAGTGGACTACTATCAGAATATAAAGCAGTGGTAGGGAGGGTAGAAAAGCAGGCAGTCTAGCTTAACGGACATGTCTCAATTCACCGGCCAGTGGAGGCTATACTGCTTATAAGTCAGCACCAATGCTCTGACAGTATTTTTAAGCTGCTTCTTGCAACATCAGCTGCAACATCAGGATCACCATGGATGACAGACTTGCTGCAGGCTAAATTCAAGGAATATGCAGAGATCCTGTAATGGTTACAGATACTTCAATATATCATGTCTGTTTTGGCAGGGGATAATATTAGCACTATTGAGATAAGGATACAGTAGTGCTGTTTGAAAATATCTGTATCCTGCCTGCTGGGCTGTGATAAACAGTTGTGTGTTTCACACATTAGGTATAAGCACTAACAGTATGCGTGCAGGCACTTAAAAGCAGGAGGAAAACACACATAAGTTTGCAAGTTTGATCAAGCTCATTGTATGCTGGTGGTAGGAGCAATCCTTTATAGGTGAACTTGTATTGCTTAGCTTCTATCTTACTTCAGGATCTTAAAAGTTCAACTCCACTGTTACTGGGTTCAGGTTCTGATTAGAAACTACCATAAAGATAGGAAGAGAAGGGGCACAGAGCAAAAATTCAACACAGAAGAATGAAGCCAAACGAAGAGTGCATAGATACATATACTCTGTAACAAAAGAAAGCCAGACAGATATACCATATAAAACTATGAATACCACATTTTTGTTCTACCTACAGCACCAAAAACACACACAACTTTTAAGAGATATTTTGGTTTCTAATACACAGCAAAGAATCACCCTCTCCTACAAAAGGCTCTTTTGTTTCAGTGACTTCTTGAAGAGAGGACGATACTTAGCAGTTGCTTAAGATTGAAAAAAGGGATTGGAAAAAATCTGCAATCAGAGTGGTTTTGCTACTCCCGCATCTAGGTAAAGAGCTTTAGAAAACTCTACTATGCTGTATGCTCCACTCATTTCCACAATAAATTACTGATTTTCTTTCTCCTTATTACATTTGTTCAGTCCCTCACTGTGATTAAATACTACCTCCAAATTTTTAAAGCATTCTTCTCTGTCTTTTGAAAGAACAACTTCTTATTTAGAAGTGGCTTTGCCAATCCAAATGCAAAGGTCAAATCCTGTCAGAGTTCTGAAGCATTAGGATTTGTTTCGGATGAAGGAACATCTGCAAAATTTCCAAAATGAATTAAGGTTCTGGAATTCTTGCTCCCCAATAATTGAGGCCAAAGAGTTGCAGCTCAAGCGACTTTGGAATTGTAATTTTTTTTTTTTTAAACTGTAATAATAGATGCTTGTGGATTTGTAGTCAAGGAGAGATGCTCCTATCACTTAATTTCAGTGGAACTGCTGAAGAATTATTGGAAGAAAATGGAAAGAACATTTCCTTCAGAATACTCTTTCTACAAACAGAAAATGTAACTACCTGAAAGTAATTTTCTTTTCTACAGTATATCTTAATATTAACATAAAAATAAACACTTAAGACAGTATTCCCCTCACATCTCCATTATTAATCTCTTAAAGCTGAGTTATGAACAACATAAAACATTAATGCATCATGCCCTAATAATTATTGTCTTATTAGAGCATTTGTGCAATATGGCTTGTTAGATGGTTTGTGTTCATAAGGAAGATAAGTTTCCATTTACCAGAAGATATTAAAAAAAAAAAACAAAAACCAAAACAAAAACCAACACACCCTGTCAATATTATTTCCATCAACAGCATTTTCATAAATTAATAAAAAATTAATGAAGCAGACAAAAAGTAGTAATCTGGTTAAATATTAATTTTATACTTCCTAATTTTTTTTAAGAGCATGTCTGCTGAACTCTGAGCACTATTTATTGACAGCACTAGAGCTCCCACCTGCCTTCCTTCTCAGACCAGGTTCCCATACTCACAGAAAAGCAAAGTGATCCCTTTCACCCTGGTTGGGACTACATATGGCCCCAGTCATCGCACGCAACAGCTGGCAACCAGGAAGAGCTAAAGTCATGGCACCAACAATTCAAATATCAGCTTGCCAATCCCTGTACTTGCTCCTCACAGGCAGCTAAATAGCTGTTCTCGTGGCAAATGGTTCCTCAAATGGCTAATACTTTGATAGACATGAAAGAAATGCAAGCCAAGTGCACATCAGCCTCAGAGATGGTTAAAAAACCCACATCCCTAAATAGATGGGAGTGTCTTCAACCACACCTGAAACTTCTGTCCTCTGGACTTTCAAAAGTTAAGCCTTCCAGTGAGTAGTTTGTTTCATCACATCAACAGGGTAAATGTGTAGTTTTTAAAGTTCAATTATATGATAGTATTTTGATCCACTGGCCACTGCATTCAGACTAGAGGAACGAGGCTCATTTTTCAATTTCTACTTCTTGCCTAAACACCACGATCACTAGCTCTTTAATTATGAGGCTTGCAGTCAGTGAATGGTGATCCTACAAGAAAGATCTTTCCGCAAACTTGGATATACTCTAACCTCCAAATCCTACCTTTTTGTAATAATTTTTAGACCACTTAGCAAAAACAAACCTCTTCTAGTCTTTATTGCTTTCCTGCTTTAATAGAGTTAAAATCTGTGAGATTTATATTTGCTTAATCTTTTGTCCACTGTTACACAATATGCAAGTAAGAGACTGTATTTTCAATTTAGTAGAGGAAACCAACCCTGTACAGACGTGAGGAAGGAGCAGAAACATTCTGAAGTCTCTTTCTGACACCTAACATAGCTCAAAATTTAAGGATTTAAATTTATCGTTTTATATTCTCAAAGACAGATCTGGAGATCTAAAGATTTTTGTGTATTTAAAGGGGGGGAAAAAAAAGCATCAGTCGTACTAAGGCCCATATGGCAGCCTGTCATACAGCTTTCTAGATCTTTCCACATACTGTAGGTCACACAGTCTGTGCTGCTGCCGTAGTTTAAGTCCCAATGCTCTTTCACACTGTGGAGCAGAGATTTGCCAAGAGGCAAATCCAGATTTTAAAGAAACCACGCTCCGGGTCTCATTGTACATCCTCCACTCAATAGAGTAAGTTTTACATCAAATGGCAGTTTCTGCTTATGACAATATATTTTTACTCTGGGTAGCAGCAGTATTTGCCAGTGTGAGAGTTTGACAATTAGCAAATTGGGACCCTTCCACTTTTTAACTAGGAGGATTTTCCGTGTGGATTTTCCAGGCAGATCTGGGTAGTCATCACTACTGTGTGTTTTAATTATGCTTTCTGCAGTAATAATTTTTGCGTTTATTGTGAATTGACCTATGCTCAGCATCACATTCACTAGTTGCCTTAAAGTTTGTGTTGTGATCCTCCTCATTCAGTTAAAGTATCACTAATATCATCACTCATAAAAACCTGTGAAAAATCACAGACAAAAACGTCCCTTCTTCTCTGGTATTGCCTATACACCCAAGCCTCAACATAAAAGATGTGGTTACCTAGATGCGTAACCTATCTGCTACATCTAGCGGGCCTTTTCTCAAGGCTCCACAAAAATGGAGTTTTGATAAAACTTTTAGGAGTTAGAGAACAGGATTTCCATCAAAACTTTTTTTTTTTCCCCCATGGAAGTATCTATTTTACTGGGAAATGAAACCCTACAGCACATGAGAATCTGAAAAATTTTACATCATCTGATTTGAAAATACTGTCATAGCACTTAGCTACAATTTGGGTGCCCCCATTCTCATTTTTCCTCTTGTCCTTATCAGGCTTCCTTGTAACAGAGTGCAGCCAGGAGCTCATCTAATGCATCTGAAGTCAGCAAAGAGCAGGCCTAGGATAGCCAACATGTTAGCCCACTAAGGAATTTATCGCATAGAGAGAAAAATGGATACACGTGTTATTTCTGAATTAAAATGTTCAGCACACCATCCAAGAAATATAAGTTTTATTTTCTGAAGAGTTTAACATTTTTAGTAAATATCTGAAGCATTTTAAAATAAGCTATATTTATATCCAAAGTAAATTGTTTCTGGGGAAACCCATTTGTGCTTACACTCTAGACCATTCAGAAGAAAGCTGCAGAAAGTTGCAGAAGAGGGTTTAAACAGATAACAGTCTGCCTGACTACAAACATATTTCCCATCAAAGCAATTCCTAATAGGATTTCTTTAACAGAAACTCAGCCCTCAGCCATAGTGAGGGTACTAATACCTATACGTACACTTGTCAAGAGAGGAACAACGTGTGGTTGGACCAGAGAACCTGGCAGTACAGGTCTGTGCATTCTAATTCCATCTCTATCACCAACTGTCTTGGTGATCATGAGCTGGTCACAAAGTGTTTGCTTCAATTCCTTCATCTGTATAATGGCAATGATATCTAACTCAGAGGGACGCTGTGAGGATTAATTAGTTAATGTTGGTAAGTGCTTTGAAGATGAAAAGAGCTACAGAAGAGATAATCAGTTTTACAGTCTCTAAAAGCTTTTACCGTGTCTGAAGAATTACTCTGGAGTACCACATGAATATTATCTGAGAGAATCTGTCATTTATCACGTACATCCAGAAAAGGGGGAGAGGGGGAGGAGGAGAGGAAAAAAAGAGGAAGTATGCAAATGTTTCAGTGTTAAATCACATATCCCGTTCTAAAATCTGTATAGATCTTTGAAGAATTCATTTCTGAGCCTTCATAACCACATAGGGTATGTTGTTTTGAATGCTGACTTTATCCAGGGCAAACTCGATGGCAGATGCTGAGTCAGGCAGAGCCAGGGCCCAGGTTTGAACAGTGCAAAGCTCAAACTTACTTGGTACAAACTACCTGTGCATTGCTACCACTTGCTTCAGGAAACAAACACCTAATGTGCAGGAGAGCTGAGCACGCACACGACCAATGTGATCAGGCAATGCCCGTTTATTACAACTAAGAAAGCCCTTTTATAATGTTCTCCCGCACACGTGAGTAACATGCAGTACAAGTCCTCAAGATTGGACAGTTAACTTAGCCCGCGCTTTAAACCTTCTTATGACTGGATAAAAAGTGCCACATCAGCCTTGCCAGGCTTCCTGCCTTGTGGAACTTCCTCTTCCGTCCCAACCCCTTCCGGGGGTTGTTTGTCTCGTCGTTTCTGCCCCCTCACTCAGGGTTACGTCCTTATCGCATTCTTGCTCAGGCTGAGGCTCTTATCAGTCTTGTTCTCACGCAGGATTGCTCACATGTCTGTTCTCTCGCAGAAAGTCCTCTAGAATCCCAACACTAATGGTTCTGTTGACTTAGCTCTTCTTTTCCCCCTAATTTGGAATTCTGAGATGACAGTGATTGTCATGATTCTTTTATGTGTCTGGATACTCCGGCTTTTTCTCAGTATATGTGTTACCAGGACTAGGAGATGACATCTCATTCTCTGAAGAAATGTCTTCAAGGCAGAATATATGTATTTAGCTTTGGCAGATTTACTTTGAATTGCCTAGAAAGTCTTCAATATGTATATCCTGACTGCATTTCCTCCCTTAATTGATTTTCATTCCCAAAAATCAAAATGGAAGTTTTTAATTAAATAGTCAGAGTCCCCTTAAACTTTGCCAAGCAAGCCAGGATACAGAAGCGTGAATGGGTTGAAAAATTTCAGAATTCTCAGAAAAAAAGTATGTCTGTGCTAACTCTACCTCACTCAGATGTTTTCATATCCCAGATAAGAACAGCTGTATCTTCTCTTTCAATTTTAAGTAGAATCATTTTCCTGAATGATTTGAAGCATAGAACATTAAAAGAATGTCAACCTCTATACATGCAACAACTTTACAGCTTGTGTGTTTTTCTGTTTTCAAATTGCTTCCATGTATCATAATTATGTACAACATTTTGATTAACAATATATTCCTGGATACACATTTATCAAATAGCCATCAGAAAAAAAAAAAGGTTTATTCTGAAAGACTCTCTCCATAGAGCACAACATGACTTCAGTGCAGATAACTGATGTATTACAGTACAAAGGTGGTAAGATGTATACCTGTGCTTTATTAAAAGCTAAGTGCAATACTGACTGGCACTAGCTACTGTCAGAAAAGAATACCACATACAATTTCTGCAACAATCAAGCTTCAAAATTTCATTAAGCCAAACTTTCCTCTTTAAAAAATAATGTCCAGTGGCAGTCTTAGTGATTCTCGTTAGAGTACCATTAACACATTATCAGACAATCCACATTCAACGTTATTCTGCAATAAAATATAATTTGCTGTTGCTTATAATCATTACATTTTGCTCACAGCCCTTCTCCTACCTTATGTCAAATGTCGACATTGACAGGGTTGAAAGAAAAAAAAAAAGCAAATATTCCAGTTTACTCTTCTTAAGTCCTTTGCACTTCACATGGTAGTAATGATTATTTATGGGCCCCTCCTCTGCTCCCAAAGGTGCTACTCACTAATCTCCCACTGCATTTAATACTGCAAGGCTACACTTCTGTTTTCAGAAGGAGGTGGAATGTCTTGACTTAGATGTATCCTTTTATAGAAGAAAAGACACCTCGAGATGTAAAGAAACAGTTAAATGTCTAGAAAAGAAATTCTGGATAACTGAGACAATCCTTCAGTATTATAATTACCTCCATGTTGCAGTCTTTGTAAACTTACACCCCTGCCTTAAAATAAGTCAGTTCTGCTGACCCCACCAAAGGATTCAAAGGCAACTCTAGATCCTCCAGTACGCAGGACAGAATCCAGTCTAACCATGGCCCGATGGTATCTTTTGGTTCTTTTACCGATGTTTTCTTTCAGGTTAAGTAGTTCTTTTACCTTTTCCAATATTTATTCTTAACACATGTATAACAAATAGTTATAAATTCAGGTCCTTTCTAATGCAGGTCCAATAATTAAAGGCCTTTTATACTAATTTGCATGACAGGTTACTCATTATCTTAATTATCATTGTACAGTATCTGACCATCCTTTTTTCCCCCCATTTATTTAACATGGAAATCCAGTTTTTAAACACTGTACTCCAATGCAAGGTCATTTTAAGACTTCGCTGTCTGCAGCAAATATTTTACCAATTGCTCTCCATGGGCAAGTTGCACTCGTGGCTAGCAGTCATGCTTGGACTAGTCAGGTCTCATTTTGTGTGTCCAGCTGAAGAGCTTCCGATTCCTTGATTACATAGCCCATATTTCATACTATGGGATTTTAATTCTCTGTCTGTTACTGCAACCCTCAAAGTATCCAGTTTTCCTGTATGCTGTAATAACAATGTCTTCTTATTTATACCAGCAAATGTCACCTACACTGGTATGTTTTGCACCTGTTACTACTGTTTCCAGTATCATTTTAATTTTCTGTCCCCCAGCCAGTTCCTATCTCAGTTTACACTTCTCATTTCCAGATGTGACCTCCTCAGCCCCGTGGCAGACACAGGCTGTGCGAGGTGCCCCTGCCCAGGCCCTGCTGACACCAACGCCAGAGAGTCCGGCTCCAGCCAGCCCACCCCAGGAGGCCGCCAAGACATCAGCCATGCTGGTGGAGACTCCATAAAAACACGTTCAAGAAAAGGGCACAATGCTACCTGGCAGCAAGGAAAAAGGTGGGAAAACCAGCCCTGTGACTGGCAAGGGCAGAGAAGGAGAAGGGGAGGAGGTGCTGCAGGCGCCCCAGCAGAATGCCCCGTGGCCAGGGGCAGGGCCGTGCCGGGGCGGCCATTTCCCTGCAGCCGGTGGAGGGGACCCACGCTGGGGCAGGAAAACTGAGTGTTCTTTCAGTTACCACTGGGTTATTTCTCAGTGGATTTGTGCCTCCTGTCTTTCATACTACACATTCAGTTTTCAGATAGTTGTTGTTAATTCGATAAATACATACACAAATTTTGAGGACCACTGTATTACAAAACCCTAGAGCTTTTCGGTCTAGTTCAGCTTCACAATTTCATATACGTTCCTAAGTAAGCAGCGATAAATACTCCATACTGGTCCTGGTTACAATGCTAGCAACACCAACAGTATTACCCTCCCAAAATGGCGTTCAGCTACAAAATTAGAAATGCTTTTATTATTATTATTATTATTTATTTATTCATTAAGGATTGTTTTAAAAAACAACCAAACAACTTAGAACTACCATATGCATCAAGACTCAGTGACACCTACTTCTCAAAAGTAAATTCCTCAAAAATTTCTCAAGATCCAAGACCATTATTTCATATTCTACATTGCCTCTCACTTAGAAACGCATGATTCCTGCGGAGTATCCAAAACCCACCAAGACAATTTCCAACCCTCAAAATGAACAGGACTTAGTGTACCAACCACACAAACACTAACTGTTAATTTCATGTTGCTACATATTAACCAATACTAGAAAAAAATATGAAAAATTAAAGAACTGCTAACTCCTAGAAAAACTGCTGGACGCTGGTTCCTAGCCCTCAATGACTGCTGGTGTGAGCTCACAGATCTCCTGCTTGCGCCTGAAATTTCCTCTCATGACTCTGAGTGGAAACAATCTTGATAGAAACGCACGACTTGCCAACACAGCTCTATCAGTCATTATGTTACATATCCCCTAGGAACATTCATGAATCCTAGACGTAGACAAGACAAGCCCTGTTTAACATCTTTGTCACTGACATGGGCAGTGGGCTTGAGGCACCCTCAGCAAGTTCACCGATGACACCGAGCTGTGTGGTGCGGTTGACACGCTGGAGGGAAGGGCTGTGCCATCCAGAGGGACCTGGACAGGCTGGTGAGGTGGGACCATGTGAACCTCATGAAGTTCAACAAGGCCAAGTGCAGGGTCCTGCCCATGGGTCAGGGCAATCCCAAGCACAAATCCAGGCTCGGTGAGGAGTGGATTGAGAGCAGCCCCAAGGAGAAGGACTTTGGGGTATAAGCGGATGGAAAACTGACTGTGAGCCAGCAACGTGCGCTCACAGTCGAGAAAGCCAAACGTGTCCTGGGCTGCATCAAGAGAAGTGTGGGCAGCAGGGTGAAGGAGGGGAGGGAGGGGGGGGATTCTCCCCCTCTACGCTGCTCTCGTGAGACCCCCCTGCAGTGCTGTGTCCAGCTCTGGGGCACCAACAGCAGAAGGGCATGGCCCTGCTTGAGTGGATCCAAAGGAGGCCACGAGGATGCTCAGGGGCTGGAGCACCCCCTGTGAGGACAGGCTGAGAGAGTTGGGGAGTTCAGCTGGAGAAGAGAAGGATCCAGGGAGACCTTAGAGCGGCCTCCCAGTACTTAATGGGGGCTACAAGAAAGCTGGGGAGGGACTCTTTACCAAGGAGTGTAGGGATAGGACAAGAAATAAAGGTTTTAAACTGAAGGAGGGCAGATTTACATTAGATAGAAGGAAGAAATTCTTTCGTGTGAGGGTGGTGAGGCCCTGGCACAGGCTGCCCAGAGAAGCTGTGGATGCCCCCTCCCTGGCAGGGTTCAAGGCCAGGTTGGACGGGGCTGTGAGCAACCTGGGCTGGCAGAAGGTGTCCCTGCCTGTGGCAGGGGGGTGGAACTAGACAACCTTCAAGGTCCTTTCAAACCCAAACCATTCTATGATTCTGTGATATTTAATCTAACTCATCTGAATTCAGAGAGAGTCAAGAAAAAGGCAAATACAATTCTTAAAATAATCACCCTCTCTGATCTCTCACTCTTGATGACCATGGAGCAATGTACACTCATTCTGGGGAATTAACAACAGGTCATCTTTCCCTTTACATATGTTTCAATTCTGTTTTGTCTACACCAACTATGCTTCTTGCACAATGAAATTTCAAAAATGAAAAATGTATCTCACATTGCCTAGTTGATTAACATCATTAGAGCACATACCAATCACACAACCAGTCTAAGTACAGGTTCAGAAAATTTTCTGTGTTTTTGTGTTCACAGCAGACTTAATGAATGGTTTGTAGGCCACCTTCACTTAGCCCTTCTAAGATCTAATCAAGGTAATACCCTCCTGGACTATCTACAGGTTTTCATACTGCAGAACTGTAACAAGGCTGGGAAGAGACTGTTGTAAGTATTACTTAATAAATGTTTCCGCTGCTGCCTTTTCCCCCCTCTTTCTTCTTTAAGGTTTTAGTACTATTTTCCTTTGTCATCTTTAGCTTCAAAGCTGGTCATTTTATAACATAACTCTTACCATGTTGTATGTTCAGATCAGAAAGAGTTAATTTATTGGGATCTGCCTCTTTAAGAGGTATCCAGCAAACACAGGCTTAAATGGCTACGTGGCTAAATATGGTGGTTTTCCTCTAGATTAGAAAAACAGCACTGTCCTGTAACTAGATTACCTCGATGCTCTTAGCAAAGCTGTTACTAGGAAAAAAGCAGGCAAAAATGTCAGTTTTTCTGTCTGAACTCTAGGAATAGTCTACACCCTTTCACATTCCTGCCTTTCTGTTTGTCTGTTTCCTTCTTTGGCAGAGTTCACCATTAACATTCAGTGACCAGTTTACTAAGAAGCCCTCCTCAGTGCTCAGACCCATCTAAGAGTGCCCCTCAGCCCATCATTTTTTTTCTCTTTATGGACAGCTTTGGAGAAATGAGGAGGAAAGAAAGTGAAAGAGAGGGAAAGGTATGCATCATAAAACATGACAAAAATATATTGGCACATTCTTCCCACAATAACTTTTGAAATAAGACAGAATGAATTTTGGATTGATTTCCTCTTCCCCTCATCTGTTTAATAAACATAGTTCTCAGAATTGTATTTATAGTCTTTCTTGCTATGAGAATGCTCTCAGTGAAGAAACATTTCCAAGAGATGAAGTAAGAACCAACTGAATTAACTTTCTCTCTTCTTAGTTCTCTATTAAGTTTTTCAAAATACCTTTTAAACCCCAGAAAACATTTCTTTTTTCTTTACTGAATTCCAAAGAGAAAGATAAACTATATCGGTATTACTGTGACATACAGACATCACTTCTAAGTAGGCAGTTCAAGTACTGCTAAAATCAGCACAGCAGCTACATAGAAATCCACTTTATCTGTTTAAAAAAAAAAAAAAAAAACCAAAAAACCAAAAAAACTCCAACAAACCAAAACACAACAACAACCACCCAAGGCAAATACTCAGTAGTTGAGTGTACTGAAGTGCAGGGGGTTAGGAACAGCAAACTAGCCAGCCTGCATAATAACTGTAAGGAATCTCACTGCAGCAGAATAGACATATATTATAATTACCTCAGTTTATCATAATAACTATTAGCACTAGAAAAAGAAAAAAAAAGTAAGAAAGAACATAAGAAGAAAGGAGACACTTTTAATTAATTAAGTTTGTTTCTTCCATGTATAAATACTACCTTAACCAATCACAAAATAGAAATATCCTCCATCTCGTTTCAGATCTACTAAGGAAATAACCACTCTCACAGCAACTATCCATTAGCTGCAGCCAGCTCAGCTGTAGCTAATTTAAAGAATCACAAGCACAGCAGTATGAAATCAAGAGAACTTAGGCACCGAAAGTACTTTAACTGTGTAAGAGCTCAGGTACCCTTAGTTGTTACTTCTGCTGTGTGTTCCAGCTGTGAGATAGTAGTTAGAAAAACTGTTATAATGTAGCCCCAACAAGTTTAATTAGAAACCCCATGTCTTTCCAGAATCTGGGAATTTTTTATTTTAGTTCAAAATAGATGTTATTTAATACCTAAAAAATCACCTTAGTTCTTTTCAAGTCACTCTATTTGTGACACAGGAGAAAAATTTACAAGAGTTTTGATCTCCTGAATCACAATCTCATAAACCACAAGAATACCTTGTTCTCAAACCTTAAATAGTTTTCTTTATGTAATTCAATTCTCAAATTTGGTAAAACATATTACAGCCACTAGAAGTGGAATAGGGAGAATAAATGTAAAAATTACTGGAATACAGCTGAGTCTAAAGCTGCATTAACTTTAAGTACACTCTGACAGGGCTGTACAATACGGGAAGGTACTTTCACTACTTCAAGTTAAGCTGAGCTGCGCTGTCTTCTCTTAGTGGTAGATTGTTGACTTGATGAAGTTATTGCCAACATCCACAGACTCTCTGCCTGCTTTCTGAAAGGTCTCTTCAGTGCTATTTTGTCTGCTGACCAGATTCTTCTGTCTCACTTCCCTCTTACCTACTCTCCAAAGCACTGTAAAAAGGGTCACTAACCTCTTCCCTCCCAGAATGCATTCCTCCTCCAGTCAGAGCTCCTCTCATGATGTGAAGATGCAATAGTGTGAAAAACTACATTAAAGCCTGCTGAAATGCAAACTTTGAGTGACAATTCTTGGGGTGACAACATAGGAGATATTTCAAAAGTAGACCTGCTGGCTTGCAGAAATGATCTGTTGATCAGGTCAGCCCGATTTTCCACGCTACAGTGGGTGGTGGTGGTGGTGAGGTGGTGTGTGTGTGCACACAATTTCTCTGTCACCTGATCTGACATACAGGGACATGATGTGTCCCTATACACATGATCACTGTCAATCTGCCCATTATACGATTTCATCCACTTCTTTCATGAAAGGGATTTAGTTGTCAGGGGAGGGGGTCATTCTCAAAATGCTGTCCTAGGAAGAGGGAATGTTTCTCAGATATTTCAATCACTAGAGCATTTTCAAGAAATAATTAAGTGGGCCTTGTACTCCCAGACATGATCTGCCTATTAAGAATAATGGTAATAAAGAATAAAGACAGTTCTGCTGCAGTCAAGTTGCAGAATACGGCTGTTGCATACTCACATTAGGCTGAAAATTGGAAACAATGTAGTTCAGGAGCTAACTGAGTTCAGGGATGGATTGCTCTGAATGGGGTCAAAGTACATCTTTCATCTAGGAGGTGGTCCTGGACAGCCAGTGCTTTAGCTAATTAACGAAGTTCAAAATGAGCTGTTCTTCACTACAAGTATTCTTTTTATCTGTTTCATCACATGATAGTCCTAGTGGTTGAGAAGCCATAAATATCAGGCTAATGTGTCAAAAAATTCAGGAGCTGCTTTAAGTTTTCAGAACAAGGCAACTTCTCACAAAACACTTCGGCACAATTGCATCTAAAACTAAGCAGAACTGCTTCAGAAAAATGCCCATCACAGGCTGCTGGGTAAAGAGGTTGCAGAATCTCCCCAACAAGCCTTTGAAAGATCATAATGTGACTCTGCTCTGACTTTAGCATAATAAATGTACGCTATCCCAGTGAGGTGGTAGAGGTTTATTCGATTTCAAATGCTGTATCGGTTGCTTAGTACTAATACCACAGACTGGAAATTAAAAATGTCTAGCACTATCACCACTAAATAATTTATTTAGACCTTAATGTTGTCTGTATAATACATTACTCAAAACAGACTTGTTGCAGTGCCAGCATGTATTGAAATAATCCCAATAGGAATTGATCATATAAATCTGACCTTGCTTTTTATAACAAGTCGA
Organism: Athene noctua; assembly: GCF_965140245.1. Lineage (NCBI taxonomy): Eukaryota > Metazoa > Chordata > Aves > Strigiformes > Strigidae > Athene > Athene noctua. Next base: position 8,829,924 of record NC_134048.1, read on the forward strand.
TATAAAGAGAGGAAGGAGAACAATCTAAACACTGTTTAACACCTTCAGCATCTGCTTGAAAACAAAAATGAAGACTAATGTTTTCCTAGATAACTCATTCTGTGTTTATCTTCATGAAGGCAAAACAAGCAACAGAACAACTGTTGAATGGAATTACAATAAAATATAAATTTTTTTTCACACAAAAGGGCACAAAATCAGTTTTCATTTGGCTCAGCAACTATCCTGTATTTGAAAAGAATGTTACATATTCATTTCATTTATCATTTAAAGTCAGATAATCAGGAAGTCATTATGTGGCCTGCATTGGGCAGCTATTCGATTAGAGCATAATTGAACACTCTGTAAGGCAGCCAAAGCTGACAGGTTGGGAATGCATAATATCCTTCCCATGATATTTTGAAGCAGGGGAAAACTGTAGGAAAATCATTGTCAGTCAAAACCTGACAACCAAGTGAGAGAGGCTGGAATCTGCTACTTTGAGAACAGAGAGCCAGCTTTATTTTGTAAGCTACTGAGACATGTTGTGCTTTCTGTGCTTGTCAAATTATAAGGCATTGTTATTAAAAGATTATAACTGAAAGCGGAAGACTTCATTTGGCCCACTTAGTCATTTATCTGAGGCAAATCAGTGATCAGATATGAAAATGAGAGGAAAGGTTAGACTCACTAGCACAATGTTTTAAATGTGGCTTTGAAATGTGCTGATTGCTGAGAACAGCTATTAACAATGCGCACACAAATTTTTTTTTGCAAAACATTGTCCTTCCAGTTGTTGAGTATTTAAATTACTGATCAGTATTGTAAGCGGCTTGAGATTAAAATGTAATTTTTCTTAAGAGACTTGAAACTGTATTTCCAACTAGTACCAGTACAAGTTTTGGAATTAAAAGCCTGTTTGTTTTCCAACATTATCAATACATATTTTAGTAGAACGTTACGGTTCCTTCGGTAAGCACCTATGTATTTTTCTGGGTATCTAAAATATGCCCACACACATAGATCAGTAAAGTGCACAACACTATTCTATCAAAGATCAGGGAAAGGCCTTAGAGCTGTAGCTTGCACTTGCATAAATATTCTTGTATCACTAGCAAGCAGAATAATAGGGCTAGCAGATGATGTCTCATATCACTAAAATGAATGTGTTCGTTCCAACTACCTGTGGGAGACTAAAAACACTTTTTAGACCCCAGCATCTTTGTGCAGTTGTAGCTGATATCATGGAAGGGAAATGTTTTAAGCTTCCCAGACTGTCCTTGAAGACTGTGCTTCTCAGACTAACGGCACAGCATCACACATCAGAAGATGATAAAAGGTGGTCATGAGGTGATAAAAAGTATGTATAGACAGTACATTTCTATGTGTGTATGATTAAACAAAATGGATGGAAATAACAACTGACCACTGAAAGATTAGCCTAAGTTCTACTTGGTTGCCATGATGGTTTTCTTTTTTTTTTTTTTTTTCGGTCCCAAAAATTTAAGTCTATATGCCCTGCATAAAAAAGGCTGAGAAAACTACATAAGTGGGAAACACAAGCAGGAAGCTCCTCATGTTACCCAAACAACACAATAACCTCTGTTAACCACCATCTTAAATCATTCAGCCTATGCTACTAACAAAGCCTGGGAATATAATGGAGCCTTTCAGCACGAGCTGTAAATCATTTCAGGTAATTCAAAACCCAAGGGGAGTTGTATCCCAGGCTAGGATGAATCCAGGCATTAGATGCCTTCCTTTAAGACAAAGGTGACATGCTGAGCTCTTCTGTGGGTATAGTGTCTGGACCTGGAGGGCAGAAAAGTACTGCTTCAGCCAGTACTCCATTAATTCCCCACAGTTGCCAAACCCCTTGGGGTTTACAGTGAAATGAGTCTGTCTGCTAAATTTTGTAATTTCACTCCATGGAATGTATCTATCACAGGTATCACTGGCTGTACATTGGCTCAATGGATGTGCGTCAGGTGGGCTGGTGTCTTGGGAGAGCACCTTGTCCCAGTGTGGAAATGCTCTAGTGTGAAATAGAAAGGAAGAAAGAAAGAAAAAGTGAGGAAAGAAATTGCTTGGAATGACAAAACTCTCACATGTATTCTCTCCAATTGTCTATCATTACAATACTAACAAATACTAACTATATGTTGCTCATGAGATTTTCTATAGAGTTATTTCACAGCAGATCAGCACCTGCTTTACAGAAGCAGTAGTACAATACTATATTTAACCCTCAATATCAATTTATAAGTATTTAAGTATGTATATTTATGCCAATTCATTTGTAAACTTCCACATTTTCTAATCTAATATGAAAGCCATAAAATTACTACAATCTTTCCAAGCATTTACCTTTATTTGACTTTCCTCACACTTACTTTTTTCTCCTTGCTGTCTGGCTTTTTGCCTTCTAACACTAACAAGCACAAACAGGAGTAAATCCAGTGGAGCAGCACTAAATTGCATTATTCTTCCAGAGGTCAACTTTCCTCTATTTAAGGAGCAGCCTAGGGTTTGCATGCTGCTGCATTATCCCAGCTTTGTTACCTGATACTACAAATCTTCAGTGCTGCTGAGGATTATATCCAATGAGGAAAGAGTGGGGAAAATTAAATGAAGAAAACAAGAATTACTTGTCAGACATTTCAACTTTTCCTGTGTTTTGGGTTCTACAGCCAAGTAAAAATATTAAATTATGGGAATATTTTATTTTATTTTTTAGAGTGGGGAATGTCATTATACTATAAATTTGATGGGAGCATCTTTATTATTCAAAGACAGTAAATGTTTGCACACAGACATTTCTTTTGCTATCTGACAAAGGATTCAGCTGAAAGAATTTACTGACTTCTAAAAAAATCTGTCCTTAATTTTTTAAAAGCTAAAATGAGGGGGCATAGAATGGTCCTACAATGATGATTAAAATAGTATGAACAATAGTAATGTATTTGTTAAAATTATTTCACCAGCAAGTCTCTTCTTATTTAACAGATTCCACAGTTTCCTTTCATGAGGCTGTATGATCCATCTGGATTCCTGAGACCAGCCCAGAGCATCTTTGCCCCTTCATTTAAACTACTGTATTTGTAAGGGCAGAATGTCCCTCTTTCTACCGACAGCATCTTTATCTCATGTTATGTTGGCATATTTCTCTGGCTTTGATCAGAAAGCTTATTATTAAATATCTACTGAGAATGAGACCCTGAGGAATATAGATGTTTCCAAAGTTCTCAAGGGGATACAATTTTTTTTTAATGCTCCTGCATCTAGAAACGACTGTTTCAACCCCAAATATATATCTGAATGCAACAAAATCTTGGGGTGATTTTTCATTTAGAGATGGCAATTTCAACCCAGATTCATCAGTAAGGTACCCACATTTCTTTTAATTCCTTCCTTCAAACTTCAAGCTGAATATTTCTAAAAACAATTTTATTTCAGCTGCTGTGCAGCATCAAGTTTTATAACTGAAATGGACATCTTCACAAATTCCAGAGGGTTGCCACTGCCCTTCTTCGTTTCCATTCAGCATAGACTTCTGTAATGCAACTGTATTTATTACTCATGTAATGAACACACAGAATATGCACACAAGGTTTAAAATCAACAAAATGCATTTGTCCACAGTGTGTGTCAGGTCAAAATAATTTTCTGTTAAAAGTAGTACTGGAATGGAGATATCAGGATGCTGATAAACATATCTGGACACATTGTAAAAGTCTTAAATAAGTCCCATGATAGTATTCTGGCAAAAAATTAGCCCTGCAACTGGTCACAGTGTGTTTGAAAGGATAGAGCTACATTTCCCAAAAAAGCTGCACACCACTCAAAAGGCTGAAATATTCAACTTAAGGGTGTGAAATGGGAAGCTATAATTTAAGTAAGATTCAAAGAGCGCTCCAACACATCGCTTTATGGGATTTTAAATTATAACTAAAATAACTGAAGATGTAAACAGAGACAGAAATGACTGTACCATCAAACATCTGCTTCATTATTATTTGAACAGCAGAATGCTTATGAATCTCCCATCTATTTATAATTCTGGCATATACTGAAATCTCTCATTTTGTTTTCGTCTACTTAGAAGGATACTGTTCAGTTAAAATATTAGTCCCCATACTGATATGTTGTGTTTATGAGATAATAGCCTACAATTTGAGACTTGGTTACCTGCTTCTGATTTTAAGAAATTATGTAAGAAATCACATCTGTCAGTGATCTACATCATTCATTATCTAAGGTTTTACAGATTGGTATTGCACAACATAAACATATTTTACCTTTTCATCTGAAGATAAAATGGAGGCCAGGACTGTTGCTCCAAAACACCTCTTTAGCAATAAATTATAAAATAGAAAGTTCCACGTAGAAATGCATTTTAAAGTGAAGCCATGTAGAGCTTTTATTTCCCCATAATTCATAAAATTAAAAAAATAAATTATGTTGGAATTGACTCATTATTACAGCTCTTGATTATAATCAACTTTAGTCCAAAAATGTTATTAACCACAAAGTTAACTCAAGCAACTGAGTCTCTCTGACAAAAAATGAAAAGATGATATTAATTGAAAAACACAAAAATAAATTATTGGGAGACTGAAAACATCTGAAATGGCCAGAAAACGCATGGGCACAAGACCACAACTTTGAAGGCAGCATCGTTCCACCAGATGGTTTTACAGAGGTTTAAGAAAAGACTTTTACCTTTTTATTTCTGAATGTGAAGTAAATCCTTACCCTCTAACCTCATCCCTCCTTCCATAAAGTGTATACGTAAAAATTTCATTTAGCATCTTTAGCAATCTTACATTTGGTTTGAATAGTACATTTTCATTTCATTCATCATTTAAAGACAGATAATCAGAAAGTCATTACATCGGCTGACACCAGGCCCTCCGCTCGATTGTATTGTAATTGAGCACTGCAGAGCGTGTGCCAGATCTAATGGATAATGAATATATTATGTCAGCAGAACCGCCTCAGCAAAGCTCCTGGGGAATCAGAGGGGGCTACTGCAGTGACATGTAGGGTCACAGATGTTGTGCTGATTTACTGATGGAGTGATTGTGTAATTAGGTAATCAATGGTGGGTAGAGGACTATATGTGGACAGCTTATTTTATACAAATAAAGACCATACAAGTACGAGGCCCATGTTCTGGACAACATAAGACTATATTTTGGTTTGGCTTAATTATCTGTAAATTCATGATGATACATTCCAAAAATGTGAGGGTGGAAGGCCAGCAGCAGAGGTTTCACTCCAATTCAAACACCACAGTGCCCTATTTTCACAAACCTTTTACAATATTACCTGTGTAATTTAGAAAACTCAAATTGTCTACCTTGATTAAAATAAAATTCACCTTGCTTTGAGGTTCAGCTGTACTTGTACTACAGCTTTTAACATTTCATAGAGAGGTAAAAAGCAGTCCTTGTGATAAAAATATGAAACATCTCTAAGCATTCCCTTTACATTCACTCTGTCTAAAAGCATTTGGTAATATCTACTTTGTTCTTCTGAATGACAGCATGTTTAAAAAAAAAAAAAAAAAAGCAGAGGGAGAGTGTTCACATCCTAAAATATTATTATTATAAGCATAATGTATGTTTGTAGTAGGCTGTTAACAGAAAAACATGTTACTTTTTATTTAAAAAAAAGTCAGGTGACTGAACTCTTTAGTAATCATTCATCATCCTTAGTATTTCATATTGCCGTTTTTTTCCTAATTTATACTGACTGAGTAACAGCAGCTTCTCTCCAAACTGCACCTCTCTCTCTGGTTCCATTTTAGTGTAAGACTGGCACTTGGCTTCACGTACCGTGCTCAGCAGAGGTCTGTGTAATCCAAGCACTCTTCAGTGCAGGAATACACCTGTCTGGCTCCCAGTCATGTTAATGACAGTGCCTCGGTTCGGTTTTTGGCATCCATAGAAACCTCCCCACCGTGTCTGTGACAACAGGTTCCAGTTGGGGCTTGGCATCCACGAGGGTTTCCTCCTAGGAGTCTGTGACAAGTCTGAAGTCACATGGATCTTCATACAAAAGCATTATTTACTCATTACTCAGAAATATAAAGTAGGGAGACAAAACGTATGAACAGGCAAAGGGCAGCAAACATGATTATCACTTATACCAGTTTGTTTTATCCATGGTACAGAGATGCAGGTGGCTTCTGCTTCATTTTCTACCTTTCTCCCTCTGTAAGCCTTTGCCAAACTGTCAGCTTTTCACTGACACCCTGGGCAGTCATTTACTCAGTTCACTCAGTTCCCCTACCTTTGCTATGGACATGGGATCTTCATTGCTGCCAGACTTTAACCCTGGAAATAATAATCCATTCTGGCCAGAGGGAAGCCAAACTGAAAACATGCCTTAATAAAGCAGGACAAATCCTTTTTTTCTCTTTCCTACTACATTCCTTTAAGATTTCTTTTTGGGCAACTCCATAGTAGACAGACCACAACTAAGAAGCAAATGGAAAAGCGAGGCATGCTCACAACAAGTAATGCAGATTTTTCTGAGTTTACCACAATCAGAAATTTCATCAAGAATGATACAATTTTGATTCTAACAGATGCTTTTTCCTGTACTCTCTTTGTAAATTTCTAAATTTGGTAATATGTGCTGTTACATATCAAGTATTTCTACCCTATTTAAGGATGCATATATAGAGAATGTCCTGTCTAGATCAACGTGAACTTCACTAACCATCACACGATTTAACACCTCCTCCCTCTCCCCCCATCAGCAGTCTTGTGCACCCTTCACTAGCAACTGTATAGGTTAGTACCTAGAATAAACCCAGGCTATTACTTTTCCTTATGTTTTTTTATCTATTTGCCCACTTTCTACACCCTACTATGACATGAATACTCATAAGACCCTCATCTACAAATCCTTTAGTGCTATACATTTCAGTAAAGACACATATAATAACTTGAACCTTTTTGCTTGGTCATTGATTGCTTTTCTTACTTAAGGCTCCACTGGGCTATCTGAATGATGAATTTTCCTTTTTTCAGTTTCTCCTTATTAATAGAAAAGCATTCTCTCCTCCCAAATCATCTCTACTGTTCATGAGCCCTAAGAACGGGTACACTTGCTATTTAGCAGGAACAGAGAGAGATTTGCTGAACCAGGCTTCCAATATCAGACAGAAATTCTTCAGTGCTTAACTGTGAAGAGCCTGAGCAAATACCTATCAAATGTGTATCTGCTTAGATTTTTTTCCAAACCGATTTTCACAGTACCCAGACTCTAGAGAGCAAACAGTGCCAACCTCTTTCTGAAAGTAGGACTATCCTTCTGTTACAGAGTAGTGATTAATGTAAACAAGACTTATACAGCAACTTAACTAAGCCACTCAAAATATCCTTGGTGTCATTAAGGAAACACTCTAGATCACATTGTTTTGTTTGTTTGGCATTTTTTAATAGCATAGCGTCAAATATCCACTGGAAGGCCAGAACAAGAAAAATCTGTATTTTAACTATTAAATATAATAATGTACTGTAAAATTTAGCTTTTTTGAATATCAAAATACCACTGTTGTTTAACTCTGTTCTCAAGTAAGGATATTTCTCTTATATTCAAATTTTAACAGAGATTCTACTGTAATTTCAGAGGGAAAACTAAGGGAAAGCTTAAGTTTCAAAATCAACTTATTGTTGTTTACAAACATGACTTGGAGATATCAACTATTTTTAAACTGAAAGCCCTTAAATCTCTTTAGGACTATCCAAGTACTGAGCACGGACAGCCTAAAAAAACTGTCAAAAGTCACCATACACAAAGAGGATTTGCTGGCAAACACAGACCAAAGTAAAGGTTTCCTTAGTATTCCAGCACATTCAAGCTGCAAGAAACTCCTCAGGCTATCCTCAAAAGAGGTAATACCATTATCAAGGGGGGGTAATGGTTTTTGAATGGTGTTTGGCAATGTTGCAGGATATTTATGATGATAATGAGACAAACCACTCACTTCTAAAAGATACTGGGAAAGGAAAATATGTATTTATTTAAATAATTTACTTCAAGCAGAGTCTAGCTACCTCACAATATTGCCTAGCTCAAGTACTTTACATATGGTAAGGATCATCTCTGAAATCAAAAGTTAACCACCTTATCCCTGCAAATTTCCCACCCTGTCATGAATCCTACAGATCTTCTGAGTTTCTGCAGAATCTGAGGATTACCCTCATGTCAGACCCCTCATCTTCATGAGATGGTGACTAAGCCTGTGCAAGCAAGACACCTTCCTCTTTTCAAGAAATGTCCAGAAGTGCATAATGAAAACAAAATCTATCAGAAGACATTTACCTAGGCACACATGGAATAATTTTTATTCACAAGAGTTATGCTATTTCAGACAAGTTCTTCAAAAACATGTTCTGATTGTGGGAGATGACAAATGAAAGCGTAATTCCCAGAGCTGATGATTAGGCACACCTCTCACACAAATCAGTAGGATGAGTAAGTTTTAAATATTTTTAAAAGCCATATTAAAAATGTCTTATATGGGCTATGTCAAAGTGATAGCAATTTTAAAACTGAAATTTAATCTCACGCTGCTTCAGTTTCCTTATGTGGGAAACCAGGGTTTCTTTATCTTGGAATGAGAATAATGTTATTATGAAATTTTGATTAATGGTTTTATTGATCTTTAATGTTTGCACAGTGTTTAGTCCTTTTAAAAGTATGTAAGAGCAAGAGGATGAAAATACTTGAAGATATAAAGAGATATGGCTGGAGCAAAGTGTGCTCTGATGCTTTACGAAATCTAGAGGAAAGGTGGCGAAAGATGTTCAGACATACCAGAGAAGAAGGAGGGGGTAAACAAAAGAAATGTAGGGATGAAAGAAAGGAATCTTTCATAACAGTTCCTCAATTCTTAAACAAGAACAGAGAGAACAGTCTTCATAGACCAGAGTCTTTTCAAAGCACAGAGAAGGAAGGAAGGAGAAGAAAAAAGAACAGACAAGTAGGTAAAAATGAAGGGAAAATGAAACTGAGGCAGATGTGGATACAATGAGTATAAAAATGTTAATCCCAGCTATTATTATTTCTAGCAATATTTACTGTTTTTAAAGTACCTGGAACAAATCTTACAAAGCCTTAACTTAAAGGACTCACTATGTTCTTGGGCAGATCTTTATTACTGCGTTACTTTATTATTTGCAACTTCCATACAGCTCAGTGTGGATATTATGGTTAAACCATTGACTGTTTTTGGAAACATCTTAAAAAATCAGGTATAAATGAACTTTGTCAAAGGACTCAAATATTGAGCAGCAATAACCTGGAAGTATTCTGATACAGGATACATAATGTTAAATAAAGAATTATATTAACAAATGAAACAAATTATATTAAAATGCTACAAGCAAAGCAAGACGTTTTAGTACTACAATTCAGTAGTACTGAAGTGATCCAGATTAACTGTTCTCTTTCAAAATTTCACAAAATAATCAGTATAAAACACTGAGTTTTCAATAAAACAGCATTTTTTTTCATGAATATTTTTTGAGCTGATTATAGTTTTAAAATGTCTTGTTCTTAAATACCTTTGTATGAATGCAGGGTCTCTACACTTTTAATCATCTCCAATGGTCAAAATAGATCTTTTACTCGTTCCACAAAAATAAAAAGCACTGTTCATAAAATTTAGAAACCTTTTTATATGCTAAAGAGGATATGGAATTTTACTTCTCAAAGAAATAAATATTCTTGCTAGGTACTTCTAAGTGTTATTGGAAGCACTGATACCGGATGTGTTGAGGCTTACCCTTCAGTTTCCATGGTTTCATAAGGGATTATTCTCAATATTGCAGTGTTTGTTGATGTTTAATAGTAATTTTAATGAGAATGACTCTTAAGTAGTTAATGTCCTTAATTCATCCCTCACGTCATCACATTCTGCCATGCCATCCCAAAACTTCTGAATTACACTGCAACTTTATTTGGCAGTTATTTATATTGTGCTGCCAGTTCTGTAACATGCTAACTGTCATAACACCACTCAATCCTACCTTGTTACTTCCTTGACGCCATCTATTGTACCCCTTTAGTCCCTGCGCAACAGGAGAAAATTTACGTAGTTCCAGTAAAAAAATTCCAGACCCAAGACATTGTATAATTTGTACATGATGTTCTCATGTCTGCCTCTACTGTGTCAGAAATGAAAAATGAATTAATTTATCTCCTACTCATGTCTGAACCTCATCTGGAAAAAAATCAGGACATTCTTAATGCTGAAGGATTAATCAGAAGAGAAGAACACATATTCTGCATTTTCTCCCTCAGTTTAGCATGTCTTCTAAGCAACAGCCTGCATTGTAGATAAAGTCTTTCCTTCAAATCACACACCCTAAACAGTTTTGCCCTTGCCAGTGAGGAAGAATATACGTTGCGACAAAGTGTGCGATAGAGACGATTTGTAATGGAATTTTTCATTGCTAAGGAAGTAATGATACAGCAGCCTCACAGCACAATGTCTTATTCTAGAGATGAACTGTCATTTCATTCATGTCATTCGAACAGCAAACTTTCCTTCCTTTCTCTATAAAGCCAAGCATTCAGCGTTCTCATCATTTGAGAACTATTGCATTTCTGAAGAGGCCTAAGACAACATTATTGCATGCCACAAATCAGTCTTGCAAGTTCAAATGATGAAATGCAAAATGTCAAACATACACTTTCTCTTGTCAAATTGATATTTTTCTACTGTATATTTAATGTAGAACTTATATAACTTCCATCAACTTGCTGGATTTCTTGAAGGCAAAAAGGCAGTTACTGTTAGGCATTTTTTAAAGGCCAAAGAACGACATTTTAGAAGTATTTTCTTCTGCAAATCGTCCCAGTATAGATTTAGAAAAAAAAGCCACCACACAACAACATCCACAATGTCAACCTTCTAGAGGGCTTACATTTGTTATGGAATAATTTTTCTACATTTCCGAACATTTTCTCTGAGCAATCTACTTCGAAAAAGCTCTTGTCTTTGCACATTCCAAATCTCATGGCATTCTTGATAGGAGTGTCAAATTGCATTTTAAACAGCTGAAGCATAATGGGGGTAAATAACTTGTGTTACCCAAGTCTCCACCTCAACTTCACTGTGGATTTCATGTACTATTTCCATTAAACTGTTAAATATTAAATACAAACAACAAATTCACTATCATCAAAGGTTTGCAACCCACAATTCCAACAAAAATACATTTATACAGAACACTACATAGGCATAAATATAATTAATGTTAAATCATTTGGAGGATCTTTGCACTGAGATTCTGCTGTTATTTTTAAGCCCCAAGGGAGCAAAAACACTCAAGTACACCTCTGATTTAAGTGGGTACAGTCCCATACACTTGAAGTTAAGACTGACTGTAATTACTTTGCTGAGTTACAACAGAATGATTAAAAAGGCATTTATACATTGAAACTATTTATAATGCAACCTCAAACAAGCCTCTGCTCCTAAGGCTCCTGTATTAACTGTTCCACAAAGACCATTTGCTGAAATTTGTCTCTAACGTTTTGTAGCTATAAAAATATCTAATGGTTTGTTGTTTTCTTCATTTTTGTCTTAGAGAATGTGGTGAGTACTTAAGAAAAAATATTTTTCCTCTCTAACCTCCATTAGAATATACACGCTAGATTTGTGCTTTATTTCTTTCTTAATTTCTGTTTTACATGGTGGTCTAAAAGCATTTCACAGGTGTTTGCTGGAACTCATTAGACTATTTGGAACTCCTTCATGCTCTCTAAAAGGCAATTAAAATGTGTCTGCAAATTACCTCATGTGGTCTGAAGCACAGCTGCCTCTCATCCCCCTGTTACTACGCGGTGTGTCCAAACAGAATAGAAAAGCTGCTTTGATACCTGCAGTTTACAAAGGCAAACCATGCCTTCATGAGTGACAAAAATCCTCTGCATGTCTCTTAAGTCTTCAATGAAATTGCCTTTGTTGCCACCAAAAAAAAAAAAAAAAAAAGTTGATAACGAGTTAAGAGACACAACTAGTTAATTAAGTAGATAATACAGGCAATGGGAAACCAACAAGTACTCAAGTAATTCAAAGAGCAATTGTGGCATACTCAAAAAACTTCGGTATGTGCAGTAAAGCGTATGTGATTCTAAATGAACCCGATGTATGGGACAGTATTTCTAGTTCTTAATTCTACTTAAAAGGGACCGGTAAAAAAATCCATTATCCGAGCAGGTGTACTTACAGAACTTATTATCAGTCTGCAAATACCTGGTAATTAAAAACTCAGTTTGAGTTTCTATTTTAGCTGCTTTTCAGAGAGATCAATTTCATTAAAATAAAGAAACTTTTTACTTTTCTCTCAATCCTTACTGAACTACCTACTTCATTGGTAATTCTGCCTGAGTAAAGACTGAATAAAATAATCTTACACCTTTTTCGTTTCAATTGTTTTGTCCAGTCTATTTTACTTTGAACAATGAGCTATTTATGACACTGAACTTTTGTATTTTCCCATAAGGTACTGACAAATTAAGTAAAATTCAGCAAGGTGTTTAATCACTTGCTCTACAGAATGCATTTGTCAGATCCAGAGGAGCATGGTGTTAAGTCTAAACCAGAAAGGTCCAGCTCCAACATTTTTTTTCTGGCCACCTGCTGAAAGGAAAAGGCATGTCTGTCCTTTTTTATACTCTGGGGGTAATGCAGAGTCCAGAACAGCTTCCAGGCTTTAGCCTCATCCTCATATCTCCCTTCTGTTCCAAAATCACTACCATAAATGGCAGCAAGTAGGGCTACAAATCCTTTAACCTTCCTTGTATCTTCAGCATCCATCACGACAAATGTACTTTGAGCTCTGATGATTGCCTTGGCCCTTTCCAGATATAGTTGATCCCTCATCCCACCTCCCCTCCAGTATTGTCCCACTTTTTCTCCCCCACTCAGCTATGAACTACATTTTACACTCTGTAGTCACAATACTCTGTTACATCCAGCTGCAAGAATACTGAACAACACACCTGCATTTATTCCAAACATATTTCCATCTCTCCCATTTCTCAGCTTACCCTCTCATTTTCCTTTCAGTCTTCTCTTAGTCCTTAATACCCATTTGCTTCCTGTTACTTTCTTCCAGTAAGCCATAAAAGATGAATTAGTAATTACCATGCATTCTAAACAAAGCAATGTCTAGTAGTTACAAAACAACGTACTGTTGCTTAATAGGTAATTTTACATGAGACGCGTCAATTAAATTGTGGGCTCAATAATACTGACTCCTGTAAAAGTGGCAGCTGTGGGTCTGAAGGCAACCCTAAATGTATTCTACTTTTTAAAGTGCAGTCACATACTCAATAACAGTGAGTGCAGTCCTTAGGTTAAATTGCAATTCCTAAAATGTAGAGGAGACTTGCAGATTTACAGCAAGATCTGTAGATACAGAAGAATAAAATGTAGCCTAGAATGCAACATATACATGGTAATTACACACAACAGCAAAAATCTTTGGGTGTGATCCCACACACTCTTATGTGAATCATTTTAGTAGACTCAGTAAGACTATGTACTTGAATACAAAAAAAAACCACATCATATTTTTAGATCCCAAGCCTTTATAGCAGACTTGCAAACAGCACATTCTTCTCACAATAGCCTGAGGGAGAACCTTGTCTTTTATGTGAATACGAAGTTATTAGCTTTGTCAGAGTCTTACAAGACATCAGAGCAATTGTTCTGGTTCCTGTTTCACATCTGTTTTCAATGATCAGAAAAAGAACTTATTATCACATAACATTCAACATTCAGATTTACACAATGAAACTTCCAGTAAGCTAAAACATGTCCAAAAATTTGTAGAGATACTGTCTTTCGAATTCCTACAACACCTTGTTTGGTCTATATCTGTGTTACCTGTTTACTACATGCATTTTTGTGGCTTATGATGTGATTATGTGAGGTAATTATCATACCTTTACAAACCTTTCAGAATCAGAAGATAAATAAAAAGTTATATTTCAGTTTTAGAAAGCTGAATGCTTCTTCCCAGGTTAAGAGAAGAATTAAAACCCTACCAATGGATAAAGAAATTAGTTTCCTACATGATAACTGAGTACAAAGACATTCACAAAGCTCTGGAAGACAACTAGAGAAAACTCTTTTAAGAAAGAAGTGTCCTGAATCTTCCAAATCTCCTTTTGTGCTCAGCTGGAAGTACAACCAGGCCCAGGCCACGACGGACAGACACACACTGTTAATTACATTAACTAAACATTCTTGCAATTTTGTAAGTAAAATGCACCCAGAATTAAATCAATGAAGTAGTGATGTGACACTCACAGTAATTATACTCTTTTCAGAATGGCAGAAATTTTGGGGTATCATCTTATAAACTCTTACATGACTTTAGTGGTGATGTCAGTGATAGTTCTGAATGCAGTTTAAGATCCTACCATTACACCAATAGGGATTTTTTAATTTAATGGTAGCACGTGTTGTTTCACACAACATTTAATATGGCATATTCAAAATCTTGATACTTGTTATACCTGTAGCAAAGTCATGTAGAAGTTTTACTAAGTAAATCTAGAAGTTCTCTACTTATGACTCACTTAATTATCAGCTCCATTTGTAGAAGGATGATTCATGTAAATGCCTTGCAGGATCTATTTCTCAATAAAGCAAAATTTCCATTTACTTTGGAAACTAAAGACAAAAAAAAAAGGACAAGAATTCAGGAAGACAGTGTCGATTTTAATTCAAACTTGTTTTGCTATAATTTTTAGCAGTGTACTGTGCATATTTTTTTTTAAACTCAAAGTGAATGTGTATAAGAAAAAACTATTTCCAACGTTCATAATGAGTTAGAAAAAAGAAGTTATGACTTCATTATGTTCATACCTGTCTAGATACTATTTTAACTTTACCTACTTTGAGTTGTCAGTACGCACTATTCTCAACTGAACTTTTTGGGAAGCGTGCCATTTTCTATGTGTTTGTACAGTAGCTGGAATAGTTGGAGGAACTGTAGCTCTTAAGTACCACAAACTCCAGTGAGGCTACTCATCTGCTTTCAATTATGTATTAAGTATGTGCTGAATCATGTTAAAAAGATCTTTTTCTTCATGTTGAATTAAATAACATTTATTCTTCTTCATCCTACAGATGTATCGTTTTCATTTCACTAGAGACAGTTCCACATATTTCAGATACCATTACTGGTATGTTCTCCCCCACCCTCTCAAATTGACACGACTTGTCGAAGTGATTGACATAACTTAAAAAACCTTACCAAATACAAATTTACAGTGGAAAGACTAACACATAAGAATTCCAAGTTAAAAAAAACAAAACAAAACAAAACAACAGCAAACCAAAAATGACCTGAGTGCTTCTCTTATGGTGTTCTTTTTTGGTATAAAAAGACTATATAAACCAAACGTCTGCCACCAATTTTGCACTTTTACAAGCACTAACATTTTAACAGCAGAAATGTTAAATATCAAAGTAATAGATGAGCATTCCACTAGAAGGCAATTTCACTAAATACCACAGGTATTAATCTTTCTGAATCTTAATTATACCTTTTTGACATATTATCCTTATCTGACCTTTCCTCCAGAACTGCATGAATAGATGTGAGATAGGTAGGCAAACTCAGTTATGGTTGCCATCATACATGCATCAGTTTAATGCAAAGAATGAATCGACATAAAGATGCAGCTCATATGCAGTGCAGGAAGCCATTAAGCCACCATTTTCTGAAAGTTATAATTTAAGTTCTAGCTTTTGTTCCAGGATTTTCTATGACCTTCCCTTTTCTGGCTTTCATCATGCCTCAGAATTATAAAGTTTTAATGAATTACTAAGAGTTAGACCTATAAGATATTGCTGAAGAACTTTTTGAACCATCCAAGCAACATTTAAAAACAATTAGTAATGGCAGTCCTTAATCGAAGAAACTGAATTTCAGTTGAGAATAGTAAGGGCTGGCAGTTCCAAGATTAAAAAAGTAATGATTCTGCCATTACGCCACACTTACACCAATCGATACTGAAAAGTATCCAGATTTTATTAGATCAACCGAATAAGCGAAATTGGGTAACTTGGGCACGTAAGGTTTAGGAAATGTTGCATAAGTATACAAGTATGCACAAGAGATTCAAGTCCTACTCTGACCTTAAGAAACATACTTCATCTTCCTTGGTCAGAGTTTTCACAACCACGTAAATGTTTGAGATATTCTCCCTTAATGTTATCCACTTTTGTCTGATGCTCACATTGTTCTTGATGGCATTTACAAATCTAGGGCAAGTTTTTATTACATGTCACACAGTTTGACTCTCAAAGTGAAGTTTTGCATTATAAATTCTCAGCTGGAAGAATCTGCAGCACTAAACTGTGTATTTTGTAAATTCTACTTTAGAAATATAGTATTGACCAACTAAAATAAAAATACTCTGGTTGAAACACAAACATATCTCCAGAAACACAGACTTTCTGTGAACTGAAGATGTTCTCCCGACTGCTTTTTATTTATATTTTTTATTGTCAATTAACATAAAGACATAAAATAAATAACAAATTAGAATGATGAAAATTATCAACTTCTGAGGTGTTACTACAGACATTTCATTTTTAAAAAAAATAATATATAAACTGAGTTTTTACTTCATCATAGATAAATATGATTACTTATCTGAGACAAATCCATATGCCTTTCAGAGTCTTTCTAATAATCTGTTTCCTGAGTAGAAACCAACTGAATGAATAATATTCAATCAATATTTACGCTGCACACCTGCACAGATTTTTTTTTTAATTTGTTTTAATTTTTATTGCATTAAGAATTGCCATTTTTGCTGGTATTTTGTTAATTCAAAAAGGTTAAATGATTATTAACTCTGACTAAGTATTAGGATAAGTCTCCTTGGAGTTTGTGACAGTTTGATTTGGGCTGTTGTTACACTTTGTTGCATTCTTCATTTCCTCTTATGTTTCACTGTTAAAGCGATTTTCATAGTTTATATCCATGCATACAAGGGAATTAAGCAGAGAACTTCAAAGCTCTGACTGTTTGCAATCCTAAACAGCTTTAAGAAGTCAATATAAAATTGCATCCCTACAATCACTAAAGTATTCATAAATGGCAATTTTTTCAGTATTAAACCTGTTGGATTACATATAATCAGTGCATATCGTGATCCCATCTTTTTTTTTTTCCAAGAAACATGTGTTTAAATTCTTAATCATGCACTTTTGAGAATGGCTCTTGCTCTTAAAATATCAAGTGCCCAAAACTGAATTTCAGTCTGTGAGAAAGGCAAGAAATAGACAGAAACAAGGTGATCAGTTTGCACGTATACATGGAAATTATAGGGGGGAAGCACATTAAAGGACAGTCTAATTTCTTTAACTTTGATTAAGGCACTAGTGAAAGGTGTGTTTATGAAAATGTCTCCCCTACTATTAACACCAAATACATGCATATGTAATTATAGATGTAATTATGTTAATTACTCTAATTAGTTTAATGTGAATTGTGTCTGTACAATTTGGGTTTTATTGATTGTGAAGGTAAGAGAAGATTTTAAAAATTGATGTAGAGCAATACTTTTTATTGCTCAATGGATTAACTCTCTCTTACATTACTGGTGTCTTACCCAGAGGTATTGTACCTAGTGGATTAGGACTTCAAATACTGCTAGGATACAAAAGCTCTTTTACAGTAAAATCCAAGACTCTAGTAATTATTATCCAAGTCTTTCAATGATTTTTTGATGTTTGGGTTGAGCTTTCAGCAAGAAGATTAAAAAAGAGAGAGAAAAAACCCGAAAAAAATATTTTCAGTTGATATAAGAGTCTTCAATGTCTCATCTATTGATTTTCTTCAGATCTTTAAATTCACAGTGTGACTTATATTCCATGAAATAGGGTCATTGACATCTGAAAACGTACTACAAAAAATATACACTTCATATCCCATGGACTGAAACACATAATTGTCTAATGAAAAGGTTATCCAGTGTGTTAAATCCATCACTTACAGAATTTTTTTCTTACTTCTAAGTGAACAGATTTTGCTGCATTTTAAGAGAAGAAAAGCTTCATGGTAACTGAGGAAGTCTGTGGTTACTGTACTGTGTGGCTACGAGCTTAGAGTGACTTTGTTCTAATTATTTTTAACTTAAGATTTTATACAGTAATGCCCCTAAATTGACCACCACAGTAAAACACTCTCTGGCCTGCAAACTTGTATTTCTTGTATGACTGCCTTTTCCATTTCCAACATTTATCAAAACAGAAGACAAAGGTCTAATATTTAATGGAAACCTTGAATTGAATACTGATGAACAAAAGCAGTCAAAAACCATTAGCAAGCTGTTTCACAACACGATACTGTCTTTACAGAAGTGCAACCTCTAAAACAGCACTTCCTGTAATCTTATTTCCCCTCTGTAAAATATTTTTGAGTATATTTTCAAGCTTTTTTTCTTTATGCATGTAAGAACTGTGATGCTCAGTAATCAAATGATCTCTAGAGCAGAGGCTTTAAGAAAAAAGTGGCATAATGTATGATTAACTTTACTCTTGCCAGTTGTATTGTTACTGCAAAGTAAATAAAAAAAATGCAGTTTTCTATCCAACAAAATTAAAAATTAAATAACTGGATATGAAAGACATTCTGTAAACTATTAAAATAACAAGATTATATTTTTGTCATGAAGAACTGTACCTGTATTTAACTTTTTATTATTCCCAATGAAGTCAATTAAGTTACTAATACTACTTTAATTTAATCACACCTGCATTTATCAGATTAGGGTATAAATTTCCATTTTTGAAGCAGACTAATTACGGGAAGAGTTTTTTACATTTCCAAGAAATGTTAACTCTTCCTTATTTAAATTAAATTAATTATAAATGAACAATTAGTAGACTACAGTAACTTTTACTGGAGGAACGATATTCAAGGTTCTTTACAAGGGTTATCAAAACTGAGCAGAAGAATGTATTTATTTTGCTTTTTATGTTATAGGTGATCTCAAACTATGCATTGCAGAATTAATTCGTGGGGGCAATAACCATGTAATCTCACCTCTCCCTCGCTTTCACGTTAAAGGAGACCTTGACATTGCCTCCACCAAGATATGTAAGGGAATAATAGATTTAGAAGCACAATAAGTAAACCTCCATGTTAAATATTAACAGTGAGAAATGCAAAAAAGAAAATCAAGTATATTTCATCCATTAAAGCCTTTCAGAAACAGAACAAATATTTCACGGGCTTTCCTTAAAAATATCATTTTTATCAAAACACTAATCATTGTATTCTATAGGAATTGTCGAAGTATCTTATGCAGCATAGCTTAATCCTTTTCATGAAAGATGGTAATGTCTGGTACTTCACTGTGAATAAAATGTGATTTCTAAAGGAATAAAATGATGCAATGTAGAGTTTACATTCCTATTCACTCTCTGATTGAAACTCCTAAAAGATGTTAATGTATATCCCTCCAAAAAGAAAACAAAAAACACCCCTTAAAAAAGATAGAAATGTGTTTATCAACTTCCCTTAATAATAGTCTCCCCAACATCCTGAGTTTTAAGTCAGTCAGTATTTAAAATCAGAGATCTAGAGAATGGTTTCAATGACGTATCCATTCTATCATAGCCTAACACAGATTTTGCTCAACTTCTGAGGATTATTTAAAGTTTAGTTGTGGTGCAAAAGTTGACATACTTAACAAGAGAACAACTGGGTATTTTTTTCCTTAAAATATTCAGGCTAAGCCAATGCTTTCTTCCCATTTTCAGAGAACTCTTGAAGGGAATAAAGACTGTCCCTGCACTTCTCAGGAGTATCAAACAGTGGAACTGCCTGAAAATAGCCAGCACCATTAAGTTTTACACAGCAAAATACAAACAAACATACATAAAAACATAAAGCCCCAACAACTGCCATCCCAAACACCTTTCTACAAGGTGCCAACCCTTCCAAACCCTTATGATCATCACAAAGCCCTTACACCTAAGAAACTGCATTCTGGATTGCCCAAATCCTGGAATCTCTTTTCCACTTATTTCAAAATTCAACTTTCTTCCTTGAGTAGCCTTACTACTTTGGAAGCTCTCAATCTGTGGCCTGAGAGATAAAATACAGTAGCAAAGTAGTTAAAATTACCACTGCAGTATCAACCTCAGTATAGATTGTTGCTACTGTTACACAGTTTTTCACGGAGAGATTTTTCATTTTGTCATATGCTTGTAAGGCTCCAACTTAGAGAAAAGAAATGAGACTGAGAGGGCGAACCTCACCGGAATCAGTCACTTACTTGGCTTAGTCATGTTTACACCTCTTGGTGGACATGGCCCATAAAACCTGACTGTAAGTCTCCTGAAGTCTCTGGAACATTTTTTACTAATTTCAATTGATTTTAGATCATACATTTATAGACAAGTTGACAGTATCTTAATTCTACACCCCATATATATGTGTGTTCATCTATCTACAAAGCTTTCACTGAGTCGTTTTCTACTGTCCTCTATCTGAGGAAATACGTAGTTGAGTCAGTTCAAAGGAGATGATGTTAAAACACAGAAAAATCATGTTTTCTCTAAAGATGACAGAGTTTGACTGTTGTCAGTTTAATGATTAATTTATTCAGTAGTATTTTAGAGATAACATTCTGAAAGATCAAATTCTGATCTCTGTAAATAAATACGGTCATTCTGTAAAGAGGAGTTAGAATCAGACTTTTTACAGATTTCCTGGACTCTTGCTGTATAAAAGAGAGGAAGACCCAGAGTTCTTTTAAGCAAGAATAACGCTATTGTCTGAGTTAAGACAGAAATTAACCTTTGTTTTGGTCATTTAAAGGGCTTATTAGAAGCCACAACAAAATTAATAAACCAAAGTTTGAAGTTATCAAAGAGAACAATCTGTATTGGTTTCAGAGCAGTAATTACTGTGCTTCTCCTGTACCAGAAGATGGGCACTCCCGGTGGTGCGCAGGCTGGAAGGAAGCATGTCCAGCCAGCTCACACGCAGGGTTTTCCAAACACCCCATGAGTTTCTGAGCAATGAGCTTTTCCTAACTCCAAGCAAGTGAGCTTCAAGTATGGCTGTAACCAGGTACAAAGAAGACAAGGAATAACCGTTCTTTTTGATGGGACAAAATATCCGTCATTTGTTTTGGGTAACAACACATTACATTATTGATAGTGTTCAGATTAACACTAATAGAAAAGCATAGCAGGAATTTATTAAAAATGGATTTATCAGTGAATAAGAATTCATGATGTTTTAACTTTAAGGCAACCAGGGCACTCTGAGTAACAGCTTTAAGTGGATGATTAGCTAAGGGGATTCAACACTTAATAGCCAAAATAAATTACTATAATTATTTTATTACCTATGCTAACTGATTTCATTGTTTTTATTGAAATAACAGCTCCCTAAAGAATAGAATGTTGCTTCAAAGAACCCCAGCTGCAAGTTTCTGTGTTCTCTTGTGACAATCAAAACCAACAACAAAAATAGCTGTCATTAATGATACTCTTAATAACTATGCTACAGCATCTTAGAAATACATTCCAGATTTGTCTGTACACCTGGACTTGAATATGAAGTTTCCTAGCCACTGGGAGGGCTTTAGGTGGAATTAAAATAAATCTGTAAAGCACTTATTAAAATAAACATGAATATTTATGGAGAACAATGGAGTGCTTTAAACAGATTTTTACTAAATGTGTGGTTAGTTAAAGGGTCTGAAAAATCTTTTAATTTAACCTTAGAAGAATTATTTAAGAATCTGTATACTTCTGCTTTTGCTCTCACTGTGAAGTGTTAAAATTATATACTCTATGCCAGAACGATTTTCAAACAACCTTACTGAAACATACAGTGAATTTTTATGGAGTTCATCTACATCACTTTTAAGATCCTACCCAGGTCTAACTTTGAATTAATTTGTATTCATATCAGTCTGTATTGCTGTTCAATACCACTGCACCCTCTTTTTTCCTACCTTTCCCCCTCCGCAGGCTCCGATCTTACATCACACTACAATTTAGAACCTACTGGAAACACTCTAGTTAGCTGCTAGGAACTACAGATCAGACTCATTTTCATCATCATCTCTCCCACCTTTAAAAAAATAGGATGCAAGAAAGAGAACTGATGGCTTAATTTGCAGGAAGCGTTTTACTGATTTGCACCAGACCTGCTATAACTGGATACTCATGTGCACTTCCCTTTTCTTTAGTAGTTAACCAGCTAAAACTGTGATGCTGTAAGGTTCTAGTATATCAAAGACAAGAGAGTTTAAGTTCTCTGTGTTATACAAAACAGAACCTAGTAATTCTGGGACTGAATCCAGTAGTAAAAATGCACATCCTGAGGACACTGATCAACAGCATATTTTGACTGACCAGTCTATGTTCCCCTGCTTTCTAATGCCTAAACAAATGCTTAATTGTACTGCACAGCTGGGGAAATTAATTATCACTACAATTTGGGGGGGGTGTTGTTATTTTGTTTGATATAATACACTAGTACCATACACATAATTGGACACCTCATGAGATTTTTTCATTTGTTACTCATGGGGCTTCAAAAAAATTCTGAGTCTAACAGATGTTACCCTGAACAGAGCAAACCCTACCTATGGTAGAGCTCATCACCATTTTGTCATGAGTGTTGGGACTTTAAACCAAAACAAGAAATGAAGACTCTCAGAGTCACAGTGGTAGCACAAGCTACAGAAAGCCCCATTGAGCCACAACCTTTCTATTGGTGAGATCAAACATGTGAGTCTCAGTCCACATTATGGAAATTATCTGATTACCTTAACAAAAGTATTGAGTAGAATCTACTCTAAACTCCATTTGGAGAGACAGTCCTCAATGTGCTGATTAAGCTTCAACATGGTATCACAAGCCCAATTAACTGATTGTAAAAATCCTTACTGTTGTAGAATCAAAAGAAAACAGACTGATGAACTTTCAGCTAGTGTTCAAAATATTGGAGAATTTCCTCATAATTTTTATTAGTGGTACCGGTGTTCCTACAATCTGTCAAAAAAGGCTTAGCATGATTCCACTTCTTTGTTTTGGCTAGTGGTTTTTTGTTTTATTTTCCTTGGAAAACAACTTTCTTGAAATGAAAAGCAAAATAATGCATGTAAAAAACTTTCTAAAATTAAATGACACTGTCATTTGCCAACAATACTGGCAAAATGGCTGGCAATGCTGTTAGAAAAAACCAGCATCAAGTAAATAAGAACTAGCATTAATGAAGACAAACTTAAAATTTAAACCTTCAAAATCAGGCATTAAATGTGTTATGGCTTCTCAGTATCATTAAATCATATTCACTGCGTGTATCTTCTGACATTTTCAAAGTTAATATTTGGACATCCAACACTGATAAGAATAACATAATCCTCACACGGTTTTGAAAAAATAGTATTTGCATTAGTAGTCATGTCATAACTGAGCATAGAAAAATATGAGAGAAGTTGGGTAAATGCTGTTTGGTATGTGAAAGATTTTTTACACTGACTTTGAACTACTAAAATTATAATTTTGACACTGCAAAAATGCAAATTTTGGGGCTTAATTTCCTTAATTTTGTGTTTTTTAAAAAATCTAAAATTTACGGATTACACAACGTATCTACTTGTATTACTGGTATTGGAAATTCCACAGTACTAAAACAGCAGTAAACACGAGTAAGGAGCACTGATTTTCAAAACCTGATACCGTACTTTTAATAATCTAATACTTTGATTAGACATGGAGGCTTTCAGGCCTCTAGTTCCTTTATCCACTCTAATAAGAAAAAGTGCAGTCCAAGTAAAACACAGATGATGCACAACTGTTTACTAGAGCCTTAAACCTTATGTCAAAGGAGAGGTGAGGCGGGGGGAGAGCATCCTGCTGGGCACAGCCCCCCGGGCCGGCCAGGGCTGGCACCGGCACGCTCCCGGGGCAGCTCCCAGCGCAGGGCCCCACTTTTGCACACCTTTGGGTGATCGCTAAGTGATGCCTGCAAAGAAAACCCGTAGCCTAAGCAGAAACCTCTCCCCGGCAATCAGTTTGAGGTCTCACAGCCGCTCTCCGCAGGGTGACACAAACAGCCCTTCTAGCCCAGGCCAGGCAGTGGGCCGGCAGCAGCTCGGCTGCCTGGCGGCTCCCTGATACCAGCATAGCTGCCGAGGGGCCATACTGGGAAACAACTGGGAATCCAGGCACACCTTTGTGTCAACAAGGAGAGTTATTCTGTTTCAAACCATAATCATTTCTGGTTATGATGAAACTCAACAGACACCTGCGCCAACCCAGTGCGGAGCGGGGTGAATGGATTAGCAGGGACGCCTGGAAGAGAACTGTGCCTGAAATACCACATGATTTTGAGACTCATGCTACTATTCCTTACATTTTAACTTGGATTTGGGGTTGCTCTTCCTCAGCACTGGAATTTAATCTCTTTGGATGTACCCATCAGTCAACAAAATATTCAGTAATCAAGTTGTCAGCTAATTCATGTTGGATATAAATACTCTTAATCCTACTTCATTTCTTTAGGACAAAACCCTAGGTGCATGAACTGCCTTTTATCTTTCATACAGCATAAACTTCAAATAATTTTTTTCAGTCACCACCTTCAAACCATATCTTTTAATATTTCTATTTTAAATTATTTTTCTGTATTCTCTTCATCACTGCTGATTTCCAAGACCATGCATGTGCACATGTACCACAGAAGCAACTTCCCTCCTAATTACAGTCTGTTCCTCTTCTCAACTAGAGGCACAGGGAAGAAAACAAGAAGATTGTGTGACATCAAACTCCCTTATGCAGTAATGAACTGTGATGCTATAAATACTTGACTGTGGCAACCTGGTATGAATCACAGCCAGGGAAGGATGATGAGAACAGAAATGTTATTTCTTGTGTACACATCTTGGTGATTAGCTGCGGTGGACAAAGGCATGCAGCAGCAAACACGATGCTTCTTTAATTTAAAGGAACTTCATGAATTAAACTGGAAAAGCACACTATAACACAGTGGTCATTTGACTGGATCTAACTAAAAACTTTACCCAAAAATTAGGATCCAGGGAGACTGTGGATTTAAAATATTTGTTATGTAAACCAGTGTGAAATGGTTGCAATATAAATTGTTTGTCTTATAAATTTTAAGCCTGGAGGTAAAGACTGAGTCATAATGTGATGTAAATCAGTCAAACTCCAAGAACATTAAAGGCTGATTTACACCAGCTGAAGATCTACCTCCATGTATTAAATCAGTCTTTGCACAGGGTGATCTCACAGTAGTAACAAACTTGCAGAGATGAGAGAAATGAGTCCAAGTTAAAAGAAAACAAACCAAGAACGATGCAGGCACATTCAAAAGCTGTTTAATAGCTTTCACAGGAAAGAGGCAATGGGGAATGTCTTGCCTCTATTGCCATTCATCTTGCAGTAACTAACACTCAGACAGTGTAAAACACGAAGGCAACAAAATCCATCTATTTTTAGTTACTCTTCAGTGCTCTCAGTGATTGCCCAAAGGATGTCTCCCACTGCCAGCATGGGCCTGCCCTTCCCAGGGAGATCACTTTGCTTTAAAGTTAGTTATATGAAGAACAGAAGCACACAAGGGAAAGCTTCACATCAGGTTCCTGGCAAACACTTTATTTAACGTAACTAAACAGCATCTACTTCAAGGTATAGAGAAATTCCAGTGTTGATTTTATGTAGATATCCAAACCTCAGAAGGAATACAGGTACTCTTTATATAAACATTTGCCTAACTGATTGCTAAATCCAGTGAGAGGCATCTCTTGCCACTATTTGTATCAGTTTTACATCTATTTCTACTCAGCAACTGAAAGATATACATTGAGAAAAATTAAAAATGTGAAATAAATGGATATAAATTATGCCAATTATGAAACAGTCAGAAAAGAACTGAAGTATGAAATAATGGAGTAAAAAGAAGATGAAATAAATAAACGAAGCATATAGTTAAGTATTTCTCTAATGTTTTTCTTGCCACTTAGTCTTGCCACTTTATTATTCTGACAGTCTTAACATCCTTTCTCTAACTCTGACTGAGTATGTGAACAGATGCAATTGTTTTGCATAGCCATGGAAAAATTATTTGTAACAGTGAACCTTCCTTCCCCCCTCCCCCTGTCAAAACAGGACAACCATTCACTTCCCAGATTTCAATGCAGATACTCAAGTAGTCTCTCCTCTCAGTAACCTTAGATAAATTTCAAAACAGAGGTATGGAAGATGTCACAACATCACATTCCCCCTGAGTAACAGCAGGTGAAGATGTGGAGTCAGTTTATTTTGCTGCCTTCAGTGACTCCCTCTCTCCCCTCCGCTCCAAACCAAGCATGCAGGACTAAAAATCTCAGACGAGACAAACCATTTCATCAGACCTGCTTCTACTAGACATCTGCTACTGCTCTTTAACTGATTTTAAATTCACCAAAGAGCCTGTGTCAAACTATTTATCTTGACACGATATTTCCAAAGACATGCTCTTACCCAGGTTTCAGTTGTTTAGATCACTCCTGGCTTTAGACATAGCACACGCCTCTGGGAATTACACTAACGATATTGCCATACTTAAAATTTCATGTGATACCAATGTGACTCCGTTTGTCTCCAAAAGCAAATGTTTTCAGCTAGAGAAATAGGGAAAAATTGTAGAATGCCCAATTCAGAAACTGGCAATGTTGCTATCTGCTAGCATAATACTAAAGATCCTGCAGCGCTGCTTTCTATATGTCTGTAATTTAGCACTGGTTTAAAATAAGAGAAAGAAAAGCAGAAAGGAAACATGAAGAGGCTCAAAGTTTGCATTAGAATAGAAAAATTAAAGTTTCACACCTAACAATAAAAATGAATGCACAGACAAGTACTCATGTTGCATATACGTATGTACATACTGTTTTCTAATACAGCTCGTGCTAACTTCACGTGACACTTTTGCTACCTGCTCCAGAAAAGCCCAACAGAACTCTCAGGTACTTTCATAGTTTCTCCTAGGTTATAACAAGGAGGAATTTAAATGTTTCAGTCTGTAGACCAGACTATTCTATGCCTTACAGAGAGACTAAGCTATGGCAGGACACAGTTCTCATGGTAGGACACCAAAGTTCTCATTCCTTTTAATGATCATGATTTATTTCAGGGACATATAACAAAACACACGTACTCATTTAAGGTGAATGAGGGAGATAGACAACTTTTTAGAAAGGAGCTCTGCAAGGAAGCATTGTAAAAGAGACCAAAAGGGGCTGCACTAGTGGAAAGATACCACCAGCTTTTCTTCTGTTGGTATCCTCTTGGCAGAGATACAGGACAATGTCGTCACTGTCACAAGAGATGGGAAAAGCACAGTACTTGCCTACTCGTAGTAACCAGAGTAGCCTGTATGCCTTTAGAAAGTAGTCAGCCTGTGCTAGTCTGTGAGAGTTTGACTTCACCAGGAGAAAGGAAATAATCATCCTACCTTTAATGTGCCCTGTTCGGAAGGGTAGTGCTTGTCTTAGCTTTAGCATGAAGATCATTACTGATACATGAGCTACTGGAAAGCCAGCAACTTTTACAAAGCCAGGTAAAGTACATTCAAGTACTGTGGTGATGATATAAGCTCATCAAAGTGACTGCAGTTCAGGTCTTTTCCAACCACAATGTGGAAACACATGTTTTAGGGAAACAAAATATGTATAAATGTTTTTATTGTTTGGAAGAACATAACAAAGCCTTTTATGATGTGGCCCATTGCAATTTTACTAGGGACCCTTAGCTCTTTGGAAAAAAAGAAATGAAGCACTGGTAATGGATGCTGCACTTCACAGAAGAATCTTGACACCACAAATCAAAGTCTAGTTTCAGCATTGTTTATATGTAGTTTGTTCTCATATGATGCACTTTTGCACCCCTTCACATGATGTCAGAAGATAAATGAAGAAGTGGTTATAGAATGATTCTATGAAGGATCACTGGATTGTGACAAAGGACAAAGAAATGTGATTGTTGTGAGCAGTTGCAAACATTTAACCTAAAGTAATGGTTATTTCTTCTAGGTGAGAAAAAAACAGCACACAGAGAAATATAATAAATTATCATATTCTATTTTTTATTAATATAGTCACAATTCCCAATGATTAGCATTGAACAGAATTTACCTCAACAGCCCAAAATATTACAATTCTAACTCAAGTCTTGCCTTCAAAGATCTTTTAATCTTATTTAGCAACCTTGCCTTTCTAAGGCCATGACCTAACAGGAATTATTTCTCTGACCGCCCAGAGATGATATGAACGTGCCACAGTATGTTCAAGCTACAAAACTGTCTCCAGTAATACAACTAATATATTTTACCCTGGACACTGTGCTGGTTTTGGCTAGGATAGAGTTAATTTTCTTCACAGTAGCTAGTATGGGGCTATGTTTTGGAACTGTGCTGAGAACAGTGCTGATAATTCAGGGATGTTTTCATTACTGCTGATCAGGGCTTGCACAGAGAAGCTTTTTCTGCTTCTCATCCCACCCCACCAGCGAGGAGGCTGGGGTGTACGATAAATTGGGAGCAGACGCAGCCAGGACAGCTGATCCCAGCTGACCAAAGGGATGTGCCAGACCATATGGTGTCACGTTCAGCATATAAAGCTGGGGAAGAAGAAGCAGCAAGGAGGACACGTTCAGAGTGATGGTGTTCATCTTCCAAAGTCACCATTACGCCTCATGGAGCCCTGCTTTCCTGGAGATGGCTGAACACCTGCCTGTCCGTGGGAAATGGTGAATAAATTCCTTATTTTGCTTTGCTTCCATGTGCAGCCTTTGTTTTACCTATACAACTGTCTTTATCTCAACCCACAAGTTTTCTCACTTTTGCCTTTTTGATTCTCTCGCCCATCTCACCAGGAAAGAGTGAGAGAGCAGCTGTGTGGGGCTGAGTTGCTGACTGGGGTGAAACCATGACCACCCCCATGCACTACAACCAAACAGTATCATTTTAGCTATACTACTCAAGACTGTCTGTAGAAGCAGCCAAGTACTTTTTACTTGCCTTTTATCTCTTTCAGTAAAGACAGTACCCAGAATTCTTAATTAGTTATTGTTTCAAAGCTTCAAATGTATTTATTTGTCACTTAGTTTTATGCTGGGCTACATTCTCAAAAAGTATTCAGTGTTATTTACATAAGTCCTACTATTCACATTTCTTATTTGTGGCACCAGCAGCCTCAAGGAATGAGGCCATCACTGTAACTGACACAGCAATGCAACCAAGTATTAAATGTTAAAAAGGTTCCTCTAATGGTTTCTAAAATAATAGTGGAAGGCAAAAGATCTCTTCAAAGAAAATATATGGTATTTACAGTAAGAAGGCATTTACATTCATTATCTAACATAA
This sequence comes from Athene noctua, assembly GCF_965140245.1. Classification (NCBI taxonomy): domain Eukaryota; kingdom Metazoa; phylum Chordata; class Aves; order Strigiformes; family Strigidae; genus Athene; species Athene noctua. Next base: position 8,859,359 of record NC_134048.1, read on the forward strand.
TAGGAAACTCAGTATTTATGGAGAGAAAGAAACACATAGTATTATGTACATCCCATACAGACACCGGGTAATCTTAACCTCATCCTTGATGTATGTATCAGTATTCTCCATCTCATAGATTGCAAATTGGCATAATTCCAGCAAGTGCTATAAGAATTACAGAATTCAAACAAAGATTTCTCATCTGAATGGTTACTGAAGAGCAAGTAATTGAGGAAGGGTGAAAGCAAGCATTTGTTTCAATTTTAATGAACATCTACTTTGATCAAAATACAGTAAGGACTCGATGCCTTCCAAACAATTCCGAGTGAATCAGGGCCTGAATACCTATTTGTTATGCATTATTATAATACACTGCTAGGCACATTCATAGTTCAAGTGTTGCTTTAAAAACCTTTTTTCCAGTACACATATAGATATATATTTCAAACATAAAACCAGTAAGATCATACATGGACAATGTTCTAAAACCAACATGCTTTATAAAAAGTTAACAGAAAAGAATGGATCTCTGAAAACATAGTTATCAATTTTACAGGAAATGCATCAAAATTTAGATCACATTAAGCTTAAAAGTGTGATGTAATACCCGTACACCTAGCATTTATAAACAGCTTGTGTTTTTTTCATTGTTGCTATCCCAGGTTATCAGACAGTTGTCTGCTACTATACAACCTAGCAGGGTATGAGCTTCACTATAACCAGTAAAATAACAGTTTGCAGCCGACTCACCAAAAAAAAAAAAAAAATTAATTTATAGCAGACTCCCAACTGTGATTAGAATGTCAGTTACAGCGGCTGCCTTGTTATAACACCCCCACACTTCTTAGCTCACAAGGACAAATTCAATGAGAGAATGCCCTGCATTCATTGTGTAATTATCAACCTCACACACCTTGGAAACGGAATACAGCTCCAACATGTGTATGACTAAAAACATTACTGTAAGATTATGGTCTGGAACAATAAAACAATTTCCTACTGTATTTAACAGACTATTATAACAGGAAAACAATAGCAATATAAAACCTTTATCTTGACTTTTTATAGAAAGATTTATCATTGGAAAAATGATAGGATTCAGATAAGTTGAAAAAAACCAAAAAGAAGTCAAATGCTGGAAGAGGAGGGCCAAGAACTTGCTCATGAATTGGCAGGCTGCCAAAAGCACCTCTGTTGGGGAATATGCAACTTTAATCTTTATTATGGAATGATCACAAATGGACTGTTTCAGAATACCATCTGTTCTCACTGAAGCATTGGATCAGCAGGCTGCATGATTCAGTCTGTCCTTCACCTTGTATTTGGGATTTTCAGCAAAGCTCCCATTTTGAAAGAGGAAGGGGTTTTTCAACAGAATGCTGGTACAGTACCTAATTTATACTCTTTTTTTTTGTATTTTTGCAGTGTATGTATTTTGACTTTCCGTATTTCCCTGAGGTAAGCTCCAGATAAAATATTCAGAGTAGGAGAGCTTTTACTTCTGATTTCTATTTTCCCTCTGCAAAAAACTAAGTGTTGTTACCGGCTGTAGTGTCCAGACAAGCTCTTATCAGACTCATGTTCCTCCTAGCTATCCTTCCAGTGTATCACATTGTTTAGATGTCTGTATCTCTGCATCTACACTGCACGTGTATGAGCAGATCTGAATTTACTATTAATTCCAAATGTTAATGTATAAAACATGATAAGGAAATTATTGGCACAAATGGAATGCAAAAGGACTTGACTCAGTTCAGCACTACCCATTCCTGTGTAGAGGGCACTCTGCTGCACAGCTGGCTAAGCCACCGCAAAGCCATTAGCCCATCAGCAATTAATCGCTGATCCTATTTCACATCTGGCTACATATGCAACATTGCAACTGGACATGCTGATGGGGTATTAGCACTCCCAGGAGGGGGCAGACAGAAGAGAAAGGAACAAATCCTTTTGACTGAGATAAAAATTCAGAAAATCTTTGAAGGATTAAAAAATGGGAGAAAGGAGAAAAGATTTATCAGCAGAGTGAAACATAATAAAGACACTAAGAAAGGAAGAGGATGTAAAGGTTAGCATTGCTTGTCTAACGTGTAATTTTCTCCTCTAAACACAGCTAGCGGATGTATGGTATGTACATACCATGACAGAGTCTGACCACGGGGGTTAAGTGTTTGTCTGTAAATTCCAAACTCAATGAAGAGAGAGAGAGGCCTCTTAAATTCAGTCTTTGGATAAACGCAGTTTAACTACACGTCTTTCAAGTCATTGCCACCAGCTTTTTCAAATATTTAGAGTTTCAAATTTTATAAATAAATACATTTATCTCAGTCTGTAGTAAGAATTATTTATCAGTAGAAGCAAAAACAACAGAAAATGAGATGCTATTCCTACATAAGCAGCAATCCTGAAGAACTGGGTACCCAAACAAGAAGAGTATTTGGGGAAACTCAACATTACAAGAGTATTTGGAGAGTAACAGGATGTTCTCCCCATATAGCTCCACAAGCTACAATGCAAGTAGGAATACAGGGGATTTGGGAAGAAGTACTTTCTGAAAATCACTGTTAAACCAGCAAGCACCCCAGATGCAGGAAGTTATTAGGAAAAAAGCTTAATCCAAAGCACATTTGGGATAACCCTAGGGAAGTTCAGCACACGTTCCATTTTCACTGCTTTCACTGCAAGCACTACAGTTGAAAAATACCTCTGTTGTGCTGCAGTCCAGTCTTGCCAACTTTGATCCATGCACATGTGAAGAAAGCTATTGTTCTGGAGAGTGATACCAATGTGCAAATCTATCAGCTGTTAAATCCTCTTTCCTAGTATAAGAAACTAGATCTGGCTACGCAAACTAACAGGCAGTTTTCTGAGAAGCTTTCATATTGGAGGGAGGAGAAGGAAAAGTAAACTAAAAATACGCATTTTGGGGCATCAAGATATTTTTGCACTTGATTTTCTATGTCTGAAGAATGATTAACACAAAACTATTAGTTACTTCTTAAAAACAGCTAAGTTCTAATATCCTACTAGGGCAACCCCGGCACACACAGAAAGCATAGCCTAATGGATGGAAGTTTTCTTTAAAAAAATACAAACTCAGTTTTGCTCCCTCTGAAATGAATATGGGTTTTTTGGTGTTGTTTTGTTTTGCTTTGGGGTTTTTTGTAAGAATAAGCCTTGTATTTTGGCATTAAAAAAATTTAATAATTTTATATAAATCATGTACTTCAGAAAATGAATAAATGTGAACATTCTCTGTTATGTTTACAGTTTTGCAATTTTGTTGAAGATTCAGGGATTGCTAGTCTATCAGAAGACAGAAAAAATGATTTTTTTCTGTTCCCCATCCTTCTCCTACTCCTGCCACCTTCTCCCCAAATCAACATCACAGTAAAGGAAATTGGAAATCATTCCAGGAATGGATTATTGATCTGGTTGATAAGCAAAGTTACAGCCTACCTTCACATTTCTTAAATGCAGAAAACTTTAGAAAAATCATTCTCAAAAGAATCACATTTTAATTTTAATTAATCACTCCCCTGTGACCTCAAGGTCTAGTGTTTATTTGTAAAAAAATAATTTATTATTGTCCACATGTATACTTACTGCTGAGTGTAATTAAATTCTTCTGACAGCATTTCTACCATTTTCTCTTACTAACTGAGATTGGTTATTCATTAAGACAAACGTTGGAAGAAATAAAAAGCATGCTAGCGAAATCCTAATTTGCAAAGGCGATAAGAAATTACTTTAGTCTCTTACTAATGTGATTACGAAGGATGATGTTCTATGTATGTTTTTTCCTCAAAGAGAATTTTTAAGTAGATTCATGTTTAAAGCTGGGAATATTGCTCGTCTGAAATTGTCCTTGTGCAACGCACACAATGACAAGCAGAAGGCGGCCTGGGAGGGAGGTGAAAGTATTAAGTATAGGGAATGAAAAAGGATTTCAATAGATTTAGGAAAAAAAAAAAAAAAAAAGTTTTTAATTTACAGTACACATTAAAGGAAGGATGCAAATCAAGCAATAAAGCAAACTCAACTGACTGTTAAAAGAAACAAGTAATATTTCTCATTAGCTACACCATTTAGAGTTCATTTTAATCCAGTACATGGACTGAAAAATTAGAGGAAAAGTATTGTCTTTATTGGTGTAAATGGCCACGTTTGCTGTGGCTTTACTCAGGTAGGGTTATACCTGACTTCAATGATTTACATAATATCATACTGAAAATGTTTCCTTCATTGCCATAGCAATTCACCTGTCACAGGTTCCACAGTTTCAGGGAAGGCAACTACTCAAACATCCATTCAATTCCCCCAGAGCTCAGTGATGGTATTCAACATTTCCGAAATACCCATTAGATGAACCATGACACCAGCAAAAAAATACAGTGGCTTTCCAAGTACTGCAGAAATGGAGAGTTCGAGCAGCAATCTGCGTGGCAGCAGGTCCGGTCCGTATTAGGCACTGACATTGTCAAGAACTCTGTACAAAACATGCCTGAATTTAAAGTCTTTCTGTAATGCTGCTTTCAACCATAAACTTGTCCCTGTGGCTACAATATTGGGTGGATTCACATTATGTTACCTTGTTTTGTGAGTGAAATTACTGTAAGGCAGCCGAGAGAATTCAGAATATGATATGAATTAAAACCAGACTACAGAAAATCTCATGAGCTTATCAGATGTCAGGCAAATGGTAAACTACAGCATACCTGCTGTGAAGTGCACATCATATCCAGCACCACGGCCACGCACACGCCAACGCAGCAGCTTCCTTCTGGATGGAATCCAGCACAGACGCTGACGGCACTGCACTGTCGCTCTGTATTGAAGGAAGCTGCCTACTATGAAATGTAATTCAGAGCAGTTTGCAGTGTTGATATGTTGAAACTTTTAGAAACTCTGGTAGGAGAAAAAGCCAGCTGCTGACAAACATGATAAGAAGTAAACTAGGATAGGAAACCAACTGATATTTAAACAATATGGTTTCTAATACAATGTCAGAAACGCCCCAGAATACAGAAAGAAATATGCTTTGCTTTCAGAAAGAGCCAAAGACCAATGCCTTTGGTAGCATTTATGTCTAAACATAGGGGAAGAATATTCTTGCATTTAACAATGCCTTTTTAAGGTCTTACTATCATTAAAAAAATACAAATGAATAAAAGAAAGCTTTCTGAAGTTAGATGTGTCTAGATTATTTTTTATCTAGATTAAATCCCTTATCCCTTTCATGACACAGCTGCACAAATGCTTGTTGTATCAGACAACAAAAGACTGAAATGGAAGGCCAGCTTGGAAAACAGAGAGGAGAGGAGAGATACTGCTTTTCAGTAGCAGTGCTGGAACTGTGGCCTAAGATACCTTGCTGTTGAAAACATCAAGTCCTTCTAATCTTTTGCAACATATCTGAAATCAGCCAGAGGTAATGTTTACTATCCTTGAATGCCTACTGCATTATGCTTATTGCAAACTTAAATAAATTAACTGTTCAGTGTGCACATGCTCATCACAACTTACTGTCCTCTGTTTAAAAAACAAACCAAAAAAAATTTTCCTTTGGAAACACATGCTTTCATCAACTGCACAGGTGATCCTCAGAATAAAGTAATTTTTACCAGAGTACCGACTATGGTTTTCTAAGTCAGTTGTGTAATTTAGAATTCCAAGAACATACCCCACTGCCCTTGAATTAATTACATGGTTCACTGCTGTATACGTTACAATGAACATCCCTTTTCTGTGATATACACCTTTGCAGCTCCATCCCATAAGAGACAGATAACTTTACACCTCCACCAGTATAATTCACATTCACTGCCATAATATCAAACCCAAAGCCAAGATTTGTTAAATATTCTTCTTTAAAAATTATTCCAACTCTTTCTCATCCCATTTAATCACTGCATTCTTCTCAAAGCATGAATATAACTTCCCAGTTTCTGATAGTCTGGAAATAATACTGGACAAGCTTCTAAGTGATTAGTTGAGGAGTAAACTTTCTTTTTCCATCAGCAATGTTAATGAGAAATGAGAAAAAAAAAAAAAAAAAAAAAGAAAAATCCTGCAATGTTAGCATTTATGTACGTTTCATGCCTTTTTGTTAGCTGCAATGGTGGAAAAACTTGTGATGAGTGTTTGCATGTCAATTAGAATTAAAAAGATAAGCAATCCCTGATTATTAGTTATTATTCTTACTCTATGTTTCCAAGGCAAATCTAAGCAACCCAAAATGAGAAGTAGAAACAATATGGCTTTAAGCAATACAATGGGTTAGGAACTGCCAGAAGTGCTTTACATCCCAGTATACTCACTTGCTTATGGATCCTTCATTCTGCAAGTCAAAGATTCCCAGGACCCTGTAAATTGTACTTAGTCTAAGTGTTGTACATTCCTAAGTGACTACACATCTACAGCCTCTTTGCACTATTCAGTCTAGCTGGTGCTAAATATTCTGCTAGCAATAAAGGCATGTATCTCCACAGAAACATGCAGCTTGCTAAAATGTGTTTGCAGGTGACACGTAAATATCTACTTCCAAAGCCACTTAATAAGAACATTCCTTGCTCAATAATGACATACAATGTAATTTAATTACACACATTGTAATTTAGTATAATATTGCAAAATAGTAAAATAGAAAGAAGAGTACTGAATTTCTTTCTTTCCTGATGGTTTGAGGAGAGCCCGACACAGAGGACCAAGTGCTGAACACACAGCCTTCCGGATGATGCTAGAACTGCTTTCTGCACAGGAGTTTGGGTCTCTGCCACAGCAATATCAATGACAAGACAAATTGTTTTAACCAGCTGAAATAATCTAAACTTTAATCAACAGTGCTGAAGGACAGCTATGTGTTTTGGTTACCTCTACATAGTTTCAGGCAGATTGGAAACAAGTGCTTAATGTTTAACAATTAATTTTTTTAAAACTGTCATGCAAGAGATATTCCCAGTCTTATTACTTCAGCCAACAGGCAGCAGTATTGTTGAGGTAAAGAACGTTACTCAGCCCCATGGAGTTACAGATAAGGACAGACGCTGAAGTCTCATCAAGGGAAGCTTAGCCTACTCTGTTTTGAATCACATAAAATACCTGCTGCTGCAAAAGAGCTCTCAAGACATCTTACCTTGTCGGTTCTGCTTAGCCACTCACACAGCAGATGCTACTGGTTTCCATTAGGACTGGACTGTGTCTCCTGTCACTAGACAGCAGTCCCTCTGCTTGATTATAAATGAATGGTGCTGATGGGCTCTGAAGGAAGTTTCATTAGTCCTGTCCATGCCACAGGAAAGTTTAATTCTTTTTGAAACGTGTTTTCTAACATAGCTGAACTGTGTTAGCAAAACAAATTAGCTTGTCCTGGGCACTTCACTAACTGTTTTCAGGGGCTCATTCTCTTCCCACTGAAGTCAAAACCAAAACTCTATTGCATTCCAGAGATCGAGGTTTAACTCTAAGTGTTTCCGACAGTGTTGTCAAGAAGCATCTGAGAAACGTGTTTCACTCCACAATGCCTACTCTGACATCTAAAACAGTGAACACACCTCTTGGTGTATGGTGTATTCACTGGGTAGCTGCCAGTGATTCGGAGATGCATAAACAGGGTCCCAAACTTCATTCTTAACATAAATCAAGTTCATTTGTGTACTACCAGAGCTACAAAGTAGAAATTGAAACCTCAGAGCAGAGGTGGGTTTTATTTCTCTGTCACTGAAGCTGGAGTCTGGAGGCAGTGAGAAACAAGGGAATTTTGTGAACACACAATTTTGAACTATATTGAGTAATTAGGCAATCAGCTTATTCCTTATGTTTCCTTGGCACAATAGCACGATTTCCAGAGCAGGTACCTCTTGGAATGCCCCTAGACTGACTCAAAATGATAACATCCCAGAGAGACATAAAAAAATCCTCAAGAATTTTTTTTTTTTTTTCCACAAACTGACCATCAATTTGAGCATAGTGACATTCATGAAACATTGGTTATTGTCTAGCTGGTTCTCAGTGATGTATTTCTATAAAGAATGTGTAATTTGGGGTTTATATAAAGTAAATACATTTTTTTAAAATAGGGTTTATATCTGCTGGGGAAGGACATCTAGCTCACAAAGTGATTTAGGAGGGTGGAGATAATTCAGAGAGAGAGAGTTAGTTTGTCAACCCTTCTCTATTCCAAAAGGTAGGAAGAGAAATTGTGTAAGACAAAATCATCTCTGAAAGACAGGAGACTCTATATCAATCTCCACCTTAGTAAGACTGAGAACTATTAGTGGGCAATTCCATTTTACATAATTCAAGAAACACTTCATTTTTTCCCAGGACCTGTTTTGCTTCAAGTACAGTGACAAAGTGCTGGTGCCAAAGATTTACAGTGTATTCAATTAATACAACAGCAAGCAACTAAGAGAAGATGGAAATGCTATGTTTCGTATATGCGCCTGTCAAAACATATGCTACACAATAGCAAGGTGAAGCTCTTTCAAATCCAAACTTAACATATGTACTAAAACATATAACACACGTGTGTGAAGCAATCTGCTGATCTCACCAGGATGACTGTTTATAAACAATAGATGTTTCTGGTAAGCATCCACAACATAGACGAAAGGTACAAACCCATGGCAAATTCCATGACCAACAAAAGGCTAACGGTGTCCAAATCTAGACTCTAAAATAAAGAACAAACCTCCTAATTCCTTTGGCAAGGCTAAGATTTCAGTCTAAAGACTGATTTGCAGACATCTCTGTTCAGTGAGATAAAAGGTTGTGTGACAAGAAGAAAAAAGATGAAAGAATGGGACAACACCTAAAAATTTTAAGGCCATCTGTGATTTCACAGTAGCATGAAGAGCAATGCAAATATTCCTTCTGAAAGAAGAATAAAGACAGTTTAATCACAACTCAAAGCTCTCTAAGTTATTGCTATTTTAACATGAACTCTTTGTGAAGGAGATGAAAGAAAAACTCGGTTAACTCATTCTCTTCATTTTGTGGATTCACATCTTCCTAACCAAGGCAGCTCAAACATGAGGTTCCCAGTACTGTGAAAAGAAGAGTATTTTCACAGTAAGAAAGGTATAGTTGATAGAAAGCAGGAAGTCTCATTATACAGCCTGTTCTGGGAAGTTTTCCAATCCAAGTTTTGGAAATGAGAGACATGTACATAATGATTTATTTCAGAACTTGTGGTTCCTGACCATAACCAACTTCAGAACATTTGTAAATCATGTGTCTGCAGAGAATACTGGCCTAAGATGAAACTTTTGTAAAAGCATTGACCTGCTGCTACTTCTGTTTGGAAAGGCTAACAGATAGAAAACAGAAAGAATAGAAATCAGCTTTAATGACTGTTTCAGAACTAGGATAGAAGTAATGAGTGAGCTATTTTTATAAATGTATATACATTATATAGATACACACACATATCTATATGGGAACTGATACATAAGTACATATATACTCCTAGAGAAGCCAGCACTCTTGACTCTTTCTGTAATGATTCTAATCATTGTAATTTCTCTAGCACCGCTTGCACCAGCAGTATAAACCGTTCAGAATTCATGCTAGTATGAAAAAACAAGACTTAAAAAATGAAAGTTCCTCTTAGGTTAGTTTGGCAAAAACTTGTAACAATGTGACATTATTATACAGCAGCAGACAACAAAATCTAGATGACTCACAGCACGCAAGGGAACTCTCCCAAATTTTAATGTATTTGGTAAATGTTTAGCTTCAGTGCAGTTATCCATTCATGCTGGTTAGACAATATTATCAAAAAGTAAAATACCAAAGGTGAAACCCTATGAGAATACAGCATGCATTTAAATGCAAAATAAAAATGCATGTACTACTCCATTCAGATTTGCAGTAGTGGCAAATTGTCCTAATAAATCAGTATTTCTGTTTAAAATATATAAAGCTATACCTATTGTAAGGAAACACATTTTTTAGTTGCAAGAAGTGTCTAGCTATGCATCTAGATTCAGTAAACTTCTGCGTATCAACGAAGGATATAGATTACCAGATTTTCATTTGGTAGTTTACTGCAAAGCAGACATATGATTCAGTCTCTAGAAGGTGGCTCACTTTAAAACCTAATCTTACATTCATATAGCAAGTCCTAATGAGCCCGCTAGGAGTAAACAAATTAGTCTCTGGGATGTATTATGCATTAATTAATCAGACTAATAGTATTATGAAATGTGTAATAGATGAAAATTAGTTCCAAGTACAGTACTTGCATTGAAGAATGAACATAGAAGAATTAGAGCATAATAAAGGTATTCTCAAATTTCTAGCACTGTCAGCTAAATCAGCTATACTTAATTAATGACATATATTTCTCTTCCATTTAACTGCACGGTTTGGTAAGACAAATTACAATACTTCATGCTAGTTTATTCTTGACTGCCATGTTAAATCCACTTTTTGAAAAATCACTGTTGGTAATCACAGTGAGATACCTAACCTTGCACTGACCCAACTATAACAGCTCAGCATGCAGCATATAATGTCACTTCAATCCACAAGGGTGGAAACAAGGGAGTACCACTCTTACTGCAGTTCTTTAACAGAAGAGCTTATTTGGCCCTGAGCACAATATCTGAAAAGTGCACTTATTCCTCAATAAAATGTACACAGTACTGAAAGACCTGGAGTTCCTAATAGAAACTGGATGCTGGAGAAGCTTGGGTCCTTAGGAGATGCACTGTATTTGTTCCTCTCTTTTCCTCCTTGATTGTGAATGATCTAACTTTTTCAAAGATATTGGAAAAGATCCCACAGGAGAGATAAGATCATTAAATAGGTATATTGCATATACTTGCAATTATTTCAATTGACGTGTTGCCACCGTCTTTTACTTGGTAAGATGCTAATGCCCAGCCACGCAAGCCTGTAAGGACCACACTGTGTCAGGCTGTAACCCAAGTACTCTGCTGAGCATGGCATCTAGACTGACCCAGCTGAGAACAGAACAGCATACAGGAAGAGGCATAACAGCAGATTTCCTAATGTGACATGTTGGAGAAAAAGCCAGAAAGCACTAAACTCTGCATACTAAGACAGACAAGCTCATCATGTGAATGTTTCACTACATAAACGGGTGTACATGCCAGATAAAATCTCACCCTGAATAAATATGTGGGAAAAACAGGTTAGAGGCAGTGTATATTCCTAAAATGACAGGCATTACTATACTGATCAGGTAAATATTTTAAACTGTGATCAGTCAGTCTTGCAATACTTGTCCTGTTTTCAGTCTTAACCACCTCTTAAACAAGAGTCTTGTTAACCTGCATTTCGTTTTTTTTCTTTAGTAACATGAGCTAATGCCTGTAGGAGACAGGATGAAAAGAAACAAATGCTCCAATCATTAATTCTGTCCAGAACTCTCTAAATGTAAATAAGTCTGCTTAACTACCAGCCAGCCGCAGACTACTCATTTCAATAGAACTTGCTCATAGCTACGCCTAAATCTAGCTTACCATTACAAATCAAAAAAGTAAATTAATAAAAGGCCAGCTCCTGGTCTAAGCCACTTCAAAATTATCATTGGCTGCAGAAAGGGATAATTTAAAGCAGAACATTAGCTGTGGTTTTCTCTTCAGAATAACTTGGAGTAATACGCAGACCAGCTTTCTTACCTGATCTTCCTGAGGTGCTTTCAATATCCAGCTCAGTCAGCATCTTCCCTGCAGGTAGCTGAACTCCAACTGAATTCAGGTTGCCTACAACCATCATCTCTCTTCATAGCAGATAGCAAAATACCCCTTTGGGAAAGACCTATTTGTCCAACTACAGACAAATGATACTGTTTTTCCTAAGGATAGGAGAGATGTGCAAACCAGTCAGAGACAGAGGACCTTTTATATATGGCAGATTTTCTCAAATACAGAACAAAATAAGTTTTTCCTCTGCATTTTCGTCCAGACTCAGTTCCCAGCAGTATTCCAGCATTAAAAGCAACTGAAGTGAACCACAATGCCACCTTGCAGAAGCAGAGGTGGGGAACCTTCCCCACTTCCCCCCCAGCCAGAAGCACAGTGGGAGACAGAATGAGCACCACGTGTTCACCTTCAAGAAAGGAGTCTGGCCTCAAAGCTGTTACAGCTGCCAATATGTCTGCACAGTGTTCAGCAACAGTATGAAACACAGCCTTCTCCTAGGCACACATGAAAGTTAAAGAACTCTGCTTTGCTTTCAACAGGAACTGGATGCTTAACTACCCCGATTGTCTCTGAAAATCCCTTTCTCAGTGATAAAACTTGGCTGAGAATGGCAAATATTTTAGTTGCTGTTTTTATTGTTTATGGTTTTTTACCTTAATAGTCACAAGTCATATACATTGACCTAAATGCAGAAAAAATGTGTAGTTGTAAATACAGGCAGACTTTAATGGTAGTACTTCATTCACCCAATGATTAATATGATGTACTATTGAACACTGTCATAATAAAGAAAACATTTTTACACAGTACCCTAAAATATGAACTATAGTTATTTCAAAATAAAATCCATGCAATAAAAAAGTCATTTAAACTAATTAACATTTCACTTTCGCACTTCATTAGAACAGACAGCTGTACTAAGTAGTCAGTTCAAAGAACAAAGCAGCATCTGTGATGGGGCACAGCACCCCAGCAGCACGGACCCCAAACACCCCTGGGAAGACTCACTCTGCAACAAGCAGTGTAAACAAGAGAAGACTACAGGGTCTGTGGACTCAGATGTGTATAAACAACAGACAAGTAGAAGCTTTTCCTACAATGCAAACTTCTCTTACACTTGTCTAATTCCACTGACTCCAAGTGGAATTTACACCGGAGAAAGGACAGAATCAGACCCAGCCACATGCAGAGCTGTGTAAACACAGGGGAGAGTAGGCTCGGCCACTAAGTAGTGCAGCAGGGCTGACTCCAACAGAGAGCAAAATCACAGAGTAAAAAGCTGGCAACCAGATTTTATATGGCACCCTTCATTTCACAGACAGTCAATACATTGATTTCAGGACCACAGTACAACAATGTTTGGAGCAAGAATGAAGGCAGAGCTCAAGCCAAAGTTCTGGAACAGCCTTAGTATCCAGAGTTACATAGTCAACATATAAGCTAACTTAAACCTTGGGGAACAAAAATCTATTAGCATAAATCCCATCTCCTATTGACTTAGGAAGGATGTATATTTGTGGAATAGAGGACTTGTAGTATAGCCTGAAATAAGCAGAATAACTCTTGCATTAAATCATCCTGTTATTTTAAGAAAAGGTTAATTTGTAAAACAAACTGAGCTTCATTAGGGACTAATTGACTGGAAAATTTTCTTTAAAAATGTCTTCTAATTATACAGGTGAAAAAAATCTTTTCAAAGCACTTCTATAATTAAAAATCATCCTTGATCAATTTCTTTTAACATTTAGTCAAGAAAAAAAAAACCACTACAGGAAGGTTTAGCCAAGAGTTGAACAACATAGTCTCCACCATTACAATAAAACAACAGGATAAATATCAGTAAGACAACATCTGTGACTGCTACGAATAGACTAGAAAGAAATCCATACCCAAGTTCAAACCATTGAAGGAAAACATGAGATTTTCTGTGCTGGAGCTGGAGTGACTCAGCAGAGACTGAATTCTCTTTTCACAACTGTAAAATGAATGCCCAAGGCAAAAAGACTTATCTCACTAGGAAATACCCTCCTCCAAAAGGTGGGTTAGACTCCTCCTCCTCACCATGCCTCCCAGTGCCTGGGCACTGAACAGGAAGACCTTGCTTGTGGCTTAAATTTGGCTTACCAGTTTACTGGTCCACAGTTTCCATGTTGGAAGAACCTCCAGAATAGAAGCAGCACTTGAAAACTGACTGCTTTCATTCTCATAGCTTCAAGCTTGAGCACAGTCTGCTTCTGCTCTGCTTTGCACTTTGCTTAGCCTCTCTCAAAAGTGTGCTAAATATGATGCTCCAAATACTTCAGATGCTGAATCCTCTTTTATTTCTTTACCCAATTAGGACTTCACTTCCTAGAAAATTTGCACTAGTAGTTTCACTTGAAATTGCATACCGTAGTATAGCAGGGGTTTATTTCTATCATGAGTACAGAAATATTAGTAGCTAACCCATGTTGATTGTAAAAATATGCTCCACTTATTCCTATTTGTTATGGCAGTGAGAAATTATGGATTTTAAAAGATTCTGTCAATATCTAAGGATCCTGTTTTATATCATCAGTTGTACAATGAATTTTCCTGCTAAATTTTAAAATTCTTTCAAGCATCATTAGCTTCCATAGTCAAGCAGATTGTCAAAAGCAGTGAGATCTATAATCACAGGGAGGTGGCTAGAAAGGCACTTTATATCTAGTATCGATTTCAGAATTAACTTGTGCTGTCTTGATAAGAACTGCAGCATGTTTTACAGTTAGAGCTTAGAAAGGGGGGAAAAGGGTAAACTCCCCAAAAAACACACAAAGAAGAAGATAGTACTGTGTAGTAAGTTTCAATAATAGATCTAAGGAATTCGCTGTAAAGACTTGTATCAGACTAAGAGATAGTAGTTTAGGGTAGGCTCATTAAATAGACACACACCCCCGCACCTCTCCTAAATTAGTATGTTTTAAGGCATCAGCTTAAATATCAGGATTGCACGTTTTTCACTGCAACAAGAAAAAACAGGCTGGACTACTAAACTTCCTCATTTGCGAGGAAATCCTCAGGCAATGTGCTAGAAGTGTTGTTGGTCTCAAATTAATTTAGTGAATGCTGCAAATTAGTCACTTTCCTAAGTGATGAAATCTTTAACATAAGCAGAGCCCTTTCATGTATTATAAGAGAACGGGATGGACACAAAATCAAGAAAGAACTGTTAACACTCACCAGCTCTGGAAAAGAAAGGGTTCCAGTCTCTGCAAGAGTGGAATGACAAGAGGACATAATATAAATACTCCAAGTGAGTAGAAGCAGAAGAAACAGGGAACATGCAAGATTTTGTGTGCCATGATTAGCAGTAGGTGCTCTCTGTATGGGGGGAAGATCTTTTTGAAAGCTCAGGACCTGCCAGAAAACAGGCAAAGAATTTTAAAGTGTAAGGCAGACAGAAAAGGTCAGAGATTTATTTTGTTTTATTTTTCTGCCACTCCTTTCTCAATGTATACTGTACGTCAGACTGCAAATAATCCTAAGGAGAATGTGTTTTCTTTCATACGTAAAGACCCCCAAATCTCTTTTTGTGTACTACTAAAAAAAAGTAGTAATAATGATGAATAATGGCTCCAAGCTTACCTGCATGGGTGAATCTATTTTCAGACCTGGAAAGTGATTGTGTGGATTCAGGCACAGCATGCAGTGCTTATCCACAATGAATCCACCTAGTTTATTTTGGAATGTGACCTCATTTTAGTTAAATTAATTAAATCAAACCCTATAAGTCAAAGCAGTACCTGTTTGCATGTGATTTCTGAAAAATTTCTAGACCTACGTAGCTCCTAGTTAGTGGATCATGTAAAATGTATAGTACTTATTTTCATATCTTCCATATCTGTTAGCTTTTACATATGTAGCCTTGTCTGTATCAATTATTTCTGAGATACTTAAATTTTAACCATTCTGCTGAATTCACAATTATTGTCAAATGAAAGAAAATGTAAATAGATTCACAGAGTTTAATTCTAAAATTCCAATTTTACTGACTGAACTTATAGAAATAAGTGAATGGAAAATACTGGGGGAAAAAATTAAGCATTAAGTTAAATATTAGGTAACTACATTGAAATACAATAGCACATATCCCATTCTCATGATTCACAAGAAAAATATTATTTTTCCTTTTTGCTTTTACAAACCTGAAATATAATTTGACTATTAGCCTTTGTTCACTGTCTTTCTGGAGTAAAAATTCTAAAGGAAATTCTTTAAGTACAGATTTCTGGTGCCTCTGATACACTTTTATTATAAGGATGTTCTTATTTGCACTGGCTCTCTGTCTGGGCTTACCTGCTGGGATGCACAAACACTATTACCAGGACAAAGCACAAACATGACCAGGAGTGAGGGCAAAATCGCAGCAGCCTAGATTTAGGTTAGATTAAGGTGCAATGGATCTTTACCCCAATATAAGACACAAATAATGTAGAAAGAATTTATCCCTGCCATAGTACTGTGAAGAAAGTCCTTGGACAAAGACAGAGAAAACTTTCTGGTGCTATTTTAGGGTAAGTAAAGTGTGTTTCTAAGTAAAATGATTTATTGCTTTGCTTGTTTTCATTTTTTCACTTACATCCTTTACAAACATTTGGGCATTTTGGATACTACTAAAATCTTGTTTTCCTTGCACTTTACTTTAACCTACCTTGAGTCAAGGGTGATTCCAAAATGATTAGGTAAGAAGGAGGTGGTGTTCACCTTAGGGTGTGCAGATCTACAAAGTGAGCACCAGGACATCCCAATACCAAGCACCCAGGTGCTGGGGTTCCTAGTCTGGTTTCCAGAGTACCAAAATGTTCTCTTAAAGATGCCTAATGGAGAACAGACAATAAAATCTACAGAAGCATTCTAAAGAGCAGTCTAAGACAAAGATTAAGAAAGAAGGAATTGTCTCCAGTTGTCAAGCTGTACCAAAAGAAAGCTTCCTTGTAACAGGATACTGCAGAGAACACTTGAACATCAAGGGCATTTGGGGGCAAGTAAAACATGATTTTGTCTGTTATGCATGTAACATAAGGAATAGTTTATCCACAAGAGCAGTAATACAAGGGACAATGTTCTAAAGAACTAGAAAGGTGGGAATTTGCAGAATGAAACTGCTGAACAGAGAAATCTGGCATAATAAAAGGCTTACCTAAATGAATAGGTAACATACTAGAATAGTATGAACTGAGCAATGTCTCTCTGTGAAACCTAAAACAAGTAGTTGCACTTAAAAGATATCTGGAATTCAATCAAATGGCCTATAAGGAGCAGAGCACTCCAAAAGGCTAGAAGGCATTTAAAATTATGCTAGATGAGCTGCTGGGAAAGCCTTTGTCCCTGAAAGAATGGCCTCAGGTTGGGACAATCAATCGGGAACAGTATAAATTAGCCCATGATAAGGAAACCTGGAAGTCTTGGAAGTTGGCTGACCCAGAGGCAAAGCAATTCATCCAAGAGACCACAGTATTTTGTCAGACTCTATTCATAGTGTAACAAAGGATTATATAAGTGAGGAATGAAAGAAGTTTATTTGAAGAATAAAATAATAGCAGATGATCACAGAGATCTTCCTTTAAATTTGAGGGAAAAACTCTGTTTTCAGCCTCTGATGCTTAGGGACTACACTAGCTTTACCACCTGCTTAAAAAGGATTTATTAAAAAAGGGTAGAATATCCCAGAGCTGTACTCCCAGAAACCCCAGAACTTCAAGAAACAGGACAGATTAGTTTCAATATCTTATATCCCTTCTAAATATTGGGAGCTGCGGCATGAAATAATGAAGAAACTTATTCAGAGTCAGAAAGTAAGATACAGAATCAACATACTATCCTTCTGCTACTTAGTCTTCCTCTGTTTACACAACAACCAAGAGTTACATATGTCCTTTTTCCCACGACATTGCAAGGACAGCTGAAATTCAGCTCACTGAAATTCCCAAATGTTATACAGTTTGCTACTTAATTTAATTATATATTTTGATGGGATGGCTTACAGTAGGTTGGCCACAGGCTACAGATATGGACATCTGACTAAATTTCAGAAATTTCTATCACAGTTATCTCTGAATCTTGGCTGACAGTCATTATAAAAAGGTAGTATTTTAAGTGTATACTATAAAAAACCTCCAACAAAACTTAGAAAAATTATTTTGTATGTATATACATACCAAAATTACATGTGAAGACACATATTAAGAACTTGTGATGTCAATGAACACTTTTCAGTACTTTAAAGGCAGATTGCCCTTTCTCATTTCTCCCTTACAACTATAATTTTTAAATGACTACATTAAAACTCAGCTTGTTGAGCCAACAGTTCAACTGGAATGAAAGGAACAGGCTTGTCAGAAGCACTTGTAGTGTGGAAAGTGCTCTGAATAACATCTGTGCCCTTCTGATCTCCACTGCAACTTCACGCATCACATTTTACACTACACTTAAAATGTAGAACTAGAATCACAGGAAAATGATAATAAAACCTGCGGAACAGTGTTAATTTCTAAGCTTTCACCTTTGTCCATAGATTCTCCAAATGACAGATGGACAATTGCCAAATGGACATCCTTTTTTTAAAGATCACAGTTAGCTTTCTTCTCTGAAATGAGCAGAAGTTGGCTACATAGTCTTCAGAGATCAAGACAATGGTAACTGTTCACAGCACAAACCAGGCAGAAGTTATAAATCAACTGCACAAGGCTTATTTTTAGTAAATAGACAATGATGAAGCTAAATTTGCCTAGATAAATAGTGATTATATAGAGTATAAGCCCTTTTTTGATGCATGCATGCAAGCTTCATTAATATTAATGAAGCCACATATGCCTTGAGAAGACACAATCATTGTTCACTGAACAAAATGCTCTACCTAGTCCTCAAACATAAAGATACAAGGACAGTAATCACTTATTAGCTCATTGCATATAAACTGGTGGAAATACAGCATTACTATTTTAGCAGCCCTCTGACGGAATGCCCTGATTGTAATCTCCCAAAACAGTGTCCCTTGCAACCATTTCAAAGCAGTTAAAATCTTATTGGCATATTCAAAGTACCTACTGCTGACAGGGCTTGCTGTCACTAAGAAACAAATGAAGTGATTTGCATTTGCAGTGTGATTGTGAAGCAGCAACATAATACACTGTGATTAGAAGACTGAGTGAACCACTTCTAAAAAGAAGAAAGAGCACAGGATTAAAACTTGATATGACATATATTTTGGGTTTGCTTCTTCTACTGCAAACTCTTTTGCCCCAAAAAGTCTAGGGGTCCACTACTACATGTCCAGTTCCAATACACAGCTAAGCTGATGGGAATCTAGACCCTCTGCTGAACGTGATAGATCTATACTGATTTACATCACTGACATCTGGATCAAGATTCATAGCTGCTATATGTTGTGAGCAAAGTAACATGGAAGCTACTTAACTTCTATTTGACTGTATGATTCAGCTTTAAAAATAAATATTTCGTTTTGGTGCTGATAAGAACATATACTTGTGAATGAAGTTGGGTTTACTGCAAGAACCATGGTAAAAACTTGACTTTACATGGTCGTATTTTTCCCCCCCAAACAAACAATCATCAACGCTCAGATTCATAATATGTGCTTTGTATTTGAACCAAAAAATATTGGTCCTACTTCAATCCCCGCAAAAGTCATGGAACGAATCATCCTGGGGGGCCTATCACAAGTCAATAGAAGCAAGTGATTGGGAAAAGACCGCACAAATTCAGGAAGGGCAATCATGCTGGACAAACCTCATTGCCTCCTATGGCAAAGTACCCCAATCAGTTGATGTGGGTCAAGCTGTGGACGTTGTCTACCTGGATTTCTCCATGGCTTTTGATACGGCTCACTATAGCCTATTCCTAGAGAAACTGATGGTTTATGGTCTAGAAAACTGGTCTGTGCAGCGGGTGGGGAACTGGCTGACAGGTCACACCTGGAGGGTAATGGTAAACAGCTCTTTTTCAAACTGAGAACTTGTCACAAGTGGGGTCCCCCAGGGATCAATATTGGGCCCAGTGGTGTTTAACATCTTCATAAGTGATCTGTATGATGAGATCAAGTGTTCCCTGATGAATTTTGCTGCTGATACCAAACTGAGTGGGGAAGTGGACACTTCAGAAGGGAGAGCCACCCTGAAGGAAGACCTGGAGGACTGGAATAACAAGAACCTCCTGAAGTTCAACAGGACAAGTGTAAGGCTTTGTGCCTGGGAAAACACAATCAGGTGTGCAGCACAGGCTGGGATCCACCCAGCTGGGGAGCAGCTCTGTGGAAAGGGACCTGGGGGTCCTGGTGGACGACAAGCTCCGTGTGAGTGAGCAGTGTGCTGCAGCAGCAAAGCAAGCCAACGGGGTGCTGGGCTGCACCAACAAGGCATCACCAGCAGAGATAAAGAAGTCGTTATCCCACTCTACTCAGCGCTTGTCAGGTCACACCTGGAATGCTGTGCTCAGTTCTGGTCCCCACTATACAGAAAAGACGTGGCCAGGCTGGAGAGGGCCCAGAGAAGGGACACAAAGCTGATCAAGGGGCTGGGAAGCCTGCCACAGCGGGAAAGGCTGAGAGAACTGGGTTTGTTCAGCCTTGAGAAGAGAAGGCTCAGGGGAGACCTTACCACCATGTTCCAGTATTCAAAGGTGGCTACAGAGAAGGTGGAGACTCCCTTTCTACAAGGAGTCACATGGAAATGTCGAAGGGTAATGGGTACAAGTTACTCGTGGGGAGATTCTGACTGGACACAAGAGGAAATTTTTTCCCAGTGAGAACAATCAGCCACTGGAATAATCTTCTCAGGGAAGTGGTGGATTCCCCAACATTTTGGACACTTGTAAGACTCAGCTGGACCATCTTGTCTAGACCATGGTTTTGCTAAGAAAGGTTCGACGAGATGATCCTTGAGGTTCCTTCCAACCTAGTATTCTATGATGGTTCTATGAAAAAAGCAAACAGTTACAAAAATTCACCATTACTCTCTTTTGGTAGATCAGTCCTTTGACAGACAGGATATAAACATTGTGATTTATTCTCAACTAGCAACACTTTCAATGTTCTGCCCCTTGATAGATGGCATGAGTTTATTGCTTATTTATAATCTTCTGTGCATCATATTCTCCCTTAAAGTGTGAATGAATGGGTTGTAACGTGGGGCACCATGTTATGTTTTGCTGGCTGCTGCTTCTGGGGCAGGTGTAACCCACTGAAAGAAAGAGGGGACTGGATGTGTCCTTCTCTGCGTGCAGCTGAGATTGAGGGTGGAGGTGGATGTGTGACCATTTTTGCACTGGGGCAAGTAGGCCATTCAGACTGAACACTGGTAGAATATAAAGTTCAAGCAGAGAGGACGAAATAGCTAAATAAAACAAAGAACAAAACTAGGTTTGAGGAGTAACAAGGATAAAGGGCCTCTTCCAAAGAACATGAATAGACATAATGAACTTGTTGCCAATGAGTTGCTGGACTGAAAGCGTGGAGAAAATAACTACCCCTGCAAGGTACAATCCTTTGATTGTTATCTTACCAAGCTGATTTCAATTTTATGATTCCAGCAGATGTTTTAGGAGAAATTTGCCTCTTAGATTCCAGGTCCTTTCAGGGACACTTGCTTTAAAAGGAGAATGTATGGTAATATCTATGTCAAATCTCTTGCTCTAAAAGCAGTCTTCTCTGAGCAGTGTTTATAGACTAAGTGAAACTCTAACAGTGGTGTCTTCACAGCCATATTTACTGAATGACTGATCTTGAGCCCTGGGACAAAATACTAGTATGCCAACTCCCATGTCAACTTATTCTAGCCCTTATCCTACCATGTGTTCACAGCCCACTGCCCCTCCTTCGGTTCCATGGTGAACCACTACTTGTAAACAGTTTCATGCTAATGAGGCATCACTGGAAAGTGCTGCAGGACCCAAGATGACAGGGCAGTACTCCCTGGGGGCCAAAATTCAAGTGCTTCATTATGTTCTCAGGCTTTGACATATGACTACAAAGCATTTTGAAATTTTTTTTTGAATTTTCAACTGTATAAACTGAAGGGTAGACTTCACTACTGAGTTCTCATATTCAAGAGTATGGTTAAATTCTAAATCCCCTCTGCAAGCCCGCAATTATGCACACGTACAAATGAAAATTAAGTGGGTTTTCTTTACTACTTTTGTTATTCCAAGTGTGTGCCAGCAACAAAGGTTAGGAAATAATAACAGCATGCACTGGAATGGGTGCTCATCTCTTTTCTCTCAGCAGCATTTTCCAAAGAGTAAGAAATGTTCCACTTACATATATGTTAAGAGCAATAGGTTGGGATATTGCACTCTTTTAAATGTAAGCTTTACTTTTAAAAACTGCATAAATACTTTTTAAACATTAGTTCACAGAAAAGAATCTAAATTCTCAAAAGTTTGTTTGTGTTTGTAAAGAACCCACAGAAGTAGTCTGGATGTGTGAATTCTCCACTGAGTAGGAGCTAATTCACATGACAATAACATAATGATACCCTCTGGGAGTAGTAACAAGATCTGTTCCCTTTTGGGAAAGCCAACAAGAAAAATTTACATCCTGCTTTTCAATTATTTTCTCTCACACCTAGGCCAGTTTGCTAGACTTCAGTTATTTGAGGGGCTGTTCTAGAAACTACATCACTGAAAGGAGTGCAGAAAACATTAAAAACCTTAGAAGAAACAAGATACTGGACCCAACTTGATGAAAAGGCAGCGAGAACTTTATATATGCTGGAAGTCAGTGAAAGTCAGCTGGTTCTACTGGCGACAACAGCAGAATTCCTACTGACTGCACTTTTACATCTTTTTCTGTTTGGGGTTTGGTTTTTTTTTTTTCAGTTCTGTTTGTTTTTTAAACAGAACTGACAACCAATTTTTCATTTTCAGGTATGTTAATATACTGGATCACAGACTTGGTGAGGTGATGATGTAATGTGGTGATATTTACGTTGTAATGCCATGCATGGTGTTGCTTTAGAACATGATGACTCCGTGAAGACATAGCAGAGTTTTAAGTGGCATTATACTGTATTTGCCAAAATATATTGTTAAATCCTAATTCTGTAGGCCTAACTTGGCCATTGTTGTAGCAGCTGCAACAAAAACTACAAAAAAAACATGTTCATTACATTTGGATGTTGAGATTTGTGGGGTTTTTTAAAACATCCAATGTTTTATCCACATGTAACATCGCAGGTGTTGAAAGTCTGGATTGGTCAGACTGGATCAGAAAAACATCCCACGAGGCCATTTCCTAGTCTCTTCAGTGACTTGAAAATTCTTACACTAAGTTTCTCTATTTACTATGATATTACTATAATTTTCTCATAGTCTGGAAGATAGGAAATGTGTACAGTGCTTATATGACATACACTATCCTAATACAAATTATATTATAGTTCAAACACTTTGTGTAACACAACCCCAGGAGAAAAGGGAAGGGGGGATGACAGATTTTTGAGAATTGACAGAGTAATCAGCTTGTAATTACACCAGAAAAGTGTATTTGAGAAATACATGGGCTAAAGCTTTTTAGTCTTTGTTCCTTGAATAGCAGCAGGTAGCTCTACATCTCAGGACAACTATCCACCACCACTCTTCAGAAACTGCTGAAAACTCTAATAGGAATGATGAAGAAAAGTGCAATTGCATCTCACTTTTAAAATACAGTTTCTTTCAGTGTCATTATAAGATAGCAAATCCCTCAATAAAAGAACAGAAAATCTTTCTGTGACAAAGGCAATACCCCAAACAAACAGCCAGTAATTCAGCATCATAGTAATTTTTTCTGTCAATACAATTCAATAACTGTTTAAGAAAAGAGCACAACTATGGCATTAGTTGGGGTGTAAGATGAAGGTCTTCACCACACACAGAGGACATGAATTTAAGGTCCAAACTGCAAGATGAGTCAGAGAACAAAAACTTCTGTTTTGCTGTAAACTGCTGGACTTTTAATGCAAAAAATATTAGCCCAAAAATCCATGCAACTGTAAAAAACTTTTTCATAAATAGCAAACAAGAAGAAATAGAAAATAAAGTAAGAAATTATTCCCCATTGCCAAGCCACAGCATAACTCTCTAGATTAATACTTTTTATGGCCCTTAAAAATACTGAAAATATAGTCCAGACAGTTATTGGCAGTGGAGAGTTGAAAAAATCTGGTATGAATTTTTAAAAATGAGAGAGTGATTCATTTAAAAAAAAAAAATCAAAGAATATATCTGTATTTCAATTATTTTATACATGCAGGGAAAAGTAGCATACACATAGATATCTATACTAAAATATATAAAAAGAAAATAACAATAACCAAGGAAGAGATTCTGATTAAAATTGACTTTTAAGTTAAACTTCAGTGTTCTTTGAGAGATAAAAGTGCATCAAAATTTCAAAACTGCTCTTTCAAATGTAAATTCTTTTACAGGAGTGTTATTGCTATTCAACTTTCAAGAGAAATGAATATACAAAGTTATTATATTTTAAGGAGGGGGGAAATTATTTCACTTGCGTTATTTCTGTGACTTTCCCACACAAAAGTAACACCACAGATAAATAAAATATTAACTTGACTTTTTGTAAAAATACTTCAGTTTCACAGTTCAACAGAGAATAAGCCCATTGCTCAGAAAGGCAAAGGATCAATATTAGGGAACCAACATTTTAAATACTGCAGGTAATGCCAAAGTAGTCTGTAGTCTTCTTTTATGTGCACTTCTATTTGTTTAGAATTCCCATTAAAAGACTGCTATCACCATTACTTGTAGTTTAGATTACAGGTCTCTCTGAAGTGAGATGGAAAAGGATGGAAGCTTTCTGTTGTTTTGACACAAATTGTCAAAACAAAAAATCTCTCTTATCTAGGTCTGGAAGTTCCTGGCTCAGTGTGTTTTCTAAATGGCATTTATAGTTTCAGCAACTTCTCCTGACAGCACAGACCATCTCCGGAAGGACTTATTTCTTCAACTCCTCTTCCCTTTCCACCAGCGTTTTATGGAAATTATCCTTCCAGAATATAAAAATACATTGATAGTCACACTGACTACTTCTGTATCCCTTCATATGATTTATTCTTGACTCTTTCATAATTTCGTAATACCAACCATATTCTACTATCTTCCATTCAGATAGTAAAAGAAAAGAAAATAAATAGTGCCATCCTCTATTATTGTGCTCATGCTGGGTTTGAAACTGCTAGTCATGGAGTAGACAAAGTTCTCAGGATACCGACCTTAAAAAAAGTAATTGTAGTAGAGATGGACAACAATAAGAGCTTCTTGGATCCTGGTTTACTGTAGAAATCACTGACATGAAAGAGTGTGTGCCCTAAACATGGAAATAACACCTGTTTTCTCCCCATTGGATTTGGATCACAAAGCAAAGAATTCATGTAAATACACTGTTTAGTTCAAACACTGCACAGCACCTTGTTACTCGTCCTTTCAACTTCTTCTTCCAAAGTACCCATTAGTTTAAATGCACAGAAACTTCACCTCAGTAACTAACAGTATTCACAGAATCATAAAATCATTCAGGTTGGAAAAGACCCTTGAGATCATCGAGTCCAACCATCAGTGCTACTCTACAAAGTTGTCCCCTACACCATATCCCCCAACATCTCATCTAAACAACCCTTAAACACATCCAGGGATGGTGACTCCACCACCTCCCTGGGCAGCCTATTCCACTGTCTGACCACTCTTTCTCTGAAAATTTTTTTCCTAATGTCCTGTCTAAACCTCCCCTGTTGGAGTTTAAAGCCATTCCCTCGTTCTGTCACTAAACACCTGTAAGAAGAGACCAGCACCAACCTCTCTACAATGTCCTTTCAGGTAGTTGTAGAGTGATGAGGTCTCCCCTCAGCCTTCTCCTCCTCAAACTGAATAGTCCCAGCTCCTTCAATCGCTCCTTATAGGATTTATTGTCCAGGCCCTTCACCAGCTTCGTTGCCCTCCTCTGCACTCGCTCCAGCACCTCAATATCCCTCTCGTATTGAGGTGCACAAAACTGGACACAATACTCCAGGTGTGGCCTCACCAATGCAGAGTACAGGGGGATTATCACCTCCCTACTTCTGCTGGTCACACTATTTCCAATACAAGCCAGGATGCCGTTGGCTTTCTTGGCCACCTGGGCACACTGCTGGCTCATGTTCAGCTGCTTGTCAGTTAGAACCCCCAGATCCTTCTCTTCCAGACAGCTCTCCAGCCACACCTCCCCAAGCCTGTAGCCATGCAGGGGGTTGTTGTGGCCCAAGTGTAGGACGTGGCAGTTGGCCTTGCTGAAGCTCATCTTGATAGACTGCAGGCTAAAGGAAGTATAAATGAAATACAGTTGGAAAGCTGGTTAGTTTTTAAGTAGGAGTGACTACAAATGTTCTCAAAACTGTTGGAGAAAGATTGTTGGGGATTTTGAGAAAAAAGTCTTCATACTTTTGAATTGATAGACTTCTTGAAAATGTATCAACTAGAAGGAAGTTTCACTGCAAGGAAATATCAGACCAGAATGTTCTGCCCTGAGATGGCGGATGGTCCAGAACAATTTATCAGGTGCCTTCCAAGCCTGTACTCTGATTACTCTCATTCTGATCAGCAGAAGATGTTTCCCTTCTGATTCATAACTAATGTGACAGTAAATCAGTACAATGCAGATAAACTTTTATCTTAACATTTGCTTTTATCTTTGTGCAACTAGATCACATAATGATTCCTTAGCAGGCCCCTTAACACCCTTTACTTGTTTCCCCTATATCCGCATTGTTGATACAGAAATTTGAATTAAGCAATTCTACATTTCTAACAGAATAGATTTTTAGCTATTCATTACTCCTAATGATACAGAGTAGAATTTGATTAATTCTCCTATTTAATTTATTCAAACACATTAGAAGCTTTATTGGTATTGAGGAAATTTTAATGGCAACAAGCTGCTTTGGAAAAAGAACAATAGCAGAATATTACTGATTCCTGTGGGTTTTTGGATTAAATATTTTTTTGTTGGAATACCTGAGCAAGGAAACACTACCAGAATTTCCTACAATTATTCCACAAATGGCTGAGAAAGGAAAGATAATGGTAAGGAAGCAGCACTGGCCTCGGGTGCATTAACACTAGAGTTGTCTGAAACATTTACTATTAAAACTAAAAATATCTAAAACTCATAAAATTAGAAGTTTTACCATTTCTTTGTAAAGTATCTAGATGGATACTACTTAATGATATTCCTTGGATATACTAGCTACTAAATTCAATTTTCCTCCTATTTCCATGTTGGACTGAATATTTTGTTAGTGTTTGCGCAGACATCTGTAAAACATGCCAATTTGGCAATTAAGTATGGATTATGAAATAAGAAATTATGCTGAACTAAGCCACCTCCCATCAAATGTTCAAAGACCACCAAACTGGGTCATTTTGACAGATGCGAGGCTTCTTCGAACCATTTGTGCAATATCTTCTAGCAGTTGAAAACATTTCCAAATTTAGGTTTGAAACAGTCTTTTTCATTTACTCCTTTCTCCTTCAGACTGTCACTTTTGATGAGTAAGTATTTCTCTACAGAAAAATATTCTCCAGAATATACCAGCCTACCTCTCCTTACTGATCTCGTGAGAAGGTGCAGAAATCCAAATCTGAGCCTGCTTTACTTAGAATTGTAAAAAAGTTCCAACCTGGCAGAGCATACCCACTGATCTGAAAGGCAGCTCTATTGCAGGAGCCCTATTAGACTGAAATTCTCCTCAACTCTGTATAAAAATCCTAACTTACAGACCCTGCATTTGTGAAACTATTCCAATTGCATTTGCCCTGTCTGAAATGTAGCAGCTTGCTCTAAAGACAGTTAGCTTTTTAGAAATGCATAGCGTCCGATTCTGTTTAATTCTAAACATGGTCTTAACTATTCTTTCTATATAACCTTCTGTAGTTGTTAAGTGTATTTAGAAAGTACTGCACTAACCAATCATTTTCAAAATGTTGAAGATTAAGCAGTCCAATTCCCATGCAGTTTTGACCACAGAAATGTCTTCAGCCTTTTGATCTAGTAACTTTGTTCTGCAAAATGCAGGAGAGTCTGGCACTGATCCAGCAATATACATGAACTCCAGCTTAACTTCTGATAGATGAGTAACTCTATGAAAGCCAAAGACTATTTATGTGCTCATAGTTAGGCAGAGTACAAGCTTTTAAAGGTTTCAAAGGCTCTTAATTGAATAGCCGTACTGCCACACATAATACCCTTGAAATGGGAGTATTCATTTTCATAAGGACTCTCCACAGAACTAAAAGTTTACACAAGTAGGTTGTTTGTTCTCATGATTTTTTTTGTATACTCTATTAATAATATACTTTACTTAGTGTGACTGATACAGAAATAAGAGCTTCTTGTACGAATCAAGGATTGCAGAATCAGGTCCTTCCTTTTGTTGTGTTATATTAGCAGATGAACAAGAGAGGGAAAAAAAGAGGTTTTTTCTAAACCAGTGGGGAATGTGATAGCCTTTCTTTTTAACCTTGGATTTATTCACTTTGATGTTGAGTGTATCTAAGATTAAGAAATGCTCAATCTCTTGACTATTAAACTCTCTGCCTACTTGTAGCTGATGATTCATGGCTTATTGTTTCTCTAATAGTTCACAGTTAATTGGTATGGTGAGGAATTAAAGATTAACTGTCAAAATGTAAAAGTGTCAGGACTTTTTTTTTAAGAGAAAGAACAGAAAATATCTGCAGATGAACCACTATATCTAAATAACCTCACACAATATCTACACAGCTACAAAATCAACCTTTATACCATCGCATGAGCAAGAATGCTTTTAAATAAGACAGTTTCAATTTTATAGCATCCCATAACTTGCAATCAGCAGCTCTTTAATAAAACTGAAATAAGCACCTTACAGTCAATGGGCATTTTGTATATTTTTTTTGCACAACCAAAAATAGGATTCACATTAAAACTGGAAATTGGGTCATGCTTCAGCACACAGTAATTTGACCTAAAGATAACATTCCTATCCTACAGTTATAAGATGTGCCTTTCAGACAATGAAAACATTAAAGAACTACAATTTTAGGTAGTTTGTATAATGTAAAAATGTCTGTCATGCTCCTGGAATCCAAAATATAATGAAACCTTTCAGTCTTGCCTGTATGTAGCACCGCGTTCCCACAGAACAGACAGTAGTATTGTATCATGGCATAATGTTGGCGTAAAAGAGAGCACACAATGGGAAAAATGTCATGTCTGATTTCATCTGATGGTTTATTTCTTTACTAATAATCTGTAACAAAACTGAACTTACGATTTGTAGGAGGTAAGAAAAGTGTTTATTGGTGCCTGGTTGCACCATGAGAAAAGTCCTTGATTATTTGATCATGGCAAACTTTGTAGCACCCTGAAGGCATGTTTCACCCAGCTCAGGGAGATCAGGGAGTATTCAGAACAAGAAACAAAACACAGGTCATTTACCAGGTACCAATTACCCTGGGTTGCAAGACAGTCACTGACAGAGAACAACAACTTAGGGCAAAAGAAAATGAGAAGAAAGGGAGAACGAAACCAGAAAAATAATTCTAAGAATAAAGGTTCAAAGAGAAATAAGAAAAAGACCATGAGAAATAAGAAAAAGACCATGAAGATTACATATAATGACAATGTTAACATTGTTTGGATATAATTTACTGTTACCTTCAGCTTACCATTTTCAGCATTTAAATCAAATAGCTTGCAACTAGCTCTTCCAGTTGCAAAGTTCAACAAAGCACAGAACCTGCTGTCCATAAATATCAACACAGAGCCATATCTTATGAAAATGATAACTTCCTGACAGCCCTGCCTCCCTCTGCTGCCTAGTAATGAGTGAGTTGGACACCACCTGACAGTTCAACCTCAGATAAATATTTCAAACATATCATGCAAGAGATTCACAGATCAATCCCCACCTCCAAGAAACCAGTGGAGTGAGACAGAAAGCCATTTGAACCAGTGCATCAGAGTGAAACACAACCAGCCGTTCTTTTTTTTCTGGGTTGGGGTTTTTTTTGTGTTGGTTTTTTTTTTTTTTTGAGGGAGGGGTGTGTTGTTTTATTTTAATCTGTGCGTGAGCAGAGTGATTAAAGGTAAGACTCTAATCTGTGGATGTGACACCTCAACACTAGAACACATCCTGGTGCATAAACAAATATGCACAGTAAACTCCCATTACATTCCCTGGATAATGCTCTGACATAGAATTAACATACTGTACATTGTCTACAAAACCACTATGAAATGGCTTAATAAAAAAGTCCCTCAGACAGTAGCATGCCAGACTCCTGAACCCTTCTGCAATTCTCTTCTTTCCATACATAAGATGGGCACATATTGAAAAACTGGAATCAGAGACTAATATATTCTGTATATTTCTCATTAGGTTTGAAGTCCATTAAATAAGCAAATTAATTGACTTTTCAATGCTTCTCTGAGAAAGGGAATTTATTTACAGATATCAAAAATGGATAACTCCATAGTTAAATAATTTGAACCAGTCAGTAACAAGTCTGCCAAGAGAGAGAGAATTAAAACTATCAGAACATTTTCCAGATATGGTAGAATATGCTTTTCCCAAAATTTACTTTGGACCAATGCCTCTTCAGAGCTGAGTAATCTGAGCAAAACTATGCTCAACAAGGCTGAAAATCAAGTTTTCATCCATGATGATAGAAAAAAAATGGCTCAGTCACACATATTTATCCACCTACATAGCTGAATTCATGTGTTTGGCAGAATACACCATCTTTTTAGGACAGTAAAGAATCATGGACTAAATTAATTCAGTAGGCCAAAGCACACTCGTGATCGATAACCAAATACTTGAATCCCAGGGCTCATCATACAGTTTTCAGACATTCTAAATAATGACATCTTGTTGGCTACCTGTGAATTATGCCACTGGAACTGAATACAGCATTCTGCATATCAAATTTATTCTGCTGAAAAGCTCATGTCAGAGAAGATGTAGCAAACATGGACCCCAGCAGAAGTTAAGGTCATTTTTACAGGTTATGTGAGGACACACCCACTTCCCAACTTTGCTAGGCTGCTCCTGAGCTAGAATCTCATCCTGATACTGCATATGTGAGTTAGGAATCTCTCTGCACCTCACTACATTACACTACATAAATAAATCTGAAGGAATTTCCTACTCCATTTTCAAATCTGTTGTGAAATATAGATCATCTTATATTCAAAAATAAAAATTAGACATGGTCGTTTATATTGCATAAATATGGGTATTGCACTAGCATTTAAACACTCTTATAATCAATGAATAGTACAAGAAAGGAAAAAAAAAACCCACGAGGGTGTAATTTTTTTTTTTTTTAAAAAAAGAACTGAGACTAATTATCTGTATTTAAACATGTGAAGATCTTACTGAGTCTACAAGGTTGAGATCTTGTTCCCTAATCAAGTGCATCAAAGGCATTCCCCAAGGCTCATAGAAAAACTGCAGAACATCCATACAAATCATTTTTATTCAAGAAAGCCCCTGAAGTGGAGTGAGTTTTCCTCTCCTCTTTTGTCACACTGCCACATAGCACTGTGTTCCTGGAGGTGTACAGTTCTATACCATAAGGCTTTGCAGATTCACAGTGACATTCTGAATGAGCTCTTTATTTCTAACCTACTTTAATTACTAAGAGGGCCAGACTCTGACCTGATTCATAATCTCATGAGCATCATTGACTCTAGAGTGTAAATTAAGTCAGATTTTGGCCATCATTTGCTAAGTATTATATAATTTCATGTTCTTCAACCTTCCAAATGATTGAAGGACTTAATTTACTAATAATTAACTGCATGAATCCTCTTTAAGGGGTAATATTGAATTTAGTCATAGTTTAAGGGGTTAATATGTAATACATAAGTAGTTGTATACAAGCCATACACTTTAAACCCTTTGTTCTGGCTGTAAAATGTCAGTTGGACTCTTTCTGGTTTGGGTCCCCCACCCTATTTATTACTGCCTCAAAAACCATGCTGTGAATTTGTAGCTGCCATAAATGCTTAATGTAAGAGCTAATTGTGCAATGCTGTCAGAATTCTGGTTTGAATACTTTTTAAAGCAACATTTTACTTTCACTTTTTCCTTTCTTGTGTCAAAAAAGAGTATAGTCTTCAATGTCACAATCATAATACATGCATAGCAACTTGCAGAAAATCACAAGGAGTTGTTGTACCCTTCCACTTTTTTCTGCTTTCCCAATAGGTGAAAAAATGTTACTGTGAGTAGCAGTCATGGCTTATTAGAAATTTCATTCAGAATCTTCAACCTCTACATTCATTTAATTTTTTCAAAGAGAGTCAAATAAAAAGATAAATAAGATTACCCGTATTTTCTTTCTGTTATCATGCTATGGAATAATCACTTAACAAACAGAGATTTTTCTTCTAACACAAAACAATCTGCTGGCACAATCAATGCTTGATCTTTTTCTTTTAGTCTCTAACTTAATAAGCACAATTTTGCTGTGCCCAATTCCAGAACAATTAATAGCACTCAGTTGCATCTAGCAACGTACAGATCTGGCACTTAAGACACAATGCTCTATCAATTCCACACAAGGTCAAAACTTGCATAGAATTTCTAAGACAACTAGGGTATGCAAAAAATTAAACTTAAAAATTAGTTACTCGAAACACAGGTTCTACAGAGGTAAACTCAAAATTTCTGTCATTTATTTATTTGCTTATTGTTATTTCTTAATGTAAAAAGCTACCTTTAGTTTTCCCGAATGTTAAAGAAGCTTCAGAGCTATTCCTTAAAACACAAAATATAAAACCTGCTTCCCCTAGGTATCTTGGTATTATATTATGCTATTCTACTGTTAGTAAAACTAATAGTAGGTTTACTACTATTAAGTAGTTTCCAGTTTTCACTGGAAAATATATGTTTGCAAGCTGGTCTCACGTTTGAGCATGAGAAATCTGAGTTATGCTGCAGCATAAAACACAGCTAAAACATTCACTTGATTCAAGTTATTCTTTATATGGAATAGAATAACAGATTTTGACTGAGAGGGAGCTAATTTTCTTCATAACAGCTCATATGGTGCTGTGTTCTGGATCTATGGCCTAAACAGTGTTGTTAACACCGGGAGGTTTTAGCTTTTGCTGAACATCACAATAGCGCTGCCCCACCCCGCCCTGCAGAGAGGAGGCTGGGGGTGCACAAGGAGCTGGGAGGGGGCACAGCCAGGACAGCTGATCCCAGACGAGCAAAGGGACATCCCAGACTGTATGGCGTCAGGGTCAGTGATAAAATCTGGGTAAAGAAGAAGGAAGGAGGGCATGTTATGTTGTTTGCATTCCTATGTAACTGTTAACCCATGATGAAGAGGAAATAGCTAAACACCTGCCTGCCACTGGGAAGTAATGAATGAATTCCTGCTACTGCTTTGCTTGAACATGCAGCTTTGCTTTACTGCCTTTATCTCAACCCACAACTCCCCATCTTGCTCAGGGGAAAGAGTGAGTGGCTGTGTGGGACTTAGCTGCCTGTCAGGGTTAACCCACACCAAGATGTCGTAAGGCTTAATTCAATAACTCTTTCACTACCCTGGAAAACTTCTAAGTCTATAAAGCTATTCATAATAGTTTGTGGGTATAAAAGCCCAGAGCCGCCTCTGAGATCGTCTCTCCTGCTACAACTAGCAGCTCTGCCAACATACCACAAATGCATACCCCAAAAGCAAGTGAAGAGTTGTGCCTGTCACTGGGAGGAAACCAGATCACATTCAGTGATATCTGTATATTCTACATATAATCAGTATATTCTACAATATAATCAGTATATTCTACATCTTTCAGAAAGTAGTAGTAATATTATTCAGTGCAGTTGTGAGACAATCATTATTAAATCATCTGTAATCTAGAGGTAGGTACAAACCCAGTGTTAGTAATGTAACCCAGCGTTAGTCAATGTAAACATACAGTGTTTTGTACGCAGTAAGGGGACTACCGGACTAATGATCCAGAGAAATTCAATGAGGTGCTGTAAAATTTCTCATAAAGGCCTGCTAGATCAGCTCCCCTCTGGTCTGCTGCATCCCTCTGCCACACCAAAAAACAGCACTGTAATAGATGTAATGCTCTTCTTTTGAAGCCACCATGTAACAGTGGCTGTGGAGGTTCAACAACGCTGACAAAATCTGTTAGCATGAGCTAGCTGTTTATAGCATGTGAAGCAAAAGCTTATGATCTCTGATGATAAAAATCGAGTTTGCCCTGTCTAAATTTCTTCCTATATATGATTCTTACATGATGATATAACATGTAATAAAGCCAGCTATAACACTTGAAACTAATGACGTAAATCTCAATTTGAATCCAGGTCCTCAAATCTTAGACTTTAACATTGGCGTTTTTAAGTTTACACTGTGCAGGTAATGTTTCTTTATTGCTGTAAGACACCTCTTTAATGTCTGAATAGTGATATGGCTTGCTTGTCTTCTATTCTTACAGTAAAGAAAGTAACTTACAAAAATCCCAATATTATCAAAGTTCCCAGACACAGTGATAAAAAATGGCACAGAACATACCAACAGGACAAAAGTAGGTAATTTTGGAACTATTATAAAGCAGAAGGTCAACTTGGACCCCGCCAAAACACGGGGTTCAAAAACATCACAAGCAGCTGGATATTGATACACATCCACTCCCTCAATCTCACTGTGGGAAAAAAAAGTGTTGGGATATTCTAAAGGTATTATATAGGAAAAAGTCAAAAATTTTCAATATATACAACTCCAGGCAGTGCCACACTATCATAACAGCTCAGACACTTGCCTTAAACCCTGCTCAGTGCCACCGTCAGATCAGCCTCTTTGTCTCTATCGTCTCCATTCCCTGTCTTCTCAGTTTCTCAGCATTAACAAAAGTATCACAGCACCAGAAGTGCCGAAGGAATAGGACTAAAAGAATGTCACATTACCGCTTTCCCTGGGCTAATGTTAATTCCTATTCTCCCCAAAGTACTGGAATAGATTTGCTGTCAGCGTGCAGTCAAAGGGAGTCTGTGAGGCCCTGGAGAGATGGAGTGAGGGAGATTGTTATACTTTGCTGAGGAGTCTTTCTGCCCATAAAGGATGAAGGGAATCCACCCACATTATCCAAAAAAGGTGGGAGTCCCAGCTCCAAGCGACACTGCAATCTTCATCACAAAGTGAAATCCCTGTGGGCTTAGCTCCCCAGTGAGATCAGAGCAAGTGTGGGACTGGAGAAACAGTGAAGACAAAAACTGAAAGATATCTCAAATCTCATTAATTCCCTACCTAAAAGTATCCTGCTTTTTTTCTGGATTGGTTGGGTGTTGAAGCAGGGGTTGTGTTGTGAAAGTTTCAGCTGTTATCACCATCCCTGATAGAAGTTCTTTTAGAAATCAGAAATATGAAATTAATGTAGTCATGCCCTAGGGAGCTTTAAGGGAAGAAGATTCACATCTTTTCAAGCAGGAGGCAAATCAGTTCTTAATTCACCTGTATTTTGAAGGCACCCAAATTAATTGGATATTTAATTTCCATTTCTCTCTCTTACTGAATCTTCTTATTTATTTACAAAGGTGATGCAGGCGTGATGCAGACTTTTACATTGTTTGACTACTTTAACAACATGGACGAGGATCAATGGGAAACACACTCTTTGATGCCAAGATAATTTGCGTTTCAGTCTGACTGTACCTGACTGAAGCTGGCTCCACTGTGCTACGTGTACCACCAGTGGCGTTTCAAAACCATATAGTTATACTTTGCAAAATAAACTGAGAGATCAGTCTTGTATCCCTGAACCCTGTAAAATCCTTGAATTAACTGGATGATGAAAACAAATGCCCAAGGTTTTGCATATATATAGATATACTATAGTCTAAAAAGTATACCTTTGAAGTAGATATAGCTATGTCCTATTCATACAATCTGAAAGATCTGTGTAAACCAGTATTAATAACATGGAAACAGTAAAGGGAAATACTCTTCAGAAGAATATGTTTAAAAGTTGTGTAGATATATACATAAAATTCACCTGAAAAACTCTGAAACATTAAAAAACAAGAAAAAATGTCAACACATACACACTAAGTCAAATATCCTTAAATACCCAAGTCACTTTTTCTCCTCAACAATGCAATCTGTATTTCTTTTTACTGAGGTATATTTGTTATTTCAATGAAAAGCTAGCTGGTTTTCTCTACTTGTTTAGAGTAGAATCATGCACACAGTTTTTTAATACAGTATTTTTTAAGAATATGCTCTCTAACATATAGTAGTAAAGCAAATTGTTATCAGTACTTGCAAGTTGAAAGCATGAGAATGACTATTATTAGTTCATGGAGCTATTTGTTCGTTCAGAACAACTGCAAAAAGCCTTGAATAACCTATCTATAGCAGTACTTAAAAGTGCTGAATATAGAATTTAATATCTAAATTCAGAGTCTTTAATTTGAAGATTCATATAAGTACTTACATAACTATACAGAAACCATACTAAATACTTATGTAGTCCCTCAATGTAATCTTTAGCACATTGTGGAAGGAAGAAAAACATGCGCACATGCAGGTTGATGCCAAGAGGATATACAGAAAAAGTTTATTTTCGGGTACAAAAATACAGCATGCCCAGTTAGCTCAGCAGGATCTGTATCTCTTAAAAAGTTTGGAAAATCAGACCACATTTTCCCCTAGAGGTAAACTCTAGAAGTCTGAAGCTGAATATCAGTACCAAGTACATCAGGTAAGTATGAAGTACATTTGTGTTATGAAATATCTAGTAACTTCAACAATACAGAAAACAAACACTCAGTGAGATTCCCCTGTCAGATACACACACACGCACGCATGACTTCAAGAATGCAAATATCTCCCACAGAATTTATTTAAATATTTCCTGGAAGGGGCCTAACCTCATAACTTGATTCAGAGGCTGTATCAGACTGCTTTGAAACTTCAGCTGCACTTGGGGATGATTTGAATATGGTTGCATTCCTCTGCCTGAAAACTGATATATGGCAAAATTAATATAGGAAAGCTTTCTAGCTCTCTCTTTTCTTGTCAGATCTGAATAATTAAGAAAATGAAAAAAAAAAAATCACCTTATAGTTGTATCCCAATAATTTGGAACCTTGCAAAAGTCATTCTACTGTGGAGAAAGCGAAATATGTAGTTTTAAAAAAAGCAGATTACATTCTGGATGAAGAGTTCAGATCCCATCAAGTAAATGCACAATCTGTTAATTCCTCTGTGTTTTCTGCAACAAACAGAAAATCTGAATTAATCTATCCTGTGGATTGCTAAGAGATTGAAGTTTGAACTTAAATCAAGGGAAACTCTTGAAAGTCAGCATGTTAAAAACAAAAAAATAACAGTTATAAACTGGTCAAAAAGTCCCACAAACTAACTGTAGTCCAAAGGAAGGCTTAGGGAAGTAGTTGAAGGTTACACAACTCATCACTGTATGAGTGAGGATTTTAAATCACATTCATAAAGTTGTGTTGTCTTAGAACCATTATTTTGTGTGTGGAAGCACCAAATTAAAACCCTGTATGGTCATTCTGTTTTATTTCGTCTCTTCTTCCCATGGAATGGGGAAGGGGTAGACACAAGGAACAGGGATATAATACATTGTCTTCTTTAGTACCTTTACCAGGGTCCTGACTTTTATTACCCCTTCATACAGAAGACTCAATCATGGTCATTTCTGTCTCCCATTGTAAAGGAACTAATGAAAATAACCATTATAAAACTGTAAAAAAACCAATACCCCAGTCTCTTGTGGCGGAGTTCTATGCAAGTAACTAAGAAATCATTTAAAAAATATTTTTCTTATTCAGATAAGCTTTGCTGTAAGCACTCAAGTAGAGCCAAATAGGAAAATATCTCCTCATATAATTATGTGCTGGTCCACTAACAGCTTCTGCAATGAACAGTAAGATCTTCAGTATGATCTAATCATAATCGTAGAGCTAATTTTATGAGTGAAGGACAAGTTATAAATATGCAAGTCCTCTGAAATTTTTCCCCTTACTCATCTATTTCTTATTTGGATTAAGTATAAAACAGCTATTACAGAGAACTGCCTTACTTCACCCAACTAACAATTTATTCTTAAAAAAATCTTGAACAATGTTTTCTTAGCTCATAGCTAAATTACTTGATGGATACACACGTTATGGCTGCATATTTATAAATTTCAAAATGATCAGTCTGCAGAGAGTGATCATTATCTTGTTGAAGTCATAAAAATAGTTAACATCTAAAGCATCAGAAAATACAGAGTTAAATGCACTTTAAATATATGGTTGGCCTCATTTATAAATTTTCTTTAGTAGAAAAGTAGACAGTTACTATGCGCGTTCAAGTGCATTCTTTTTTTTTACTCTAGTGTAATTTAGCTACAGTATCCCTTGTGTCTTCAAGTAAACTAATACTCTCGCTCCACAGAATTATTCATATGCAAGTGCACACAGTGGTCCTTTCACTTATATACCACACTGTAGAATGAATACTCAGACGCTACAACAGGAAAAAGACATTTTCCTTCATAAACAACAGATACAATTGTGTCCCCGCATAAGGGGATAAAGTAACAAGTGATGAGGAGAAGGCTGAGGTGCTTAATGCCGCCTTTGCCTCAGTCTTTAATAACAAGATTAGTTGTATTGATGAAATCCAGCCTCCACAGCCAGAATACAGAGACTGGGAGAATGACCCCCCTGCAATCCAGGAGACAGTCAGCGACCTGCTGCATCACACAGACATACACAAGTCTATGGGACCAGATGGGATACACCCGAGGGTGCTGAAGGGGCTGGCTGGGGTGCTCGCCAGGCCACTTTCTATCATTTACGAGCAGTCCTGGCTGACCGGGGAGGTCCCGACTGATTGGAAATTGGCCAATGTGATGCCCATCTATAAGAAGGGTCAGAAGGATGATCCGGGAAATTACAGGCCTGTCAGCTTGACTTCGGTGCCTGGGAAGCTGATGGAGCAGCTTATCCTAAACACCATCACACAACACATGACGGACAACCAGATGATCAGGCCCAGTCATCATGGGTTTATGAAAGGCAGGTCCTGCCTGACAAACCTGATCTCCTTCTATGACAGAGCGACCTGCTTATTGGATGAGGGAAAGGCTGTGGATGTAGTTTACCTCGACTTTAGCAAGGCCTTTGACACCATTTCCCACAGCATTCTCCTGGCAAAACTGGCTGCTCGAGGCTTGGATGACTGCACGCTTTGCTGGGCGGGAGTGTTGATCTGCTCGAGGGCAGGGAGGCTCTGCAGAGAGACCTGGACAGGCTGGAGCCATGGGCTGAGGCCAACTGCATGAGCTTCAATAAGGCCAAATGCCGGGGGCTGCCCTTGGGCCACAACAACCCCCAGCAGCGCTACAGGCTTGGGGAGGAGTGGCTGGAGAGCTGCCAGTCAGAGAGGGACCTGGGGGGGTTGATTGACAGCCGGCTGAACAGGAGCCAGCAGTGTGCCCAGGGGGCCAAGAAGGCCAATGGCATCCTGGCTTGTGTCAGCAATAGCGTGGCCAGCAGGGACAGGGAAGGGATCTGACCCCTGTCCTCGGCACTGGTGAGGCCACACCTTGAATACTGTGTTCAGTTTTAGGCCCCTCACTACAAAAAGGACATTGAATGACTCGAGCATGTCCAGAGAAGGACAACGGAGCTGGTGCAGGGTCTGGAACACATGTCCTGTGAGGAGCAGCTGAGGGAACTGGGGGTGTTTAGTCTGGAGGAGGCTGAGGGGAGACCTCATCGCCCTCTACAGCTGCCTGAAAGGAGGGTGCAGAGAGCTGGGGATGAGTCTCTTGAACCAAGGAACAAGTGATAGGACAAGAGGGAATGGCCTCAAGTTGCACCAGGGCAGGTTTAGACTGGATATTAGGAAGCATTTCTTTCCAGAAGGGGTTGTTGGGCATTGCAATGGGCTGCCCAGGGAGGTGGTGGAGTCCCCATCCCTGGAGGGGTTTAAGAGATGAGCTGACATAGTGCTGAGGGATCTGGTGTAGCTGGGAACTGTCAGTGCTAGGTTAATGGTTGGACTGGATGATCTTCAAGGTCCTTTCCAACCTAGCTGATTCTGTGATTCTGTGAAGCTTCCTTAGTTTTTTTATACTGCACGTACCATAGTTAGGTTTTTTATTTAATGCATTATCTAAAAAAATGTTTCAATATGCAAAAGCCTAAATTAATTATAGAGACATACTGTCTTTCAAGGAGTATGCTGTATTCTATTAATGCAATGTGGATTAGACTTCCTGCTGGCCAATTACAACTACAGAAGCTGTAACTCAACCTGCAGCATAGCTTTGGACATAAAATAGCTTCTGCAGCTCAGTGTAGTAGGGTTTCAGCACTGCACATTTAGTACTGCCCTAATCTGTTAATGGACCTGTTCAAGAGAATTCCTAGACACCAGTATATCAGGCAAGGAGCTACACTCTTAATTAAGTAAATGGAAGCTTCCTCGAGGAGGTAAGATCAATTAGATCAGCCAGCCTTACACAACTATGACCAAAGGGATAGGGGATTTTTTGGTGGGGGGCTTTTTTTCCCGCTTTTTAATTTCTAAGACTTGAGGGGTGAAGCTATAGCTGAAGCTTTGGGAACTTAAACTACTACTGCAGAAGAGTACTGCAGCTTAACTGAATTCTGCCCTGCCTTATTTTCTACTCGTTTATATGGTACATTGAAAAAACAGGGTATGATATTTGTTGCATCTTATCATATGCAACAACCTAGAAAACAGCGGGTATTGTGGGGTTTCCCAGGCTGCATCCAACCACTACTGCAATTCCTGAGTGTTTTGTTGCAAGGCTTAGTAAGCACACATTAAAGGAAAGGTAGCGGGATTCTCAGCTCTAAAGAGATGTGAGAAAGATCTAGACCAATACAGTTGTTGAGATTTCTAAGCAATGTAATTCCACGGATTTTAGTGGCTGTCTTACTGGGGGCATCTCTACCCACTACTGTATAGCTACTGTGAACAGAGCAGTGAAAATATTCAGACCACTGAAATTTGAAACCTGCTGATTAAGATGAAATTGTGATTATTTTGATTAATTTATTGCTGACTGACTCTATGCTTTTATTTATAGGGTTTTTTTTTAATAACATTAAAATTATTTTCCAACTCAGACTTGATCTCGGTTGGCAAGCAGGCAGGAAGGAAGAGTGTGGAAGAGCAGACTTCTCCTCCTCCTTAACTCCCTTTCAAATCTGTTACTGTTTATCAAGTGCTATTTCCGTGGGATCATTCTATGTCAGAAAACAAAATGATACTGTCATTTTAAATACCTGGGGGAAAAAAATCATAATAGGAATATGATATACTGTCCTAGTTAAACACTTTCAAATTGATTTTGACACTTTTGGATTGATTTTGTCATAAATGTGTAAGACTGATCAGTAGGATTTCTGGGCTTGTGGAATAGGCAGGGTTCAAAATCTTACAACCA
This sequence comes from Athene noctua, assembly GCF_965140245.1. NCBI lineage: Eukaryota > Metazoa > Chordata > Aves > Strigiformes > Strigidae > Athene > Athene noctua. The sequence goes on from NC_134048.1 coordinate 8,900,534, forward strand.
GAGTATCAGGACTAAGTGAAAATATCTTCCCTTTCTTTCCATTGCCACTGCCTAATCCTCCATCACAACTCCTGCAAGAATAAGTGTCCCTGAAGATGTTTAATATAAGGACAGGAGAGATTATAAAACACTAACCTACAGAATTCTGATATCCATAGAATGAACTATGAAAAATGCTGGAAACATCCTGTATTTCATGTCAAAAGCTTGGCTCAGCAGAGGAGTATAAAGTAACTAATGCGAATCTCTCTGTGTAACCAAAGAATAGTTGAACAATAGTTTCTCTTCATAAGAATGGATATTCCAGTCCACAGAATATTCAAAACTAAGCTCACAAATTTATAATTGAATTAACATTTCAATTGGACCTAACATTTTCCCAAGTAGGAAAAACAAACCCTTAAGATAAAAATGCAGTCTAAACATTGCTTTAGTTACAAACAGAACAAAACTGTGCTGAACCTGACTGTGAAACTGATGTTCAGCTGAAATGTAGTTCATTTAATAACATATTGGAAGATAAAAAGAAAGAAAGTCTCAGCAGAGAAAGATGAAATTGTTAAGGCTGATTTTAAAAAATCTTTCATTTGTAATAAGGTGTTATTACTCTTCTAGGCAAAACACTTTGAAAAGCATGATTTTTATTTTGATAACGTCACTTGCTATGTCCATGTAGGAAATATTCCCCAATAGTCATTTGCTCAAGCTATGTGATGTGGGCATAAATAAATACATCATATTGTAAAAGTTGAGATAGTGTCTGTCTGTCCACCTGCCACAGAATTCACTTATTGCTTATTCAATATAAAGCCTGCTTCTATGATTTGGCACATCTTTATTCAGAAAGATGGGCTGATTGCTGACAACTTTGATGCAATAAAGACTGCTGCAGCATTACTGGAAGAAAGTCATTTGATAAATGTATATTTTCCATTTTGCTTAAAAGGAATCTATTATAAGTGCAGCTGCTTTCTGAATGAAATTAATGCCAAAGTGAAGCTTTGTATTACAAAGTAAAATGGGACTCGGTCTCTAATATTAGACTGAAAGGCATTGTTATGCAGCAGGAGGATTGAACTTTGACTCCTTCAAGAACACTGATTCATATAATAAAAAGGGGAAAAAAGACTTTAAAAATGCTAACATTCTCTTTTCAAAGCTTAGCAAAGCTGCTGTCCAGAAAACAGAATAGCAAATACAGGTTGTGTGCATCTCCAAAGAAGATATACCCTAAGGAATACTGTAAGGAATTCACATAACAAAATTCTCAAGATTGTTTTGAAGTTTTTGAAAGATACTGAAATGTACAACTGGGAGAACAATCTCTCATACTTTTCCAGTCAGTGGTGATATACATTCCTTATTTGAATGGGTTTAACCAAACTACACGCTGTTGGATTACAATTAAGATTTGCCAATCCTTTATGATTAAACTGTTATGTAAGATTTAAAGAATATTCCGTCCAACACTGACTATAAATGAGATTTTTTTTTTTTAGTTTCTATTTTAGGTGTGTTTTTGTCTCTGGAGCAGACAGAAAACAAGAAGGAATGGGTCTATCTGCTGGGGTGTGGGCTTTCGAGGACGTTCCTTACCACTCTCTGCACTCGACTGATAGGACTGTGCTGTTGAGGGGTTCCTTTCGGACCCAATGGCCATTTAATTTATTACAGCAATTGGAGTAACTCTGTGATGAGAGCCCACCACAGGTGAGCCAACAGGCTTGTGATCACTGTTCACATGGAAAACACGGAAAAGGATCATGTCAGAGAATGTCAGAACATCTTTAGCTTGGCCACACCTCAGACAAATGGTATTTTTGTTTTGAGATTTTCAAGCTTAGAACTTGAGAGTGCAGCTTCACCCAATGTTTTAACAGAAGTGGGTTCATGTCCCAGTGAAAAAATTCAGTTGTGAAAAAACTTGCATTAAATTAAAAACTGTATTAACTAAGACTGTTTATTTGTTGACCATGAAGCCTCCTGTCTAAATATATTTTGGAAAAATCAAAGGATTTCAAAGTCAGAACCCAAATCAGGAACATTTTAAAGTGCAGGGAAGAAAATCAAGTACTGCTTTCCTTCAACATCCTTTGCATTTCCTTTCAAGTTGAGCTACAATTTACAGATCCCTATCCCTTGTTTCTTACAAAATTCATGCATTATGATTCTAGGAATATGTTTCCTCTTCTCACTTTACAGGGTTTAATATATGACTGCAAAATGGAACAAGAAGATATCCATAAACGTTAACTTTAACCCATGGCTCTCCTGCACCTCTCTATATTCAACCAAGTAAGAGAGTTCTCAAGAGAGTGATTTTGCCTTTGACTAAAATCTGTGTTTTTCTTTTCTCTACACTGGAAGCCTACAGAGATCAGTCCCTCTGTCCACATTTGTAAATACCCCATAAAATGTTCTTCTTAAGAGCAGGTCCATCTGCTGCTATATGGAAGACAGACAGGTGGTAGGTATCCTGTGAGAGCCTACAAAAATAGGAAGTCATACAATGCAGCAATGCCTTAAAAGTTGGAACACTTAAAATACAGTGTATATAGGGCTCTTACTTGCTCTGTGAGGTTAAACACTCTGGTGTTCACACTTTCAATCTTTCTTTCTGCAACCACAAACAAATCTACATGGTGCAATGGTGAGCTGTGTCCAGGTAACAGAGAAGCAAATCATGTGTTAGTGCCCCAATCTGCCTAGACTATTTAAATGGGAAACTGATATAACTTCATAGCACTGTTTCTGATACTTAAATGAAATTACCTAAGCAGCTTTAATACATACTTACCTTATTTACATAGTTTGAATACTGGTATCTGACATTGCCTTGACATCTCCCGCTAGCAAGGGCCTTGAGAAACTTTACCTGCAATAAGCATTGGCAGTACATGAAAACTGGTAGGCATTTGTTTCATTCAGTCAGATGTCTGTGATGTTACATAAAAGTATTTCTTAGTTTTTCAAACAGAAATAGCTTTTAATAAGTAATTGACAAAATAAAGAGTAAGATTTATATATATATAAGCATTTTAATAATTAAAAAAAAGTCCTGTCACATCACCAAAACATTGTCATATGATTTGTTAAAAGTGAGGAAAAACAACCCATTTAAGGAAAGATTCTTTCTTGATAATTACATGTAAAACTGTTCACTTTGTATATAAAGTTTTTTACAATTGTCTTCAAATTATTAAAAAGGTATCTTAAAATCTTCAGTTACAGATTATTTTTCATAAGTGAAACATTTCAATATTCTTTGAAGAAGAAATTTGGACTTTTTCCAGCAAAAATTTTAATTAAGGGTACGGAAATACTTTGTGGGGAAAAAAAAAAATTATAAGTCTCACTGTTTCTAAAGAAAGATGTTCTTTCCAAGTAATGTTCATGTTCTGGGAAAAAACTTCTCTGGGTGAAAAGTAACAACCAGACATACTCTGCGGCTGTAGCAATACAAACCCTCAAATTATAGATGATATGCACCACTACATCTTACTGCAGCTTAGAAACAAGAGCAATTTGCATCCTCTGTAAAGAAGAATTGTACACTGACACAGTTACAGTAGTGCCTTGAAAACAAGCAGTGATGAGGAAGATCTAATGTATTTTGTTGAATATCCAGCCTCCCAGTACTTAAAGGGATAGCCTTAAAGAAAGCTGGGGAGGGAGCTTTATCAAGGGGTGTAGGGATAGGACAAAAAAATGGTTTTAAACTGAAAGAGGGTAGATTTAGATTAGAGAGGAGGAAGAAATTCTTCCCTGTGAGGGTGGTGAGGCCCTGGCACAGGCTGCCCAGAGAAGCTGTGGCTGCCCCCTCCCTGGCAGGGTTCAAGGCCAGGTTGGACGGGGCTGTGAGCAACCTGGGCTGGTGGAAGGTGTCCCTGCCCATGGCAGGGGGGTGGGACTGGGTGATCTTTAAGGTCCCTTCCAACCCAAACCATTCTGGGATTCTATGATTTTATTTGTCTCAATGCTAAAATGTATTCCAAGTGTCATATTCCAAAGCTTTCTTCTCTACCGTTTGTTCTCCCAGAATTTCCTTCTTAAGCCTTCAGAAATAGAAGCATCACTTCTCCTCAGTCTGTTATATCACAATTTGCTATTTATCAACTATTTAAACTTTTGAACAATCTAGACATGATTTTTTTTCTGTGTATTTTTGATTTTGTGCCTGTAAAATATTTAGGAAGGAGGAAGAAGTATTTTTAAAAGAATACTCAGTATTTTCTCCTTATTTTGCTAGAGAAAAGCTGTTTTATATACCATCAAACAGTCCCTCCTCCTTAACAGACTTGTTTGTAAGATCACAAGTCTCAGTGCAGCCACCTCTTTGCACATGTTATCTTTTGTTTCCCTGCTTTCTTTGTGTTTGTGCTTGCAATAGTCTGTACTTTCCTGCTGGACAGCTGGCTAACTCATTTCTAATATTTAAACGTTTTAGGTTTGCTCTCATCATGACCCTAATACAGTGCATTTACACTACACTCAAAGGAGATGAATAGCAAGCCTACCAGATAAATGGCCACAGACTCACAGCCTTCAAGAGACTTATTCACTGGAGTAACAGTATTAGCCCGCAAGGGCACTTTCAAAAGCTTTTCATGTCTTTCTACATTCCTGCTTCCAATCTCTGTCATTACTGGGTGATGTTGCTTTCAGATGGTTAGGGCTTTTGGTCACTGCCAGCTTGGAAAGATTCATATTTATGACCTTGAACTGAAAAGCTTCCTATTGCACTTTGGCCACTTGCACCATTCCTTCCACCTTGCCACTCATGTAACATTCAAACTAATTTCCTTTCCTCTTCAGCTTAATCACTCTGTGCTCTTACATTTTGGTCCTTGTGGCTGCCTATAAATACAAGGGAGCCACCAGGATTGCAGAAAATAATAAGGCTACTCTTGTAGTTGTTAGTGGCTGTTTTTAATGGCACTGTATTCTATGCTGTACAAACCAAAGAAAAAGACTGCTTTGTGCCACAGACAATTCACAGTCTAGGAATCAATTCATAGACCAGTGACTGACACACACATACCTGATTCTACTCTCCACCTTTGTCCAACTGGATGTACATACCCAGTATAACATTTGAGCATTTTATGTTACTGTGTCCTGCTTTACTCTTTTCCTACTAGATGTACAAATAAAGCTCACAGTAACATGCACGGGGGAAGGGGGGGGGGGGGGGAAGGTTCCATAGTCAAATCCTTACTGAGTCTGTATCATTATGCAAGGCTAATTTGTATCAGAACTGTGCATACACATTTCTGTCATATTAGCCAGGGTTCACCACACATCCAGATTTATGATTTCCTGTTGGCTTTGTTTTGGCTGTGAATGAACAGATGAACTCTGAATTGATACTAAATTGCTGCTACAACAAAAAAATACCTGGCATATAAGGACATCTGTCTTGACAGGGTATCCAGTTAAAGACTATTCAGCATAAAAAGAAAGAGAAGAGACAGGAAAAGCAATAAATCACACCTAGATAAACAAGCCCCAAGAAACAGGAGATGCTGAAGACACCAGAAAGAGAACTCTCAGGTTTCTGAATAATGGGCCATTGAAGGAACCAAAGTCCCGAAGAACTGATAAGAAGGGGTGGAAACAAGATTACTGAGTCTCATAGGAATGACTGATTTTATTGCAGAGGGGTTGTGGGACTGTGCAAAATTTATGTGATGTTTTAAGCATCTTATGGGAACATCCAAAAGACTGCTTAAGGTCAAGGTGGATTGAGGAGAAGCAAGCATGGGAAGATGGAAAGGAGGGTTAATTTTTAAAAAGAAGAAAAAAAAGGCTGGTTGCATACAAACAAACTGCTGTTCAATATACTTGTCTGGCGAAGCCCTATGTCTTGTAACTGCAGTCTTCACATCCATCCATCCATCCATCCATCCTCACATTTTCCGTGTAACTTTGCTCTCAGGTGTGTGTGTGTGTGTGATTCACTAGCAAACTTCAGGCTCGACTAGCCAGTAAGTCCTGGAAAGATGTGAGGCTGGAGACAGGGACAGGATAAACAGGGCTTAGGTTCTAGGCTTGGATTCTGTGTGGACTTAAAGTACAGTGGAGAGCTTAAAATACCTTAAGTGAGAACTTCAACCAAGCTGCAGTAGCTGGCAAGCAGAAAAGACTAGAAATCGGAAAAAAAAACCACGCTGGAGACTGGGGGGCCAAAAATCAGGGCATCAGTCCTACATGGTTTTATAGCCAAGGTTTTGAGGGCTCTGCAAATGTAAGAGTGACTGTGAATCAAGACATAGAGAGTTTATAAATATACATTTGTATGTGTATACAGTCAATTTCCTAATGATTTAGAGACGATGAGCATGAGTGGGCTGTGTCGTTCATGTTCACCTAAGTGCTGTGGGTGCCAGTAAAGGAAATGCTCTGTGTTGATCTGTGTATCCAAGCATGTGAATGGGAGGTGTGTGTGTACACGCATATGTGCATCTATCATGAATACATACACAGCCTCACTATGGGCATGACCTGCAAATGGGAACAGCAGAAAACAAACTGGGAATGAGAAATCCAGGCTCCTCCAAGAGCCTTAGCCAATTTTTGATCTTTGTTACAACAGTGTAAACAGACAGTAAATCCATGGTTTTCTGTGAAAAGGTGGGAGCCTGTTTACACTTATAGGAGGCCTCAGAATTTTTTCTCATATTCAGTTTTTTCTAATTACTCAACTGAAAATTTTCAACTTCAACCTTCCTTGTTTGTTGATTTTGTTCTACAGCTTCTAGACTCTAAAAGGATGAAGTGGAAATAAAACAATCACACTATGAAATTAATCCCTTTGTTCCAAAGATCGCAATCAAAACACATTCAATTGATGAGGCTGTAACTATGGAAGTGGAATTACCAACTCTTGGACTCTGTGCCAGGTATAACATAATACAATATCATAACAATTATTACAAAAAAATAAAAAAGGAACCACAACTGCCATAGCATCAGTATAACTCAATTACTCCTCCAGTCCAAGTTGCTGGAATATAACAGGTTATTTTAACCACTTCTCTGAAACTGCAATAGCAGCGGGAGCACTTTGGCAAGTGTTGTCAGGACTGTGGCCCTGCATAGCTGTATCCTATGCTGATATCTGACTGGACACGACATAACTTGCCTGGAGCTCCACATCACTATTGCACAGGACTGGCAATTTCTGAAACAATGATGGAGATGAGTGGTTCTTGCACATCTATGTAATCGCAGTGACAATGACTTTCCTACCCTTTTGGTGATAACAACTGCTGATCCCATGTCTCCATTGTGACAAAGAATGTAAAAGACCAGGTTTCTGGATATGCCAGCATTATAAAGCCGATGAAGTATAGCAACACCCTTTTTCCGTTACTGTTGCTTTATCTGGCTTTGTTTTGGAAGCCTGGTAACTAAAATAGCTGGTGTTGATGTTACAGCTACATGTTTTGAGTAGCAACTAGACAGAACTCAGATTTCTGAGTAATCCTGTTAGCAAGAGAACACTAGCAGAAACACTTTTTTTTTTCCTTGCTCAGAAGCTAACAAGGAGTTAGCTTGCAGAACCCCCCCACAAAACCATAGCTCTGGGTCTCACAGGAGTTTCTCTCAGATGCTCAGGCTCTTACAGCTTCCTTCTTTATCTATTGTTTTACCAGTTCACCTACAAGCCACCCCTCCACATGTACATATATCCCATATAACACCCCATGGAAATCCTTGACATCCACATTCCAGCCTTGCATTGCCTTTGTTGCAGCTGAAAACATATGCCTAATTGCCTTTTACTACTCCTTAGATCAAAATAATATTAGTATGTACTAACAATTTTTAACCTGCTCATATTATGGTTGCCCATCCTTGTGCACTGCTACAAGTACACTTGGCTGAAAGGGCCACAAGGAACTGAGGATGTCTCTGCTGAAGGAAGGAGTGAAGAGAAGACAAAAATCAATCTGAAGGTAGACTGCAGTACCTACTACAACAAGAAACCTGTGGCCAGCCCCGCAACCTTTGTGGCAGTGGTTCTTCTAACACTTCCCCCTGTTTTTTCTAAATATGATAATGTGAGAGTGTGAAAGGACTAAAAAAACTGTACTCTGGGTAAGGTTTCTGCTGAGCAGTTTTAATGAAAAGGGGCCCATGAAGACATTGTCCATTTAAACTCCATTACTGTATTTTTCTTCCACCTTACTATAACTGCTAACTTGCTGTCTTTTCCTATCCTGCGACAGCATAGCAAACTATGTTAAACCAAAGTAAGTTTTAAAATATATTATAATACAAGAGCAAAATGAGATCTCAAATCCCATTCCTCCACCTCCATTTTGAGACAAGAGTTACAATGCAACTATGAAGAGGCTACTGTTTACAGTTTACAAAACATATCAGAGATTAATTCTCAAGCATCATTACTCTATCCCATTCAAGACATAAATTTAAAAAAAAAAAAAAAAAAAGTGAAGGAAAGAACAGCAGCAGCGATGAAAATACCCTGCAGGAAGCGATATGGTACAATTTCAGCCGGACAGTTTTGCTGCTTTTTTCCAGTTCTTTTTGGGGGTGATAATCAATATCTGTCTTCATCACTTTTGGTATTTTGCCTTACATACAACAGCATCTTTAGGGAATGGATAGAAATAGCTATTTGACTCAAAAATAATTCCTTAACTGAATATATTTAGAAATGTCTTTTTTCCTGTGCTTAGAAGGAGACACTTGAAATAGAGGGATGTGCTGTGATAAAAAAATGACAACACAGCAACTGTACCGTCTTTCTAGCACGAGGAAAACGGCATCTGTAAGGAAAAAAGCTGTGTACGCACATGTATGCAGACATGCTCGCACCCAGTTTCAGGGCTCAGTAAAGTAGTTGGTTTGGCAGCTTTGTAAGTTCAGTAAAAATGTATGTAATAAGAGTGAAAGCATCTTTGCAATCCCCCTCTGTGACAGGCTCTTCTCTAAAACCGCAATGATGATTCAAGCCACCAAAACTAATCCTTTTTGGCTTTCCTCTCTGAAACTGGCCCGGCTGAAGAGGAGGGTACGGTGGCAGGGGCCCTGCAAAAATGCACATGCACCTGTGGAAGCCCGTGGGGACTCAGAGCCACCCCATGCAACTAACACAACCCCTGCACCTTGTAATCACTTTGTGACTCTCTTAGTCTGCGCTGAATTCGAATAAGCAGCCTGCAGGTGAAAGACTGCTGGTTTCATTCCTGTTCCTTTAAGTCAGATTATGTGACTTTATTTTTTTTTTTAAGGCATAAAAAGGCTTAGGAAGTGAGGGAGCCCAAAGTGTCTTGGTCCTTCGTTTGCTTTTAAGATAAATCATGTCTACACGGATTATAAGTGTTATACTATTTTTATTGCAAGTTCTGATAAAGGTGCTTGAAAGAAAATAAACATCTTTCATTAGCTCAGAATCTTTGCCTTTCTCAATGTAGTCAAAGTAATGCAATGACATTCCCTACCCCAACATAATACATGCTCAAAGTAAACACAGAATTGCATATTCAGAATTTTACTAAATAAAATAAATAAATATGATTGTATTCTTAGGTTTAAAACAACTATTCAGCATCCTATCTCAGAACTGATCTTTGGAGGTATTAATGAGTGTATGAAATTTTTCTCAGCCTTCTTCTAGTATGTATCTTCCCCTTCCATAAACATACCAAGGAAATTTATTATTAATGCAGTCAGTTGGATCATCCTCCCCTTCACACTTGAGCAAAACATTATGAAGAGTGACTAAGCCAGGAGTCCCTATACATTGGAAGACATTGGTTTTATTACGTTTTTCTTCCTTTGGTAAGGATTATTATTCTATTTTATTTATTTATTTGTTTGTTTACTTAACATAAATTCACAAATTAATTTAGTCATGGCATTATCAGCACTATGCATTAATGACTTCAGTTTCAATTTCTAGAATAGCTCCAGAGACCAAATCTAAATAACTGGATTAGTCAAAGGACAAATTCACACACGTATGGATTTTTGATAGCTTTTATACCTAGATGGCCCCTGGCTCCCGACAAGACTGCGATAGTTTTGGCATCTGTGCTGCAACACAGTGACTGCTGAGCCCCAGCTGAGCGCGGGGCAGTGACACGCTGCGGGGCAGGCACACGCCGGAGGGGCCTCGGGTCACACGACAGAATAGAGAGAGAAATAAGACAAATCGGAAATGCCTATTTTTAATCCTTGTTATTTCTCTCTACTTTTTTTGTCTTCTCTTGGATTATAAGTGTACACATCATGAGCCAGCTGCCCACAGGAGAGACCAAACTGCAGTGTGGACATACAGGATGCAGCATTAGGGGTACTGCAGAGGACAGGCTCAAGTAACTTTCACAAGAGACACTCGTGCATCACCCAGAGCTGTACAAGTAAATTTACAGTGAGGAACGGATGCTGTAGTGCAACATTCCCTACCCTGCTCTTCTTCTATATGCTGAAGTTAGGGAACAACAACGAACAGAAATAACAAATTCTGCAGTCTTTGCTTGCTCCTATTTACTAAATATTTTTCATAGCTTCTTACTTCTAAAATCTTAATGAATATGATTTCATTAATCCTCTGTATTTCAAGCTGAATGAGCTGTAGAGAAATCAAGGAACAGACACCACACTCTGGAGACACAAAGTTACTTATTAAAATCGGTTTAGACATTTATCTTTTGGGGCACTTTTCAAAAAAGAAATGAGCCTTCCACAATCCTTACTGAAATCTAATGCAACGCGGGAGATGTGTACTAGCTGCTTCTGTGATAATCATGGTGTGAATGTGCACACTAAATTAGCTAACAGAACAAGAGCTTTCATGAGAGCCTTAAGAAAACATTCGATTATACTGTCAAATATACCTGGCTAGGTAATTACACTGTTGTGCAGTAAATGCTTTACCATTTAGAGACACAATATCAACTGCTCACAGTGAACACAGTTCTCTTCAGTAAACTAGGGCTTTTTTCCTGACTATGAAACACTAAGCCGAACTGGATTGCCCAAGGATTTATTGTGTCATGACAAGATGTAACTAAAACTGATTGAGAGTTTCCTCATGCTGGGACAGTGTTCTCTGAAGAAGCTGCAAGGCTACTCTGAAGTGCACAACAGATAAGTTATATATCCTTACTGCTATTTATTTATTTCATCTGCTAAGCTTCTCAATCTGCATTTTCATGAGTTTTCAGTAAAATGATGGAATCCAAATGGAAATAATCTATCTGGCTAACAAGGGTGCACCAACCAGCTAATTGTATAATCTAGTGGAATACAAATGAACAGGAAATGGCTCTGAGCTACAGCACAATTCAAAGTGCAGCAGTGAAGGCAGGAAAAAAGATAGTTACAGCTGATCATTTATTGCAGTAGTGTCTAGGCAGTAAGAATCAAGTAGGCAATACACCAATCCCCCAGACTACCTCTGTAGTTAGTTTCCCTGTAGTATTTCGTTAACAAATCACAATGGCATTAATAATATTGTGAAAAAAAGCACATGCACATAATGCAATGTAGTTAAATAATCTTCTTTTGACAATAGTAATTAAACAGTGATGTTCCCATTTTCAACAACCACATTGTATTAGATCTATTCTGCAATAATTGTTTTTTTCTCCTGTAAAATGATTTTCAGCTGTAAAAAAAATTAAGCAGATTCATATAGTCTGAAAAGGTCAAAGAGACTTGAATCTGAATGCTCTTATTTTTTATACTGTTGACCTACAGGGTTAAGATAAAAGTCAGTCTCCATGACGATATTCATAGATGACTTTTTAGAGGTAACTTTGTTCATAGTGACAGAAAGATACAGTAGTTTGAATACAAACTCCAGGAGTGAAGAATGAGGACAAATACCTCCCTGAGGAAAGTGGGCCTAATCCAAGGTCCATGGAATTAATTAGCATCAACATTAGCTTCGCCTAAGGGGCTAAAACCTCTCTCTCTTTTTTTTTTTTTTTTTGTTTTTTTTTTTTTTTTTGTTGGCCAAGCTGCATATCACAATATATAGGCTGGCATCCAAAACCACACTCCAGTCATCTTTGTTAGCTAATCCATCTATGTATCTAACACAAATAAAAAAGGAAACAGCATTTATAAAGATGGTGTATTTTTCTCACATTTGATCTGCTTTCATTTCAACTGCTACCTCTTTTAATGCAAAATAAAATACTCCCTTGCAGCAATCTGAAACAGGCAAATATCTGTAGATTATTTTTACTTATTAGAAGAAATTTTGTACTTTCACCAATTTAAATGTATCAAACTTAATCCATGATTGAATGAGAATGTAGTATCACCCATGCAGGTAATTTACATTAGCAACTTCAAAAGTTAAATGATAAAGATGTGAAATAGAAATTGCTCATATAACGTGACAACTGACCAACAGCTCACTTGTAATTGGGGCAAATAACAACTGACCCTGCAAGGCGCCTTGCAGGTGGAGTGTAGGTCACCTGACAGTGCCACAGTGTTAGAGCTGCCACTGTCATATTCTGTAACTTCTGTGTGATTGCTTTCTATCTATGCTACACGAAAGTTGCTCATAAGATGCTTTAACTTCATTCAACTGCAAAAGATACAGGGATTAAAAATCATGTACAAGAACAACATATTATGTATCGAAGTGTCTCCTCATCTATCAGGTAACATTGGTCCACTATCTCTGCAACGGCCCAAGGAAGCCGTGTTCCTCCTTCATCAGCTTGACTTCTGCTATGCAAGGAGAGAAAAATAAACCTAACAAGCAGCTATCCGAAACTGTAGGTCTTTATTAGACAAAACCAGCTTAAGGGTCTACTGAGGAACATGCAGGATATCCTTCTATTACAAAGCCTGACTATAACACCCATAAGATACAGCCCCTTTATGCAGTGCTGGGTTGGAAGTTTCCCAAATCATCTTCTAGCACAGAGAATTTCACCATTCTTGGAAACACGCAGAATGGTAATGTCTGAAATAAAATGCCAAATCTTAATAAGATCAAATTAAAATCTAAAATAAATTAGCAGTCATTCAGCTACTTCTGAATATACCTATTACCAGTGGTTCAGTGGCAGGCCAGAATTACAAAATTCTATTCACTGAAGAAAAATCTGGATGGACTGTGCTGGTCTAAAAGATCAAAGAAAAATGGTAATTGTTTTAATTGCTTAATAAAACCTCAACGATCTGATCACCTATCATCCTAAATGAAATCTTTACCATAATAATCTGAAATCCAGTGAACTCCATCAATCTTTCAAGATCATCTATTTCAAAAACTAGATCTTTACTTGACCTGAAGCAATATATAGATCTGAACTTTCAGCACTAGTAGTTCACAGTGATTAGAAAAAGGTAATGGATTAGACTTTAGAAGTCATTTATGTGGTTATATATGGGCATAGATACTCAGCTATTACAATAATCTAGCCATTTCCTCCTTTAAATCTAGGACTTGCAGCTCTTTTTCTTTGAGAAGACTACCAATAATAGCAAGCCAGAGAACATGCAGGAACAGTAAAGACTGTGTTCTTCCATTCCCAAGAATGGAAAAACAAGAGGTAGAGGAAACTATGCAAACAGCTGCTGATGCCTGCAAGTCCCTTTACTGTTCTTCCTACAACAGTTTATACCTTTACAGAGGCAAATGTTCCTTTAATCCCTTACAGACCAAGTATTATCCTCCTGAAAAAAAAAGAAATGAAAACTGAATAAATTACACCTTTTGGTCCAAACAGCAAAATCTTGATGGCAGGACTAGGACTGAAATTCTTAACTCTCTCTGCATTAACAGTAAATACTGAGCAGTTTTATCTATAATTTTGGGAGGAATATGGGATTTTTCCAGTCATGATGCAGTACACATCTGATTTTTTATGTTCTATTAATGCTAATATTTAACATGTTGAACATTTTACACAACAGCAAGAATAAAAATAATTTATTGGCTGTGATCTCCTACAGCCTGTGACATCTACAAAATTCCTGTATCATCCTGACTGGTTGTAACACAGATACAACATTTGGGGACAGAAGAACTGAAATTCTGTGCTCTTGGTGCTAGAGTGCCTGTCTGAAAATTTCAAAGATAATAATCCCTCTGTAAGGGATGATGACCATGAAGCACTACACTTTGTATAAGCAGTATCCGCTAACTGGTGTCTTAGAGGAATGATATGCATCCTTCTCATAGCTTTGAAAAAGGCTACTTACATAGGGACTTTTCTGATGGACTCAAATATTCTTACTTAACTGTCTCTTGGAGGAAAAGTGAATAAGGAGCACCTTGAAGTGATTGATGACAATGTTCAACGCATTTGTGGGACAGCTCATTAGATACTATAAAAAGGGCCCCTCACAATGTACTTTAAAGAATCCGAGGGGAGCACATTCTTGATAAGTTTTAGATCACAACTCAAAGGCATCACGCCAGCTTTCTAACAATGGGGTGAGGCCAATGTGGAACACTTCAGAAGGATTTATACGAATAAGGTGTTCAACCATGTATCAGGGATGATCAATGAGGAAGAAGAGAGAAACTTCTCTACTGATGTTACAGACCAGATAGAGGAGACTGCACAATATGATAAAAATAAAATCAACCTTCTAAGTCAGAAGATGATAACTTCTGTAACAGTCACCCCTGCCATCACTGCCTCTTTTTCATGATTTTTCTTTTGATACACAATAATCTTCTATACCATCTGAAAAATAAGTCTGGGTCTGGTTACTAGATCTAGCTTAACAAATGACCCAATTTCTCCAACTGTCATTTCCAATGACGAATCATATTTATACATCATTTTTCATTAGTAGCCCACAAGAAGAATTCAGTTACTCTTAAGAATTTTATTCATGTCAGCATTTAGTGGTATGTATACACTTGGAAAGAAACCACATTAAGCATAAATCTTAGTAGGGGATGGAAAAGTAACTAAACTTTGTGGCTGTACTCTGTCTTTAACTTTAGCAGTTCCACAGGACTAAAATGAGAACAATAAAAAGCTGGATGACATATGGTGTGCAGTGTGAAAAGATGTTAAACAGTATCAAGATAATTTCTGAAATCTAAACAGACATTTGTCATGATGAGGTAGCTGCTCATAACTAAACTTTAAGATGCTGACACTAAGTCTTACCTACTCGTTTCCATTTACATGTTTTAGTGAAATGAGAAAGGCACCAGGAAAACAGTAATCCAGCCGCCTTCCCCCTCTGCAGAATGGTTTCCTGTCTAAACACAGAAGACACTTCCACCTCTAAAGCCTACTCTGTCAAACTAATTGTTGCAACTTCTATTTCTTCCAAGGTATTTAAATTTCCATCAGCATTCATTTCTCTGTCAAGAACTGTAAAATGTCATACCTGGAGATAGTTCAGTGGAGCTGAAGTAAAGCAGGCCTGCAAGCTCTACAAATCAATCTCCATGTGTAAGTTGCTTCATGCTCTTAAAAAACCTTTTTCCCAGAATTAATTTCTCCCTAGTTTGATAGTCCTGACAATTCTGAAGTATCTGTTACCTCCTCTATGTAAAAATCTATCAAAACAACTAAGAATTATATGTTATATACTTTTTATTCCTTTTCTGATTTTGTGGTGCCAAAAGTAAGTGCTTTTAAGAGAACTGAAATACAGGGGTTTAGGTCTGCTGGGTGTATTAGGAATAGACAACGGGGTTGGAGTTACACTGCAGCAGTCGCGATCAGTATCACTCACTTCATCACGCCCAAAGGCAGCCACTTACAAAGTACAGTATCTGATCGAGAATTTTCCTGTGACTATCACAAATGAACAGCATTAAGCTTCAAAGTTGGAGGCTACAGAGAGATGAAAGTTTATTCGGTGACTAATCCACTCACTAAAACTCAGTACTAATGATAGCCACAAATAAACCTATCTCAGGGTTGTTATGTCCTTCTGAAATGGGGTTGGAACAATATCACTGCTATTTTTGTATATTATGGACAGACACATTAGTGACATTGCTTTAGTATTCGGGTACCAATCTTGAACTGACCCAAACAAGTACGATTTACAGTGAAAAGGTACTCAGCACTTTATGAAAATTGAATTCGTTACATTATTTCAATTGTCAATGCCAAACCTCTAGATTATTTTGAGTATGAGATTTTAATGTCTTTATTTACCCAGCCTACAATTTAGCTGTGATAATGCTATTTCAGGGGTTTGATTATTGATGCAGATTGAAGTGAAATACGATGGGAACATTTTGTCTTCCATCCCTGACACTGCCCTCTTTTAAGGCAAAGGCAACTGTGGATATTTTTAACGTTGCACAAGCAAAGAGAATTTTTACACTAGAAAAGAGTGCAGTGCTCACAATAAGCATAACTTAATGGTTTCGTATGAAAATGTGTCTTTCACAGCAGATTTTATACATCTGCAGTTTACTTAAAAGTGCATAATAATAAACATATATAGAAAGCTGGCAACCAATTCAAGTGGGTTTTGGTGACAAAGTTAAGGAAGAAAAAACCACACTTTCATATTATACAAAATGGTTTTATATTAATACTACTATATACTACACTGATTACAACTATTACACATCCTTTGCTGATTTTGTCAAAGGAAGTCAGTAAAAACACCAGGAGGCCTGCACAGATGAACAAGAAGCTCCTGGACAAGTTAAACACAAAAAGGAACTCTACAAGGGTGGAAGAAAGGACAGGTAATCTGGAAGGAAACAGAGATGTTGTCCCCACAGCCGGGGATCAGGCTAGGAAGGCCAAAGTCCTGGCAGAATTAAATTTGGCCAGGAACATCAAGGGCAACAAGAAAAGCTTCTGTAGGTACATCGGTGATAAAAAGAAGACCTGGGAAACTGTGGACTCTCTCCAGAAGTAAATGGGAGCCCTGGTTACCCAGGATATGGAGAAAGCTTGAGGTATTTAATGACTTCTTTTGCCTCAGTCTTCATCAGCAAGGGCTCCAGTCACACCACTCAAGTTGCAGAAGGCAAATGCAGGGAGTGGAAGCACTGCCCACTGTAGGAGAAGATCAAGTTGTCAGGAACCTGAAGTGCACAAGTCCATGGGATCTGATGAGATGCATCCATGGGTCCTGAGGGAACTGGTACATGAAGTGGCTAAGCCACTATCCATCATACTTGAGAAGTTGTGGCAGTCCAGTGAAGTTCCCACTGACTGAAAAATGGGAAACACAACCCCCATTTTTAAAAAGGGAAAAAAGGAAGACCCAAGGAACTACAGGCCAGTCAGTCTCACCTCTGTACCCAGCAAGATCGTGAAGCAGATCCTCCAGGAAACTATGCTAGGGGACATGGAGAATAAGGAGGTGATTGGTGACAGCCAACATGGCATCACTAAGGGCAAATCGTGCCTGACAAATCTGGTGGCATTGTATGATGGGGTTACAGCACTGGTAGGTAAGGGAAGAGCAACTGACATCATCAACTGGGACTTGTGCAAAGCTTCTGACACTGTCCCACAGGACATCCTTGTCTCTAAATCAGAGAGACATGGATCTGGTGGATGGACCACTCACTGGATAAGGAATTGGCTGGATGGTCGCACTCAAAGTGTTGTGGTCAACAGCTCGATGTCCAAGCAGAGAGCAGTGACAAGTGGCGTCCTCAGGGGTCAATGTTAAAACCGGCTTTGTTTAACATCTTTGTTAGCGACATGGACAGTGGAATCCGGTGCACCTTCAGCAAGTTTGCCAATAACACCAAGCTGCACGGTACAGCTGACACACTGGAGGGAAGGGATGTGCTATCCAGAGGGACCTGGACAGGCTGGAGAGGTGGGACCAAGTCCACGGGTCAGGGCAATCCCAAGCACAAATCCAGGCTGGGTGATGACTGGATTGAGAGCAGCCCCAAGGAGAAGGACTTGGGAGTATTAGGATGTGGAAAACTGACTATGAGCCAGCAACGTGCGCTCACAGTCCAGAAAGCCAAACGTCTGCTGGGCTGCATCCAGAGCAGTGTGGGCAGCAGGGCAAGGGAGGGGATTCTCCCCCTCTGCTCTGCTCTCGCGAGACCCCCCTGCAGTGCTGTGTCCAGCTCTGGGGGCACCAACAGCAGAAGCACACGGACCTGCTCGAGTGGGGCCAGAGGAGGCCACGAGGATGCTCAGGGGCTGGAGCACCCCCTGTGAGGACAGGCTGAGAGAGTTGGGGGGTTCAGCTGGAGAAGAGAAGGATCCAGGGAGACCTTAGAGCCGCCTCCCAGTACTTAAAGGGGCTACAGGAAAGCTGGGGAGGGACTCATTGTCGGGGAATGTAGGGACAGGGCAAGGAGTAACACTTTTAAAGTGAACAAGGGCATATTTATATTAGATAGAATAAATTAAGTCCTTATTGCGAGGGTGGTGAGGCCCTGGCACAGGCTGCCCAGAGAAGCTGTGGCTGCCCCCTCCCTGGCAGGGTTCAAGGCCAGGTTGGACGGGGCTGTGAGCAACCTGGGCTGGTGGAAGGTGTCCCTGCCCGTGGCAGGGGGGGTGGGACTGGATGATCTTTAAGGTCCCTTCCAACCCAAACGATTCTGTGATTCTGTGATTATATTCCAAGGACTTTTCTGTACTTTGTATACATTTGTTTACAAAATATCTTGAAACTAAATCCATGTTGTATGTTTACATGCCTCAGGATGATGACCTACTCAGGGCTTACATACAGAAATGTGTAGTCACAACATGGATGTGACACCAAACTAATTTAGACAAAATGCAATGTTAAATAATAATATCTGTGACTGTAAGCCCTTCTTCATCAGCATTTCTTTACTATAAGGTAAAAATAATTGATACAAAGTGCTGCAAAAGGTTTCTGAAAAAGCTACAAATAAACTGTGGATTCTCCAAGTCCTACTGCTCTGATCTTCTTCTACACTGCTTTTATTTAAAAAAAAAAAAAAAAAAAAAGAAAGAAAAAAGAAAGAAAGAAACAAACCCTGAGGGTTGAGATCAGAACTCTTAACTTTGGAAGAGAGCTAACATAAAAAGCAACAAATAAGTGTAATTTAGATTTACTGATGATTATAGACTGATCTTCAACTTCTACAATGTGGTCACTGTACTGACGAAGCAAAACTAAACAGATTTATATTCTATGAAGACATGACCCAAATCTCCAATGGAACTAAAAAAATTCTGACACTCCTTACTCAGTTGCTCATTTAAGATATAGCAAAGGAAACCTACAAATCTTTTCCCCTGTGTTCCTATTTGCCCTCTGAGTTCTGGTCTCTGTGAAAGCAGGAGATCATAAGTTTAACAGCCCATACCCAGTCATCCTTGACAGAACACCGAACAAGTACATTAATACTAATTAATCACTGTCACAAGCTGACCATGTGTCAGGACATCCTATTTAAGGTCAGAAAATGAAGTCCGTAATTCAATACCACAAATGTTAGAGAAGACATGAAAAATGTGATTTTCATTTGAAGATGTAATATACAATTAGCAGGTGCTTCTCATATATCAGAAGTTAGCTGTAAAGTATTTCCATTTACTGACTGTTTTCAAACAATTGCTGCTAGTAAATGATAATCCTCTGGTGTAATAACAGATCTGTAAAATATTTTTATCAATGTACAGAGAATTACTTGACTTCTTTCTCTGGCTTTTTAATTTCTTTTGCTTAATTTTCTGATTAACCATTACCATGGTGCAAATTATGGAACAGCAAATCAAAATTGCTCTAAAGCATGACTCCATTTTAGAGCAAAATATCAATATGATCAGCTAGCTAGGGTCATATAAAGCACAGTATTCTCAAAGACTTCTAAATTTGGATGCTGACTGAAGGTAACTTGCTGACCTAAGGCCTAACCAAGCATCACAGATATTTCATATGCCTCTGAATCATCAAGAACTGGTCATTTAGAGAAGAAATCTATGTGAATGGATTTCATGGTTTGATCTGGCTTGGCAAATCATATGTTTCAGATAATGTAATGTTAACTTCCTCTGCCTTGACAGCATGCAATAGTAAAGGAAAAATGACTCTTGAAAGCCAGTCATGGATGCATCTGGAAGAAACTTAAATACTGCAAGTGTTTATAAAAGCCACACAGGAGTCTGTAGATGAAGTAGGATCTAAAGTGCTATGGAATCCTAACATAAGTTTTTCTGGTTTTATTGACAGGGAAGTTCATATGGGTTTGATCAGAATTACCAAGAACAGGAAGTACAGGTTTGCTTCTGTATCTCAGGTGTACTTGCAACAATTTGGGTATGAAATCAAGAACTAGACTCCTTTACTAGCCCCAAACTTGTAAGTTGGGTTCCTGGAAACTGTAAGGTTGCTTCTGCTTCTGAATCAAAAGAAAACAGAACCATTCTGTGTTTACATCTGCAAGCTCCTTTCTGAGTAAGTTTTTACACCACAGTTACCTGTTACTCAACTTCCCAGTGTTTCATGAAAGATGAATTTTGTCCCTGAAGTTCTATAGGAATATTCAACCGCATCCACCTCCCTATATATTCATCTGTCTACCATTCTGTACCAGCTGAGTCAACTCCAACAACCTTCAGCTCAGTCTTATTCTCCAAGTCCTTTATATGAGTTCTATCTCTACATTTCCTCTGATTTCCAAGAGGCAAAAGCAATACACATTACTCAAAGGATAGAGAGTCAGCAAAGAGGAAAGCCTAAATAAATAAAGAAGAAAATAAAAAAGCTTCGTGTGAAAATATAATAAATATACAATAGGTCAGTTGTGAAAAATGTAATTTCTTGTGTTAGAAAAACATATTAAGACCATTTCAGGTGAAGAATACACATATATCCGTTTTGTGAGAACTTGCTTCAAGTTTCTTACACATTAACGAAATAACAATGAAATGAAAAGAAAGAAAAAGAGAAGAAATAAATAAAATGAAGTGTCTTCTGTAGTTCTGAAACTATTTTGTCAGGTAACCAACTGAAAACTCGGCTACATAGCATCTGGTCTTGAAAGCCATCTCATCTATAGCATACTTCCTTGGAAAACGCATGAATTAGGTTACGATACTGGATAGAAGCAAGTGTTCTCATTTTCCTGATATTTGCATACAGATGGCAGTTTTTCAAAGACAAAATTATAAGCTGCTAATAGATGGTCAAAGTTCAAACAATTTATGTTTCGTACAAACATTTCTAATAGAGTTGCACTGCTGTATTGAAAATAGTTAAATAGAGGAGGGACCATTTCTCACCCATTTAATAGTGCTGTACAAGTATCGGGAATGGTATTTCACAGCCCAAGCGCTCTTTTTTCTTGGTGGTTTCTCAATGAGCACCAGTGTTTCAACAGAAAGACTGTTCATTGAGCATGGATGCTCAATGAGAAATCACATTTAAAAAAATTGCTTTTTGAACAGAGTATCATTCTCATCACAAATTTAAAGCAGAGTTTATTTATGGTTTGAATACACAAAGCTGATTTTCCTATGAAGTTTATGATTTTTAACTATCAATAATATCCTGAAAATAAC
The DNA here is from genome assembly GCF_965140245.1 of Athene noctua. Lineage (NCBI taxonomy): Eukaryota > Metazoa > Chordata > Aves > Strigiformes > Strigidae > Athene > Athene noctua. The sequence continues at coordinate 8,921,995 of NC_134048.1, forward strand.
AAAATGCTATTTAGCTTACTGCTGTAATCAAGTGATCTGTATTTGTTCTAACAGGTACGACTACAGTAGATTTTTGTGCAAAATTTCTGCAGTCTCTGTTTAATTCTCCATGTGTTCAGATTTCTTAACAGAGAAAACGTACCAAGAAATTTGTTCTGAGAAGGTATGTTAGAATAGTTTCCAATAATCTGTTCTCTTCTTATGTTGTCAGCACAGTCCCTGCATCTTCTGCATAAAGTAGAGAAAGCCTTATGGTAGTTATTGAGTTCTTCACTGATCCATGCAAAAATCATTTCTACACTCATCCTAGATAGTACAAACCCATTTCTTCTTAAAAGATTATGATCAATGCTAAAATGACTTGTGTACAGATACAGCTGGACTAGCTACATTGCATAATATAAGACTTCTTTGTAGATCATATTGACTCAATACCACAATAAGTTATTAGTTATAATAAGTTATTAGGCAAATTATGCATACTGAAAAGTATTTTCAGAAACTACCTAAATTTTGCCACACTGCATTTCACTAGCAGTAGAGTTCAATTTGGTGTGGAGTTTGTAAGTAAATTAAGTCTGTGACTTAAAAGAGTCTATCAAAAGGCAAGTGACTATTGTTTCAGAATATGGGCCTGTAAAACATTGGTTTAGTTTTGTTGAAATGAAATGACCATCAGTATAGCTTAAAAAAAAAAAAAAAAGTCCTTTACGTGTACTGATGGCTTACAGTATTTCTATTTTCTTTGTCTCACACCGGTCTTCAATTTCTGAGCACTGAGTCTCAATGCAAGGTCTGAGGCAGTGAATTTTAACTCCAGTTGTGAGAATCTTTAATGCTCTTGGTTGTCTTCTGAAATTTAGTCATCCTTCCTGAGCTCAAAAAGATGGTGTTTATCTTCCGAATTCCACAATATGGCTTTGAAGTTTTGCCCAGCATTTTTTCAGCAGCTCAGCCTAAAGTACAAGCTCAGCAAAGCTGTTGATGGTTGGAAACTTCCTCTACAAACACACCTGCTGTGGCGCCTGGCACCGGCTGACAATTACAAAAGAGCTCTGGTAAGACTGATGCCTAGCAACTTCTAGGAGATACTTGGTTTACTCTCACATCCCAAAACCACCCTGATAGAGGATGCACTGAACTATGAAGGACATCAGTGTAGCAACTGGAAGATGGTTGCTACAATTAAGAAAATATTCCAAGTGTTTTCTTCCCTGTATACCAGTTTACATATACAAACACAGAAACCTCAATATTACTTTAAATTAAGGTCTGAAAAACGGACTCACTTCTGCGCTTCCAAATTTATATTTACACCACAAAGGTTGCACTCTGGGTTATTTTTGTTGGTGGGGTTTTTTTTGTTTGTTTTTTTGTTTTTTTTGGGGGGGGTGGTATGTTATATTATTGCAATATTCAGATTAAAAACTAAAATCTCTCCAAGTGAGTTTGGTTTTTTGCTTCTTCTTGTGGTTTTACTACTGTGAATCTGAGAAAGTGTGATTTCTTAATCAGAGAAATAATTTTTCCACAGAACAAGACAGAATTTCCCAAAATATCATAACTTCTTACATTCAGGAAACTGACTCCGTCCTTACTGCATTTTCACTGTTTACAGTGCATTTGTGACAGTTCAGAAATCCTCATAGAAGTTCAAATCCAAGCTCAAAATTCCTACAAAAACATGACCTAAAGCTGATGAAAATCCACATCTGTTAATTTCTGTGCACTCTGGCCTGTAATGTTTCACACCATTTCCAGTGAAATGGAGTGTGGTACTGCTGGGGGCAATTGGTAAGAGCAGAATTAAAGCTCTAAGGGTTTAATCTCAGCCCCAACGAGGAGAAATTAATTTTATCAATAACTGTAGCAAACACCACTTTCTTTTCTAGGTTGCATCCATATAGCTTAAAAATGTGCATGTCATATTCTCCCCTCAGATGCAGTAAAGCAGAGTGTGTGGTCATATATTTCCAAGCTCATTTAGAAATTGGGACCACCATGAGCTGAGAAAAGCTCCTCCCTTTCTGTTAGATCAAATATCAGTTGCACTGTCTGGCTTTTCTTCTCTGTGATGCTTAGAGAGACAAAACACTAACTTACAGTAAGGTGTTTATATTATGGTATCATGAGTAGGATGTGAGACTTCTAATGCTATGACTGTTTCCAAGTAATGGATGAATTTTCATAAAAAAACTCTATTATTTATCTTTGTAGAACAGTATTTCCCTTCAACTGATCTTTTCCATGTAAACCGAAACATGCCTTTAGATTATATATTTGAAAGACATGCTCACTGTGACAAGAGTTTGAATTGACCCTGCTATGGTGTCAAAGAGAGGTTATACGTAGCTAATAGCACAGCACAGCCCAGACATTAATTCAGGATTTTTTATAGACATTTGGTTTTAAAATTTAAATTAGAAATGCATATTCATACAGTCTCATCTTTCGACTACATACTCATATAACCTTGTTTACAAGAAAATGCAAGGGAGACCATTTATGATGGATTTAGAAAAACAACCAAATGATTAAATTATTTCAAGTCAAAGGGATATGAAAAGCATATTTAAATACTGAACTGAATATCAAATGGAAGTCACTTATAATTCATAGCTGGACTACACATGCATTCCTATTTCAGACTTACAGGACAAACATTAGTACATAAAATCCCTTCCCCTGCAGACTCTTCAAGGCAAAACCTCTGTTTTACACTTTCTGTATAGCCCTTGGTTATATTTTGTCTACTGTACTATTATTATAATAAATAATAGGAAACAGAAAAGATGTAATAAAAACAACTCAAAAATCTCCTAAAAGAACCATTTATTGACTTCATTAATAGCCTAAATGCTTAAAGGTTTTATATTACAAACTGTGCAGCACAGAGACATCTACACATATCCTAATTAACAGCAATCACACACACTAATAGTATAACCTACTGCTTAAGTAAATGAACATCCTTGCCCCCTGCTGCCTTGAAGGGGCTGATAGGCATGCGCTTTATTGACAAAGTAAGCTAATTTACAGAGTGATTGTCCAAGAGGGAACTGCTGTTTATTTGTAGAGTTTTTCCCATTGAACTCACAGGGCAAACAACGTGCTCAAATTGTTAATTAAAATATCAACAGCTAAATGTAAATACTATGATCTCTGCAAGTACAGTGACACATGTTTATTCTGAAAGAAAGAAATACTCCTGGCAGTTTTCTGTTCTAAAAAATGCTGTAAAACAAATAATGCGGCTACCAGGGGGAAATGAAGGGACCCTTCTCTCTGTTTCTCCAGTAATCACTGTCCGTGGTTACACACCTTGAAGAGCCCGGACACTTACAGACCCATACAGGGTTTAATACCACTTCACAGTTAGTGTGAAGGTACCTTACTGAAAAAATAACGAGGCAGGCTGCTTTTGGCCCAAGTAAAGTCTGAATGAGACATGATGGCATAAACTTTTGTGGCATTTTCAAAATACAAGTAAAGGCCCACTTAAGTCTGCATTTTCTCTGGCTGAGTACTGAAGCTTTTCTCCCCAGCTTAGTAGGATAATGAACAAGCAAGATCAAGTAATATTTAAATGGTCAAGGCATCAAAAACTTCTACCTCATTCTGCAAAGTAAATGAGGCTATGTTTTGGAAATCATGTTGGTTTAGGAATGAATTTAGGTCTGGAGCAGAAAAGGAAAGCACAGCCTAATATTAGAAGGTGAATTTATTGATGAAATATCAAATGAGTACACGTGACTCAACTGTTTTAGTATGTACTTCTCTCAGATGCCTTTGCTGAAGCTCATAATTAGTTAAAAAGCTACATATTAGGATACTGACTCAAACTTGGGTCCTTCCCTGTTTTCTGATGTTTCAACTTATAGAGTGTTACTCACTTCTCCAGAGATAATGAAAACACCATTTTTTGTAAATAGGATTAGAACCTGGACCTCAAAAGCACCACAAATACCTTCACAACTGGACCAGCAGATACACTGAGAACAACACTAACTTCCTCTTCTTAGATTTCCCTTTTTCAATTTAATAGTTTCCAAAATCCTACTTCTGAAATGATAAAAAATTAAAACAAAATGTTGCATTTCATGTCAACTTAAGTGTCTTATTAAAGGTAATTTTAGCTGGCTGGTCAAAAATAATTTGAAAAAACTGCTTCAGGAGAACCAAAACACATTTAGAAATAAATAAACCAAATATTGTTCAAAAAAACTCTACTTGAAGTTGGCAATTACATTACCATAAATCAGAGAGACAATGCTCTCTTCTTACATGTTAGATTAATGCCTACAAAGGAAGAAATAATTTGTTAGCTTTCATACAAATTTCTCTATGACACTTACTTTGTCACGTTACAGTAAGTGTCACTTTATCTATGCACTTTAATCTTTAAGTGCATGAAAGACAAATCTCACTTCATGTTATTGCAACGAATTATGATCAGCTGAGGTGGTATTTCCAGAAAAAGGCCTTTAATATGGTTTCTGTGCCAATCCATCAGTCCAACCTTATTAGACTTCTAGAAAAGTGTAAAGCCTGTAAATGTACAGACCTAAATTGCAGATTACATAAGCCAAAGAGGGCACCATGAGGAGCTTTAGATTAAATTTTCTTTTTCCTGATAAGCAGCGTGTATCTTTAGAGGAAAAAAATGAGTATGCTACCCATAAATGGGGAGACATGAAATTATTAAACAACATTTTACTGAAATTAGAGTAAAATATTGAAAGAAGAAAATTTATGTTGAAAATTATTAAATAAAGTACAATTCATTAAAAATAACAAACAAAACCCAACAAGACAATCCTCTCATTACTTATACTAGCTATTACTGCTAAAGAAAGTGATTTGTTTTCATTTTAGATGTTGCTTTGCAAATGCCAGGGCTTGGGGCAGCAAAAAAGAATGCCTGGAATTATTAAGAAACAAATTTTGAACAAACCCTAAATACATCATTAAACTGCTGTGTAAAACCATGATGGATCTATCTCAGGTACTTATCCCCCATATTAAAAAAGAGAATGAGATGCCTGCCATACATTTCAGGGAAGATGAAATGACTGAAAGTTTTCATCTTGAAAGAGATGACCTAAAGGAAATATGAAACAGGTCTACAAAATCATGCACAGTAAACAGAATGTAAAGAAAGTTTATTCACTACTTCTCATGAAATAGGAACTAGAAGGAAAGGCAAATAAATGCTCACACAGCAAGTTTAAAATGGTAAAACATGCAATTCATATCTGAAGCTGTGAAAGTAACTGCCACAGACTGCCATGAGGGCCAAAATACAAACGGGCTAAAGAAGTGCTTACATGAACTCATGACATATTGATAGTTGTTAAACATGATGGTCTGAATTCAAATTCTAGCTCAGGAAGCTACAGATTACTAGTAACTAGTGAAGTATAACAAATCAAGCACCATTCCCTCCACACTCTTGTTTCCCTTGGCATCCACTATCATCCACCCAGTTGGGAGAGTGGATACAGAGGTAACTGAACCTTTAGTCTGCACCACTGCTGCCATTCTTACCTTCCTAGATAACTGCATCTCAGCACAACCATTTAATAATTCAATGACAATTTGAACAGCTTGGTATGTGATGCATTTGCAAATGAGCTCTGAAAGACTTCATTCTGCAGGAGACGTAACCAAATTTGGGCAAATTTTCATCTAATACTGTTAACTTTTGGAGAAAGGAATTTAAAAAGCAGTACCTAGCCGAAGCTGTCATGTTACAGCTCTGCAAATGGTTTCCATTCAGTTACGTGCCTTTTCATAGTATGATCTAACTTCTGAAAAAAAACCAAACAACACAGCTATATCTAGACAGGTTTGAGATTTAATGCAAGCTATTGCTCTAACTATGATGTACAGATTGTCTTCACAGATTCAATTTACATCTGGTAACTAGTTTGTACAGTCTCAGAATATTACTTTTATATGTAGCAAATTCCATATTGATAGGTTACACGCTCCTGAAGAAACAGCTGCATCTCAGACATATTTTTTTTTTCCCTATAGGCTAGAAAGTCTTTTGGGAACATGTTAGATTTACCAGTTCTGTAGTACTTAACAGATCAAGTGAACTCCATTTTGAAGATGTTTGCATGAGTAATGGTGAGTGACATCTGAATTACAAATAGGTCTGCATTAGTAATTGAACTGCTGTGCCGACAGAAGTGGAGTCCCAAGATTTGCACACTTAAGGAAAAGAAAAGAAAGTATTTTTTTTATCACAAACTTTATTAATCACTTGTCACAGATGCAACCATAGCAGCTATTAATCATTCACAAGCAAGAGCATTCCTGTTGGTTTCCTAGCCCAGGTATAAATTATCATGTCAAAGATTAACCCACTTTGTTTCATTAAGACTTTGCTTTATTTCCTTCCACTTCTTGCAGAAAAAGCCTGAATTGTCTTTTTGGACAACTGGAGTCTGAATGATTAATCATAGTGACGGAAGGTTGACCACAGGGTCAACAAACAATGAATAAAAACATAAGACATAGGTTCATTTCAGGTTATACTCATGTTTCATTTCAGAAGTGAGAGAACAACAGGCTCTTTTCTTCAGAAATTACTGCCTAATAGTCAGAAGGCAACCTTAACACAATGCATGTGCAGTTACTTCCCCACAAAAAACCCCAGAACCATTTGTTATTAGAGTTGCTGTGTAGGCCACCCAATCTGGTGGAACAACACACTTCAGCAATTTCAAAGCACAGTTAAATGTTGACGTCTCCAGGGCTTTGACTACTGCAAAGAGAGCCAGCAAGCACGCTACAGAAGCTTTCCCTGAAGTGTGATATAGGATCATAAATACTGCGTGATGGCTATTAAGTTTGTAATTGTAGTCAGAGATCTTATAATCAAAAGTCCACTGGGTTGTACTGTTAGAAATAAAAGAACTGTGAAAGAAAACAAAATGTACAGAAATGGACATTACTGATTGACTAAGTAATAGAGTTATGAAGACGGCTACCATTCTTTGGGAAAAAAAAAGGATGTAAATTACATTGCAATTGTGAAAAAAATACATTTTTATGATAGGTAAGTGAATGTAATTTTTTAATACATTAGCTTCTGAGACCAAGTATTTAGTGACAGGCACCAAAGGGGTGCTATGCAAGGACTATAACGGTATAGTTTATACTGTATGCAATACTGACACATCAAATAAACCTGCCAGCATTATCCATGTACTTAAAGTAGTATGTTAATTTCTTGGAATACAGGACCTTTTAAATGCTCATTACATGCCTGTTGCAAAAAACGTGGTGTTTTTTTTTTTTTCTGTAGGCATGCCAATATTTCCATTAAAACACCCAAAACAAATGAGTTGATAACTACTCTGACACAACTTTACCAATAAAACTCAGCTGCAATATAAAATATTAAATTGAATATATTTGAGTAAATAACAATTCAAAACACACAACTAAATTACTGTGAAGATTTGTGTGACTGAACTTAATTTCAATCATCATCCAATTCTTAAGTGTTTTTCTAATCACTTCATTTTGCTTTATTTTATAACTCCTACAATTATCATGAGTCCTTCCAAGAGGGCAATTTTTGCCAACCAGTTAAACACAGGACTCGGGAAAGATCTCTATATATACAATCTGTCTGATCTAGCTCGTCACCTGAGAGGATAAACAGGATTTACACTGGTCTGTAGGCATTAACTCCGTGAGCTTTAAAATCCAACCTGTTCTCAGAGTGATTGCCTACCCAGTTCCATGGTATTACACTGAGTTCCTCTGAAATGCAGAGACTTCTGATCATCCTGTGCAAATAGGACTTTTTAAGGGTTCCATAAAAAGTAGAGGGTTTTTGGGTTTGGTTTTTATTAAGTACTGGATTACATAATAAAAAAAAATTAAATAAAATTTAATAATTTTAAATAAAATTAAATAAAAAATTGCTCAATAAAAAAACTGACATTATTTTCCCCACACTTCTGAACAGCAAAATTGACATGAAAATATTGTGCCTTGAAAGGAAGTGGTTAAACTCCAGATGAAATGCTTTCATTTTCAGTTTTTCTCTTTTAGAAGGTTAAAAGTTACAATTAAAAAAACAAAACAAAACAAACAAACAAACAAACAAAAAAAGACACAAAAACCTGGATGTTTTAACCCAGATAGTTCAAATTAAATCCTTCACTTTTCCAGAGAGTTTGTTTTTCATTTTTCAGACAAAACAATATAACTCAGAATATAAAACTCATACTATATACTCATGGATACTTGAATAACTTTATGTTTTGGGCATGGAGCATATGCCTTAGTAAATTGAAGTCAGTTTTAATTAATATTTTTTTAGCAACAAAGAATTACTCAGGATGTTATTTTAACTACTTTTCTCAGAGCAACTAATACTTTTAAATTCATTCCATGAAATGTGAGGCTTTGATCTACAGTATGATTACTCTGTATTAATATTTGGTGTATGTCATAACTTAATAAGAGACAAATGATGTTTCTGTGAAAAGATGCAATTTTTAAGCTCACATTCAAAGAAAGTGTGAGGTCACTTATACATTCTTCTGTGTCCCTGTTGAGCTTTTCCCCAGCTTAAAACAGAACTGCAGAGTGTCTAAATGAAGTGTAATTCTGAGCCTTGAAGTCTAATGAATAATTGTTAGCCATTAGCTTAAACTAATTGTTTATCACACCAGTTGACTGGTGTATTTTATATATTTTTAGACATAAACAGAGAGCTAGGACCCCTGGGAATATCCACTCTCAGAAACAGTTAGGCACCTGTCTTTAAAAATATCCTTTCAAATTATTAATGATGTTAATCTGAAATTAAGAATCAAAGCTTGGACAAATCTTCCATTCGTCAAAGCAAGCAAAGGAAGAATTTCTAACTTGAGAATCTGGTATGAAAAGTGAGACAATGCTTTCTCAAGTTTCTGCTCATATACGTGCTCTAAAACTACATGAACATTTAGGTAATGTTCATACATAGATCTCACAACATGCTTGTAAAATGACAGCACTTAAACTGCATCTGTCAGCCTTACTCAAGATGTCCGTGCAGGAGATGAGACTGACATTCAACACTGAAAGAACCAGTTCTGGAAGCCAACGCATTAGAAAACAACGAGCTGCCTTTTGAAGGTAAATATGTTTGCCATTTAGAGGGAAAGATGAAGAAATGGTGGTCAAGAGAAAATATTAGTATGGCCCTCAAGATAGGTGGATTGCTGATAGCTCTTGCTAAAGAGGTATAATGCACCTTGTGTACACTGCCAGGGTGGAGCCAGCAAGTTAGAAAATGCTCAGCAAAGGAATCCACTGCTCCTTGTACACTTCTCACAGTTATTACGAATGCCCCATGAAGAAAGGATTGCTCATTTCTTGTTTATTCCAAAAGGAGTGCAAGAAGTGCTGAAATTTATGGTGGATCCAAGGGTGCTCAAATTAAACTCCTACAGTGAAAGATCGTTCTCTCTGAGTATCCTTAGTGATGTCTCCACTATAGATTGACTTCTGACATTACACCATATATTTATTACCCCTGCATTTACTATTATGGGGGGAAAAAAAAATTAGAGATGGATGATTCAAAAAAAAAGAGAAAATAATAGTTTTGAACAAACTCCACATAAACATAACAACTTGGGGAAGACAAAACACATCAGATGAAAAAATACATCTTCAACCCTTAAAAAGCTCTCTTACAACTATTTTACCAAATCATTCATTATGATGTTTCTATATGCCACTGATCACTAGATGTATCGAACTTCTCTCACTCTAGCAACAGAGGGAATAGATAACTACACATCAGACCAGTTGTGAAAACTGGAGCAGTTACACAAACTAACCAAATAAAATTAAAACAATTTTACTTGTGCAAGGCTACAAGGGGAAGAGTATGAGCTATAAAACAAAAGCTTCTCCCAGTGGTAGCTGATACCTGCACATCAAAAAGCCTGTTCAAATTAAAAACTACAAGGCCTGGAGGTTAACCTAGAAACACTGAAATAATTTTCAAGCCTTTTCTTGAAAATCAGCAGTGCTCCATTGGGAGCATCGGTCTTTGGAAGACCTTCTGTCCTATATTAAGCCACAGGTGTAAGCAAAATTGAAGAGGCTGCCTCAGGAGGACCATAAACATTATATTACACAGGATGACATTAGTAATTCAGATGGTAGCATAAAATACTAATTTATTCAGAAAATGACATTTTATTTAGCGTAGCTCTGCAATTTGAAAATTTACCGAAGACACATCAATACAAATTTCTTGCAAAGAAAAGGCATAAGCTTCTGACATTGCTGTTGGCTGCCAACAAACCACTTTCAGTATTCACACAGGATTTTGCAAACAGCAACGTGTTTGAAAACAAGAGGGAAATCCTTTATAATGAAATGCCCATTCATTTTTCATGTTACACTGTTCTGCCCATTCTTTCCTTCTCTCATATATCATGCTTTTAACACAAGTTTGTTGCCACTGCTCCATTAGCTGGGTATCCTTTTTCAAACTGTTGTCAACTTGTTATTTTTCAGTGGTTGACAACCTGCCTATGAAGTTCTGTACCTGGAGGAATACTGCTTGCTGGATTCCTACAAAGTTTACATAGGAATAATTTTACAATGTGTTATTGAACTATTAGAAATTCTGTATGAATAACAAGGAAAACAATGGATGTGTATTCTAATTCTTTTCCTGAATAAAGACTGTCAGAAAACGTATTTTTGCTGAAAAATCTGTTTCCATCAAGATAAAGACATATTTTGAGATGTTTTCATCATAATGGACTTGGAAATACTTAAAGAATATTCCAATACCTTAAACAATGTTGAAGGTTGGTGGTTTTTTTCTGATTCAATTATTATTCAATTACTTGATATTATGTATACACTAGAGATTAAATAAAATTTAGATAGGAATAATCATTTTTGTAGAAATAAAGACCTGAAGTCTTAAAAATACTTTTTTCTCCCCAAAAAATTGCTTTAAAAAATTGAAATATTTGACTTTCTTCAAATTAGTTTTGAAAAAGATTCTAAATATGATTTTTTCCCACATAATTAGAATAGGTACTTTCATCATAGGTTAAAGTATCTGGCTGTACTAAATGTGTAACAGTAAGAAGAATGGACTACAAAATATTGTAAAAAAGAAGAAAAAAGACAGTGAAGTGAGCTTAACTATGTTATGTTGAAGATGTTATCAAACAACATGTATGAATGACATGCTCACAGTAAAAATATCCAGATTTCACTTCAGTCCTATATTACAGTTAAGATATTCTGTGTGGGAAGTTTCCATGGATCAAGAAGTCTGGAGTCTTACACTGTATACCTGTCCAGTCCCTGTCTACCTTTGACCTGTGTCTACCTATGATTTTGCTTTTTTGTTTAAAAAAAAAAAAAAAGCGCATAATTGCTTAAACAATATACAGATGTTTGAGCTAGAATTGTTCAATGAAAATTAAAACCAGAGCAGATGAAAATTTTAGAACTGTAAGAAATTGTAGGAATAATTTATTCCTTCAGCACAAAACTTACAATGACTACACAATAGAAGTGCCTAACTCCTTACTGGCATTCATCTGAATTGAGATTTTATGAGAATGCTGAGTATACACAGATTACTTGGAACATTTTGTTGTCTTCCTGTCTAAGGCTCTCAATTTTACAATTTTTTACACAACCAACACTGATTAGGGATGAACTTTCCCAACACACCATGCTCTCTCTAACCAAAGTACACCTCCTATATCTATTCCCCAATCAAGTCTCTGAAAAAATAGATTAAAAGTATTAATTATATCAACACTGTTAATAGATTACTGTCTCAATCACTATTCTGAAATCACATAAAGTATAATTGTTGAAATTATAAATATTTAGAACTATATGCTGTGTATTTTTTACTTGCCTCCATGCAGAGAGGAGCTGAAAGAGGGCATGTTATGAAGAGATACTACAGATGGGAGCTGCAGTTGGTGCTTCAGAGGATTAATATGGTTGCTGTGAAGCAGCCTCTACTAAAAACTTTTAGCAGGGTACAACACGTCTTCCCCAAGACTAGAAGAAACACATTTCCTGTCCTACCTTTCTCCCTTTCCAAATTCATATTTAGATGAAGGTGAAACCTTGATTCACACACAGCAGGGAAGAGAAACACAGACCTTCAGGAGTACCAGCATTAGGACCCCCAGAGTACCCTAGGTGGGGCCAAGCTCCAGGGCCTGGCTCCGAACCTTTCAACCAAATGACCAAGCAGGGTGTCCACCTGGCTCTGCTAGTTCAAACGCTTTTTCTGTCACCCATGAACTGACCAGAACTCTATGTGACAGCAGAAAAGCACTCTTTTCTTCTTTTTTTCCTTCTTTCTCTTTTTTTGGTGCAAAAGCCACACATATTTATGAAAAGGTTTAGAGTCTAAAATGAAAAGCAAAATACTCTCAGACAAATAACATTTTCTGATTAATTTCCTTTTTCCCCTGAGAAACTTATTTCTTAAAAAATTTCTAAGCAGTTATAACGTATTTTCCAGCCATGGATCTAGTTACTCAAGTGAACTCAGGAGGGCTAATGAGGAAAATTAGGAAGTCACTATTACTTGGAGTTGGTTTTGGGGTTTTTTTTGAACAGTCATACCAGATAATTGTGGGTTTCCCTTACGGGAAATGTGTTTTCTCTTGCCAAAATTCTCTGTTTCCTTTTTTCATTGTCTTTGTTGAATGGTGAAAGAAAAATATTTGTAAGAAATCAGAGTACTTGATCAGCCCTAGACAGCTGGCAGTGCACTTCCACAGGAGCATGCCTAAGCTTTCCCTGCTCCTGCTATTTTAATACCACAACTTATCACCGCACTCCAGCAGGGTGACCCACCTGGGAGATTCTAGTGACTTACAAGCAAAAGATCATCTTTATTTTGTGTAGTTTCTTTCTGAACTAACTGATTACAAGCCTTCTGAAAACAGAGATGATGATTGAGTTCTTCAGTTTCAAAACTTTCATGACTACAAAACAAAACAACAACAACAAAAAAAAAACACTCAGAATTTTTGGAGGGAGTAGGACCACATGACCTAGAGAGAGAGGCTGAGGGAAGGGTGCTGGTTTAGCCAGGAGAACAGAAGGTTTTGGGAAGACTAGAGAGGAGTCTGCCAGCCCCCACAAGGAGGTCACAATGAAGACTGAGCCAGGCTCTTTACAAAGCTGTATGGTGAGAGAATGAGGGACAACAGCCATAACCTCAGCCAGGGGAGGTTCAGACAAGACATAACAAAAAAGTTCACTATGAGGGCGAAGAAGTGCTGGAACAGGTTTAACGGCAAGCTTGTGGAATCACGATCCCTGAAGGTATTGTAAAGTTGAGAGTCCTGAGGAAGCTGGTCTGAATTCAGCCCTGATGTTGCTTTGAGAAGAACACTGGACTACAGGTTCCATGCGGTCTTTCCAGCCTGAGCAGATCCATGATTCTATGAGTACTATAATACAGAAAATAATCTAACTTCTCTGCACCTCAGAAAAGCAAAACATTAAGTAAGACATTTTGGCTTGCTTCTTAACTTACTAAAAATGCAGTCACTTTGTCCTGAACAATAACTAGTTGACATTATACAGACTTTTAAAAAGTTTATACAGAGACTCTGAAATATCATGAATTTTGAAGGAGGCAAGGCTTAAAACTGGTATGGAGTAGCTTGCCTAACTGACTGTTATCAGAACCTACCCCTTAGTTTTTGAGCATCTTGAATTTCATTTTTTCATAAGGAGTAATTCTTCACTCATCTAATTGCATGAAAAAAACTTGGGAAAGTGAAACTAATGGAATGACCTCTACTGACTTCAACTTGTGGTTGAAGACCTAATTAAGGGAACAGTACACAGAAACACACCATTCTCCTTTTCTCCCTATTTGAGCTCTGTTCATTTATAAGAAAAAAAATTACCACTTTATTATCATGCCCACACACATCATAAAATATGGTCCCAAAGATCTTATAATCCAAACATAAGAAGGAAGTCAACTGCTCTTACACTGCAGGAAACTTAACAGGCATCCTGCATTATAAAGTGATGAGCAGGGCTTCTGTGATGTCCCAGCCCACATGAACTGAAATAAAAGGAATCAAACCCATGAATGCTGTTGAGGTGTGCATATCTGCAGTCATGAGTATACTATGCTTGAGTTTAAATAGTAGTTAAATACAACTAAATATTGTGCTAGAGTCACAGTTTCTGCTACTTCATCAGAAGAGAGCTCTTTTAGTAAGCATCTTCTGTTCTTCAGAGCCACAGAATACAAGTATGCGAACTCATTCCTAGACTGAAGTGACACATACATTGAAAGACTGGTGTTACAAGAAATGTAATATTTTTACTACAAACAAATCCTCTGTGAAAAATTCTACAGCGGTAGCTTAAGAAATATGAAAATAAGAAAATGTAGAACTGCATGAGGAAACCAGCCAGTGCCTCTTTTAAAAACACCTGATTAATCATTTGCTTAAAAAAAAAAAAATAAAAATGTAGTAGGGTTCAAAAACATGTATGCCAGAGGATTCTGTTTGCAGGAAGCCTGCTGGAGGCGAGAACTGACTGGTAGGTGGGGCTGGCAAGTTTAAGCACTCCATTACTAGGTTGCCATAGGGAAAAGAAAAAGTATTATGTCACAATTTTCAGAGACCTAAATTTAGACAGTTTCTAAAGCTGTCAGTTATCATCCTGTTTTTGATGCAGCATGCTGGGTTGTGGGTTTGCAAATTTATCTCTATCGGTTTTACATAAATGCTTTTAAAATAGAAGTTATCAGTGCATGAAGGACACTGAATCCTACTGACTTCTAGTTACCTGGAAGTACAAGGCTGGTTGAGAATGAATTTGGAACTTTGTCAGAGTTACGGGAGGCAAGGAAGGAAGAAACAACTGAAGTACAGATGTGTTCCCAAAGATATCCACTGAATTGTCAAGAGAATGGAATTTACTTCTTGTAAATACACCACCAAATACTACTACTGTGCAAGAGCACAATCTCATTGATATCACCATTAATGTAAACTAAGGTTTTAGACAGCTATGCTAACAAGCATATTAAAAAAATAATTTCCCAGTCCTCTCACTGAAATGTGCAAGTCCCAAGGAGTAAAAATGATGCCATTTGTAATGCAGACCAGTAATTACAACTCCAGTGGTTTGCCACTTTAATAAATACAAAGTGCTAAACAGTGCTAATCTGGACTTACTCATTGAATTTCTCCCAACACCCCAATCCACTGCAAACAAGTCTGAGATCAATACTAACAAAACTGTCTTTGTGGTTATCAGGTTCAGTTCTGCTGACGTACTATTGTATCTTAATTTTCCTGGACACAAAATCCAACATAATTAGACACACTCTGGAGAAATTGTTTCATTTATTCCCTTACTGTTATTACTATTGAGATCTTGGGGGGGGGGGGAAGAACAGTAACCAGCACAGCAGTGCAGTAAGTAATTTACCATTGTTGCCTTCTAGCTATGTCATTTACTATTGTTTGAGAAGGTTTAAGCCAGTTCATACCAGTTAACAAAACATTTCAGCCAGCCAAAAAATTATACTCCTTCAGGACTTTCAGTAAACAAAATAATTGTTTGAATTCAACAATTACTATGTGTATTTTCCACATTGCTATCAAAAGCTGTATATTCTTTCATTAAAATGAATCAAACATTAAGTATTTATTATAAAACACTAATCAGTAACCCTACTTTCCATTAATAACTCAAAAACATAATAAAAATTGGCAATAAAACCCCCGCCAGTTGATATCAGCCTTTTTATTTTCTTATGCTTTCCATTTTAAATAATATGATTCACATTTTCTAAAATGCTTTTTATTGCATCAGGAAAGAGTGTTTGAAATAATGCATTTGGAAAGCAGTGACAAAAAAGATTTTCATTTATACTGGAGTGGATGCCCATTTTTCAGAAGAAAGTGACAGAACACTTTAGTGAATCTAATAAAAGATTATTATGAATGACTTGTAGACAAAAAACTTGGTTTTAATGCTACAGTAAAAAGGCGTGTTTAACCTTATAGTAAAAGATTTTAGTTCCTAATGTTTTTACTATTTCTGAACCCCAGAAAAAGCGCCCCTTCTGTGGGGACAGCTGAACAGGTTGAAGGTAAAACCTTCATTCTGCACAGGCCAAAGCAAAGTTTGGCCATCTTCACAACATAATTCTAAAAAAATCAGACAAAGCCCTCTTGATTAAAACACTTTGCCCATTATGTTTTGCTACATACATACACACACGCACACATATATGTTTCAGCTTTTACCCATTTCCTGTTCCTCCAAACAGATGTACAGGAAATACCACACAGATTTTACTCATGATCAATTCTTGTGTGGTTTATGCATGTGCAATCTGTAATAGAGATGCAATTTTTTAGTCTGATTGAGTCAATCTTCATTTTACAGAAACTAGATGTTTCCAGCATAGGTACTGTCTCAGAGAGAAAGAGGTTACAGATGTAAATAAGCTTGCCTTTCTCAAACACCTTTTGCAAATACCCTAGGAGCACTTCACCAGGCTCCCCTAAGCCAGTACAGCACAGCATTTTATGTCCTTGCTTCATTTTGCCTATTAAATGCAAATAAAACTATTGAAGTTTCTTTGTACAAGGAAAGTTAAACGTGTAAATATTTGAAGGATCATGGAAACTAAACTCTTATGGTTGCCAGTAAAATGGACTTTAAATTCATGTCCTGACAGTACCAGCTCTACCATTCTGATCAGGCTCTAACTGGAATATTCAATAGGACTGGGGGCGGTGGGGGGTGGGGGGAGGTGGGGGGGGGTGACACTTCACTGTATACTCCGTATTGTGACCATGTGAAGGTAAGATAAAGCTAAATACTAAGCACAGCTCCATAGACTAAACCAGGCAAGATCCTCAAAATCCTAGACTGCTGAAATCTCTAAATGATAAAATACAAGCAGCTGGTTACAGGTAGAAAATGAGTTGCATCCATGGTTCCTGAGGGAACTGATAGACGAAGTGGCTAAGCCACTATCTCTCATATTTGGGATGTTGTGGCAGTCCAGTGAAATTCCTGCTGACTGGAAAAGGGGAAACATACCCTCTATTTTTAAAACAAGGAAGACCCAGAAGGAAGATCTCTGTAGGCAGATGCAAAAGTCCCATTATTCTAACAGCTGCCCTCGTTACATAAAATTACAGTATTTTGTGACTGGAAAGAATTCTGATGATAAAAATCCATCAACTCTTCCAGGTCTGCATTAGAGCTACCGTCACTCTGAACCTTGCCCTTCATGTTTTGAAGGAGCTGTTACTCTGGATTTCCCTAAACATTCTGGTGTTAGACATTGTGAGCTGAATCATCTACACTGTCTTACTTCTCAAATGACATTGGCAGTTTTCAGAGTGAGTATATACTTTGAAGAACACAAGCTATCAATCACTTATCTAAAAGCATCAATTAACATAATAAGAATAACACTGTAATATTAGGTGCTACAATGGATTTTTTTTTCCTTGAAAACAGAGAATTGGTAGTAGAAACCTGTTTTTTTTTCTTACTCGATCTGAACAAATAAACCCAGAATGAACTACATTAATGATTTGCATGACACTGGACTAAGTGAAAAAAATCAATCACTCTCACGGGATTAAGTAGAGCTTCAAGTTGACCAAGGTTACTTACCTTTGAGAATAAACTATTTTCTAAAAGAGACTATCTCAAAGACTTTGAACAAGCAAGTTGCTTTCAACTAAATGAAAGCAAGGTTTACATTTTATTGGATTTGTGTTTGCTATCTAATGTGGTAACAATGAAGCAGAGCTAAACATTTGAATGAAATTAAATAGAACGCATCTTTGATTTGCAGAAAGTCAAACCAAGTGCACTTTTACTTTGAGCTAGAGGTATAGCATGGAGTGGATGCCCTCAGAAAGTCTCTTTAAAAGTTTCATATTAGGTTGTTTTTAGTTAACTGTAACTTTCTGCTTTTGAGTTTTTGGGTTATTCTCTTTTGAACGTAGGGCATATTAAAATGACAGCAACAGCATTTCCACACTGCCAGAATTCTTCCAAATGTTTGGAACACTAGAAGTACTCCTGCTAAAAGCATCAGTCAAGACAATTGCCAAGTGTCAGTGGTACTGCAAAACATATCATATTGGCACCATTTTCTTAAATATATGCATAGGTACATCTTTGTACTTGCTAATATGCACCATGTAAATTAAGAATGTATATGGGCCAAGAATACCCTCATCATTTCATTTTCCAATTGATAAAATTTTTAAGTTTTATAAATTATTATTATTTTTTAATCTGTTTCTAAATTTCAGATGTCTCTCATTACAGGACTTTTCTTCTTCACTTTAACATTCTGCAGGTGACAGTACAAACAATATTCCACCCAGTCTTCTCATCATATATCAGGCACTGCTTTGTATACAGTACTACAAACAGCATTTTACAGTAGCACTATAGTTATATACATATACCTGGACTTTCTTCTCCTCCATTTAAAAATAAGTCATAAATATGTACTTGGAAAATTCAAACAAATTAGCTTGCACACAATTCACGGCATAGGTCTCTTGTCAGTGAAGCATTCTTCTCCTACATAAAATATTTTTTGAGTTTATATAACACATCTTAAGTATAAGATTTGCAAATTTCTCTTAAAAACTAAGCTGAACAGACCAGCAGACAAGCTACTTGAGTAAATGCAGTCTACATTATATGCAGGCATTTACACATGGGCTCATGTTCGCACACAGACTTTCACCTTCCTTTCTAAAATAGGGAAGCTTAAGGGTATTTGATTTCGTTAGGATACTGTAGGATGATGCTGGCAGGTAACTGATAAGGAGGCTTTAACTTGAGGGTGAATGAAATAAATATGAAATCATTATTGGGTTATTTACTGACAGCATAGGTATTTTTACTAGCCAGACGCTGCCTTCAGAGAAATCCTTAGAGGGTTTCTAAACCTTTTTCAATTCATCAGTCTTTATCATCCTAACAAAACCATATTTGATTCATCTCTGATGTTAACCAGGCCAAATCTGATTCATTCACAAACAGCTGGTGCTTCCATGCTTTTCCATTTTCTTTCAATGATCATATGTCCTGGTGGGAATAATGTCTTAGCCAGATTTCTGAAATGAGTACAATCTTTCTCTCTCTTCCTCTCTCTCATGCATATTCAAAATTTGTATTTCTGTGTGAAAATAGTACTTGGATTCATGCACATGAAATTTCTCAGACTCAGACTTTGAACTGAGCTATTTTCTGGAATTGATGCTAATGGTCTGTAGATGCTGGCAAAGTTTCACTGCTGTCCAGCAAGTCTTCAGCTTCATGCTAGTAAGAATCAGAACCACTTACTCTGTGCAGCTGTCACAAGGATACAAGGATGGACTGAAGAATCATATAAAAAGGACAGTCTTTAATCTCTAGGAGAGAAGAGCTTCTTATATGTTTGCAGAACAGATTTTGGCTGAGGATGAGGGAAACTATATTATAAAGTAATATAAAAATTAAAACTAATCTCTTAATTCCCGTTTCCAGTTTAAATTATTGTAATTATTAAATCCAGAAGAGCAGAAGAAAAGAAGTTTTCTCCAAGGATGCCATGATTTGTTATACAGCAGAACAGCAAAAAACCATGACAGATTGGCCAGACTCTAACTTCTTTACTGCTGCAATTAGGTGTTAACATCCTTAACCCAAGGCTGCAAGGCAAACAGTACTTAGCCATCGATGTGATTTGGAATGATGTTTTTTTTAAATATCCACAGCTGGTGCATTTGGTCAATCAATGTGTTGTACCAGCTAGTAGTTCAGGTTCTTACACATGCACTGCATGTACTTCACGTGTCTTACTCCGGAATACATTCAGCTTTGTAACCTCCTACAATCCCTAATTAAACTACTAAGAAGTATACAGGCGGACAATTATTTGTTTGGACGTTTCTTTTAAGGGCCGGAATGAATTTTGTGCACCCATGACAAGAAATTTCAAAAATGGTTTCCTTTGAAAGGAATCTACACTTCTAAAAGCTTCATGGACGTGGCTGCAGTAAGTGGGTACAATATGGCACAAGTGAGAGTAATCAGGGCATATGCTGAACAACACTATCATTCTGAAATAAAACACTAATGATGACACAGTCCAAGACAATTACTATTGAAGTAATATAATATTAAAAAATAGTAAAAAAACATAGATAAGAAAAATCTGTTAATTGATGAGAAGGAAAAAAAGTTAGAGAAGCTGACAGAGGAGATGCAGCCAATGGGACATAGCCTGGGCAGCACAGATCCAAGGAGACAAGACAGCAATGAGAAGGAGCAGAGCACACCAGAGTTTATAACACTTGTTTCATTTGTTTATAAAACTGGCTGCCGGTTATAAAATTTTAACAGTTGGTTCTATACCTAACTACGTTATGGTTATATGGATTAAATATAATAATATGAAGCTACAATTCTCAAAACTACATTTTTGAAAATACATTTTGAAAGTAAGTTTCCAATCAATTCTCTCTAAATGGGTAAAATAGTTATTTAAAAAAAAAAAAAAATTAAAATTGCTGCAGTATCAAACAAAACCACTGCCGCTCCAAAGAGGGTTTTTTTTAAATTTAAGGTTGAAGCACAACTTGAAAATTATTTAAACTCCTTTAAAAGGAGCATTGCTCCTAATTCCATGCATCTGTATTCACGATTATGAATATAAGATCAGGAACAGAAGAATGAACACTAGTTCAATTAATACTTTTTTCAAATGTTATGAACTACTGAGCTCTAATAGGCTATAACCAATTTAAATGGTACCATGTACCTACAGGCAGACATTTGTATTCACTTTTTTTTTTTCTTCTTGAAGTAACAGGATCATGTGGATGAATGGATTTTTAATATGTCTAATGATAAATTAACATAAAGGTTTGAAGGCATGTTACAGTGATTCTGTATAGCAAAACCAAGATAGCAGCAAATCTACTAGCTAGAAGAGTGTTTCATTTCTTTACAAGCAATCTCCAAAAGCAAATCCTCCTAGTTGCTTCACAACATGATACAGTAGTTGCCAATTCCAACTTCATCAGCATGGTACCCTGCAAACTACCATTATAATAAAATGTGACTGTGCAGCAGCGCTGCTCTGTCTCTATTTTCATGTATAATAGACAGGTATTCAGGTAGGGAAGTTGACTTTGAAATAACCTCTGAAGTTTATGATTAGATACAAGCTATTATTTTGCAGGAAGTATCAGAACTAAATTGACTATTGTGAACAGAAACAATGCAAATATGAAAGTCTGTAGGTAGGATACCTCCATGTGCATGACACCATCCTGGCTTCTTTCCTGCAGAACAGCATGGTGTAGTGTTGTGATACCATAAAACAGAGAGACAGTACCTCCTTGAGAGAAACAGTAAACTCACAACAAACGCTAAGGTGAAGCAGAAAAAAATTGCTATAAATTCTCAATATCATTAAACACAAGAGATACCAAAATCTTGGTTTGGGAAGGGATACGGACAGGAGGAATTTAGAAAATTTAGATGCAAGAATGAGATCCACTCCTTTAAATTTCATTTAACTCCTTTAAATTTCAAAGGCTGGCAAATCTGGTGACTTTTTTTTTTACCATTTTGCAGGTAGTACTTACAGTTGGTGGTAGTCTAAGGCTTTGTACATAAGAATAAATTTTAAAAAGTCAATGTATCCAGATGAAAAAGCAATAAATACCGGCTACAAGCCCTAACAAGGTTTAGCTGTCCCCCAGGCAGATGTAAACTTTCCCCAGTAAAGCATTACTGTATTTCATATCTGCAAATGGCAATTTTTCAGTCCAGCCTGAGAATTTTTCTCTATGTTCACATGCCCTGCCCATTAGTAACAGCTGCCAGGGTACAGTTTGCATGAGGTTAATGCCTCAAGCTTTGCCTCTATATTTTTGTGTCCAAGCATAAGTAAATAAAGCAGCAGATCATTCATCTTTCAAAGATGGTAGCCAAACATGACCTGAATCACACTAGCAGTGTTCGCTCAACATCACTGTTGTTCAAATGCTTGTATACCAGCTTGATTAAAGTGACCAACTCAACAACTTTCATGCCCATCCATCTGGATCCATTTCCAAAGGCCCCATAATGTGAAACACTGTGACAGGGCTCCCTGTTGAAATACAGTCAAGATACCTTTTCAGGAAATAGGTCTGTGATGAATAAAAATGTTTTTCAGAGGCCGTACTGTAACAATGACTATAGTTCACTTGTTGGAAAATACCTTGTCTATTGTTAATCAGTTAGTTATTCATCAACCTTCCTAGTATCGAGTGTTGTCACCATGAATTCCAAATATTTTAACCACCAGTATAAAGCAGACAATAGTGCTTATGCTGCAAGATAATGCTGAATTATTGACCTTACATACAATGACCCCATATGGACTGTCCTGGATTCTTAACGTTATTTTATTTTCAGTTTTCCACTGTTACTTTATTCAACTTCATATTTTATTTAGATAATTAGCAGTACAAAACGTGAAGGACAAATCTGATTTCAGCAGAGAACAGAAACAGTGTGGTAATTACAACAGACATCAGGCATATTTATAATATGTAGTGGTGGTAGTTCAGACTAAAATCAGTTCTGTCCTTTGGAATGACCTACACAACATAATTCATAGTTCATGTACTCAGATAAAACAATATTTATTTTATACTATTATTTCAAAATATAGTAAATTAATAGCATACTAAGTTAGCACATACGAATATTCACTTGGGCACAACTGTAACATGCTCTTTTTCCACAGTTCTCTAGCTGCCATCTCACCATGCTTTGTATCACTCTAGAACCAATGTGTACATACTTGTGCATCCCCACCTTCTACCCTAAGGTCACATTGTCTGGGCATTGCTTCTTTCTGGAACATATCTCCTCTTCTAACTCAACAGGTTGCTTTATTGGTAGTAATAATTATATTACAAATTGAACATGATGTTTATTTTATTCAGATAAGAAGTTGGATGCTGTCACTCTGAGCAGATGTAAGACTTATAGCCCTCCCTTCTCTTTCCCAGCTACAACTTCTGTCCTTGAATCATGGCAGTCTATCCTTTTTTTGACGTGCTCAAAAAGCAGTCTAGCTGAAAACAGTATCATTGTAATGAAAATTTAATACTTGCCTACACTTGAAAGCATACAAGCCAAACATGCTTTAAAAGACTGGCTGATCCTTCTGGCATCACATCACAGTAACAAACTTTGCTCTCAGTGTTCATATAGAGGCAATATAGATGCCAGGTTTAACACAACAGTGTCTCGGTGACTGTATCTGCATTAGTGATTTTGTGTGCAGGAGGGCTTGTCTTCAGTGCAAGCTTGCCTTTATATCTATTGTTTGAGACAAGGTATGAGGGATATGTTCAGAACTGTGTCACTCCACATTGAAGCTGACTACCTACCTCATCTATAGTGAACCTCTCACAACGTGGGTACACTCAGGACTGGGGTGAAAAGAGACAATGTTGACATCAAGTGCTGGAACCATGATGGGTCATAGCAAATCAAATTCCTGTCCTGCCTCCTTTGCACTGTAGTCTGTAATGATGACATACTCAGTGATAACCTAAAGGTTTACCTCTCCAGGGCCTACTAATTACAAACTTTCTGCTTGCTCTACATGTTTCAGAAATGATACTTCCCTACTGCATTCAGCCTGCTAGGTTTTAAACAAAAATATTCATTGGATATAATGACAACAGGGAACAATGTTAATTTTGATATTGTTTCAATTTGATCAATGAAATTTGAGAGTACAACTTTCACTGTCTGTTACAAGGTACATATCAAAGATTTACAATACCACACATACACACACAAAATCTTTCTGAAGTTGAGAACAATGTTTTTTCTGTAGTACAATAGTATTTTTCTTGAAAACAAAGCATCCATGTGACAAAAATCTGAAAATGCTACCAACATGCCAATAAAGCAAAAAAGTGAGAAAATAAAATCCCTGGAGATATGAACAATGCCTGAACAACTCAATTTATTTAATTATGAGCTTTATAAATTATTTCAGGGGATATTAGCTTTAGCTAATATAACAAGAAAGAGCTGCTCTGTCATTTCTATAACAGGTAGCTATATCTGTCCAGTGATGCTGGTATGAGAGAAAAACTATCTGATGAATAATACTTAGGGACATTTTATTAGGCTTCCTTCTGATTTTCTTTGCTGTCTCTTGGTCCCGTTGATCAATGACATGTTCTCCAACATAAAGAAAGCCTCAAGATGTGAAAATTAAAATGACAGTTTGACCTAAGTCATGTTTTCTCTTCTTCTCCCACATTCTGGTAGGCCCGAGCCTTCAATCCACTGCTGTAATACGTCAAACATCGGTATGCTGCTACATAGTCATGAGTAGCGGTCTGTACTAACTACTCACTCTAGATAGAATTTATAGTTCAACACATACTGAAAGACTTATCTTTCTGGCTTCCAAAACTAAGGAGTCCCCATGAATAGAACCCTCAAAGTTAGAGGCTAAAAATTTCTTGTATGTCATGAAACTTGGTAGTGTACTTAGTTGCGTTAGGATAATGGTTGGACTCAATCTTAAAGACCCTTTCCAACCTAAATGATTCTGTGAAAACGAGACCACATTTCACTGCATCTTTCTACCAACATCAGTACTCAAGCATAACAAACCATGAAGTCCACAATTTAAGTAGCAAACACTATCAGGCATATCTGACCGTGAAGAACAGAAGTGTTCCACAAAGACTGAGAAACCCCTGCCAAGCCAAAACGAGTGGCTCTACCAGGGTTGAAAAGTAAAAGAACAGAAACATCAGCTGGGACCTGGCAGAGACAGGCCTCTGTCTGTCTCTGCACTGGAGTTCCTAGGAAGTCCCAGCTCTCAGGCCTGGGATAAGCTCAAGCTACATGCTCCTTCCATGATGACAGAGACATTTCTCCACTCACCATTATGACTCCCATCCATTAGTTTCTATGGGAATGAAACCAAAGTATTGGAGCTAGAAGTGAGCTGTCATCTGCACCAGTAAGATGCCACCTTGGAAGATTAAAGAACACAGCCTATAGGACATGTCAATGATACAAATCAGCTAGTTAATCGAACAATGACAAATTCATAATATAAAGGTAGCGGAGGGAGACCATGAACATGTGAACAGTTTAGTGAAAAAATAACCCATGATAGCCCTTTCCCTAATTCTTTCTTTGGCCCAACATAAATTGCCAAGCAAGCTCCGAGGCTGGTTCAGTATGTTAGAGTGAACTAATGACTGAAATTAGCCAATGCGTTGCTGGAAAAGACACAAATTATTTCCTTTTCCACTGTTAAAACCACTGGGAGCTATTGAGAGCAACAACTTCTAAACTGACAGAAGCCCTCCTTCCTGATAGTGAACTTAAGAGTAAATTCCTAAAGTTTCCTGGAAGACAATTATTTAGAAGCAGATGGTAAGAGATGCAACCTGTTTCAAATGCCATGTAGTACTTCCGCATCTTAGCATTTAACTAACGTTTACTCTACTACAGCCCTTAACTTTGCCCTCTGTTTTGCTCAATTATGAACAATGCATAACTTTGGAGAGTATTATCTACTAGATTAAAAACAATTACCTTGAAAGATTAAATTTGGTCAGAATTCCTCGTTTTTCTTCAAACCTAGAGAGTACCCACAATCCTGAAAAATATTTTAAAGAATGAAATTGAAATTTCCATTACATTTTACCAAGAGATTCTCAATTTACAAGGCTTGCATAAGTTTATTTTATGAGTGATACGGTATGGCAAATAACATAGACATTCTGCCGTTCACAGGGGAAATACCACTTCTGAGGATGTGGATATATACATTCTTTAGCTTCTGTGCTCTTTTGTGATCCCTCTTTCTTGTTTAGAAAGTACTACAGTAGGATGTTCAGGACAGCCTGTACGAAGGGATACCTCACCAAAAATAAAAGAAGAAATTAACTGTCTATTCCATTTAACTCTGATCTAATGGACTGTTAAAAAATGACTGTCAATTTGGAGAACTTGTACATACTGAAAATTCACTTTAAGATGATTCCCTCACTTCAGTACCTTCTTTTTTCTCCTATCCCACCAATAATAATAATATAAAGACAGAAGACCCCTGCGCTGCCTGCTACCTGACTTCACTTGTGACAAAAGAGCACACAGAGGTGTATTCTGTCAGAGAAATTCATTGTATTACCCATTATCAAGACCTACAGGCTGCACACAGTGAAGTTTTTCATTTTCTAGTGCTAAGCATATTTGTGACAAGCAAAATTCCCCAGGAACTTTGTATAGAGGTAATCTACAACTATCTGAAAGATAACTTGAGAGGGACATCAAGTCTTTTGTAGTAAAAAATCCAAACAAAACTGATACTAAGACAGCCCACATCAAGTCACAATGCTAATGGAGAGACAGTGGTAGGCTGATATGCCTTGGATGAAGTTTTTTATTTCATTCAGTTTACTTTCTCTTAGGTTTACACAATCTATGAAAAAACCATTTCACTCGCTTCATATCAATTCATTACTGACAAGGGTGACAGAGAAACATATCTTGATCAACTACTGATTTTATTTCTTTCTGCTAACACTATTATCTAGGTAAAACCAAACAAGAAAAAAAATCCCTGCATGCGATCAAATGTTTTTGTGGTAAACTAAGCACTGGCATAGATTAAGATGAAGACAGAAAATGACTACCTTAAACAGCTTTAGCCAGTTAACACAGAGCATCTTCAACCATGAAATGCTACTTTTACAGTTAAAAGTCCCACCTAAAATATCCATGGGTTCACTAAAACATGCAAAACCCCATAATTCAACAAGCCATTGTATTAATAGTGCCTGTCCTGATGCCTGTGAAAATTCATAATACACAATTGTGAAGCTACCAATGCCAATTACTTTCCTCCCCAAGGAAAAAAAAAAAAAAAAAAAAGCGGATTTAGAGCTGGCAAAGATGCCAAATTGACAACCAATCACTCTCCTGGCAGCCAGAGCATAAACAGGTGGATGTAGCTGGAACACATTCACCCAGTGACAGCTCAGAGAGAACCTGGCACTCCACCAGTTATAAGGGCTGGCAAATCACACAAGTAAAAATCACCAGTTTAAGTCTCTTGACTCTGACCAAATAATCCAATAGAATAAGAAAGGTTAACAAAGTAAAATATGTTGCAATCCTTCAGAATGATGCCAGTGCTAAAATAATCACTTACTCTTCCTTAGGCAAAGTCAGCAAGGTGGCAATCAAGTCGCTCCAGCATATACACACCCGCCACAGAATGCTTCTGTTAACTGAAATACTCTGTCTGAAAACAATCTCTCTCTTTATTGCCTCAGGAAAAAGGGCAATACAAATGAATCCATAGAGATTTTATCAAACCAACACAGGACTTGTTGTGCATCTTCCTAGTTTGTTAGTTAAGAGTACCAGCTGTCCGTGCTTGATGCTGTACAGAACTGACCCAAGACAAAACTACTCCTTTAGTTCTGTGCTAGACACAGTGCTCTCAAGATACACGATTCACATAAAAATCACATGTTCTGCAACGAAATCCAAATTTACATGTGGAAAGGGATTTATTACATTAAATAGAATAATTACTAACCGGGTAGTTATTTAAATGCCTCAGGGAGGAAGAAGAGGAGCCAAAGTAGTTTTACAATGATTTGGAAAAAAGTAGCTGGTCAAAATTTTCATTATCTGTTTACCTTCAAGGCATGCTGCAAGGTAGATCTGTTTGGTGTGGCTGCTGTACAGGTTGCTTTGAGACAATGAATTACTGAAGGATGTTTATGTTCTGACAGATATTTATTTAAATATATATTTGGTCACTCTGGCTCTTGGACAAGTATGTAATTGTTAAGTTTCATGTAGCTGAACTTCCAATATTTTATGTAAGTTAACTATGTATATAAATGCTACATAACTTGCAAAGTGAGGTTTAAAAGAGACCTTTAAATATTATTTTTATACCATACTTTCCTCTCAGGCCTTCTTTTCAAAGCAGATTTAGGAGTTATTACACATGCGAAGCTGAAGAGCCACAGTCAGGTTGGGAGTGGACACAAGTAACGTGGAGTCGCAGCATATGTGAATTGCTAAGCAGTGTGGAGACTGGAGAAATCTAGGGGAACATGGAGACAGCAGATGAACATTTCACTCATTTGTGCTTCTCCCTCTATTCCTGGTGTCTTCGTTCAGCTAGGATAGGGTTAAGTTTCCCCATCAGAAAGGGGGAAGGGATCTCCAGGCGGATTATTCATACCATGCTGGCGGGCAGCACAGGAAGTTTTTTCCTTTGTGGCTTTTGTCGCGGGAAAGCGGGTGCGGGCTGGCTGTGTCCATTGCGGTATTTCTCTGTATATCTTTTGTCTTGTTCACTGTTATTACTGCTTATTGTTGTTATCATTGGTACTGTTGTTGTTCAAATTGTTATTTATCGCACTGTTATATTAAATTTCTTCTTATTTTAACCCGGGGTTTGTGCCTCATTTCCAGCCTGACTGGCTGAGGGTGGGGGAGGGACAACGGCAACGTGGTCTCTGGTCCCGGCAGGGCCTAAACCACCACACCTGGTTAGCACGTTTCCTCTATGGATAAAAGCTTTCAGGAATTTCTGTTTCTCATGCAACTTCCTGTGACTATTAGCCTGGGTATCTCCTGCTCCATGCAGTCTACAGAATTAACAGCAGAAGAAATGACCGTTCAGAACAGAACACGAGAAGCCAAGCTATAGTTTTCTGACAGGCAGACTAAAGACATGGATACAAGAGATCTATTTATTACTAGACAGAGATCTATGGAGACAACACAAGTAAATACAAGAATGAGCAAAACAGATGCACAGATTTTCCGAAACCATAATCCACATTGGCAAGGTCAGATGCTATTACATACTCAAGGTTTTGACTGAAGGAGCAGTCTGCTGTTATACAGGATTCCCAGACAAGGGTCTAGTTTAAAAATAAAAAATAAATGCAAGGTAGAAAAGTGTAATTGTACTTATTATGGATGACCATTAGCAAAGTTCTTTGCTGTATTTCAGACTCATCTAGTTTGGAAAAGACCTTGAAGATCATCCAGTCCAACCATTAACCTCACACTGACAGTTCTCAACTCCACAAGATCCCTCAGCGCTGTGTCAGCTTGTCTCTTAAACCCCTCCAGGGGTGGGGACTCCACCACCTCCCTGGGCAGCCCATTGCAACGCCCAACAACCCCTTCTGGAAAGAAATGCTTCCTAAATCCAGTCTAAACCTGCCCTGGTGCAACTTGAGGCCATTCTCTCTTGTCCTATCACTTGTTCCTTGGTTCAAGAGACTCATCCCCAGCTCTCTGCACCCTCCTTTCAGGCAGCTGTAGAGGGCGATGAGGTCTCCCCTCAGCCTCCTCTTCTCCAGACTAAACCCCCCCTGTTCCCTCAGCCGCTCCTCGTACGACCTGTGCTCCAGACCCTGCACCAGCTCCGTTGCCCTTCTCTGGACACGCTCGAGTCATTCAATGGCCTTTTTGTAGTGAGGGGCCCAAAACTGAACACAAGAATCGAGGTGCGGCCTCACCAGTGCTGAGTACAGGGGCAAGATCCCTTCCCTGTCCCTGCTGGCCACGCTATTGCTGACACAAGCCAGGATGCCATTGGCCTTCTTAGCTACCTGGGCACACTGCTGGCTCCTGTTCAGCCGGCTGTCAATCAACACCCCCAGGTCCCTCTCTGACTGGCAGCTCTCCAGCCACTCCTCCCCAAGCCTGTAGCGCTGCTGGGGGTTGTTGTGGCCCAAGGGCAGCCCCCGGCACTTGCCCTTATTGAAGCTCATGCAGTTGGCCTCAGCCCATGGCTCCAGCCTGTCCAGGTCTCTCTGCAGAGCCTCCCTGCCCTCGAGCAGATCAACACTCCCACCCAACTTGGTGTCATCTGCAAACTGACTGAGGGTAATTTTGCACCATCTGCTAACAGAACACTGACTAGGTATTTAAGATATTGTTTCCTGCTCAGTCCTTAAACTACTCTTTTAGGTTTGTTATGCAGTTTCCCATAACTCAAGAGTATTACAGTTGCTTTGTTTTTTTCTAACATACAATTTGGTAAGAGATGAGCTCTGTGCATGTGCATATACAGAATTTTGTTTGTATGTAAATGCCTGAAAAATCTGGAACTAAAACCAGCGACATGTAAAACCCTGATGAAAAAGTAGCTACTTCTAAAAAGTGGGTTTTGATGAATTTTGTATGATCTCTTTAAAGATTCTCTAATGCATATTTCAAAAGATGTTTCAATACTGTAAGTTTTAGATCAGCTCATAACTGATAATTTAGATTTTTTCCAGGACTATTCTCCTGTGGTATCTAGCTTCCAAACTGAGATTTAAATGTATAGTAGTTCTGAATGAAATCACAGGCAGAATATTAGATTACAGCATATAAAACATCACAAAATCCTTTGTTAATGCTAAATTAAAACCTCAGCTAAGGCAAACTTACTAAAAAGTATCTGGGAATACTAGAAATAGAGGCCTTCTGTGCTTAGCAGCTTTCTTGTATGACTTGTTTCTACGGTATCTGTATAAAGAATGATCAGACATTACCAATTACTTTAGATTCTAAGACATCCACAAATTGCAAAGAAATACACTATTTCTAAATAGGATTATTTGTTATTAAAATAATCCCAGATGATAAATAACTACAAAATTTCATCATTGTATGGGTGTGTAGACTTTAACCTTGAAATAGTTACTGTATATTTTAGAAAATTTAATATTGTTAAGTGAGCTCTAGGCATTTTACTGACGTTAAACTCTCTAGGTTCTGTACTGCAGCATATCCCACCCCCCTTCCCCAGCCCTGTATGTCTACTGTTGTTCTACAAGCTGAAGTCAACTCACTTCACCCTGATATCAAAAGGGCAATTTCCTACTCCTCCTGCTAAACCTGGCACAAGGGAGCAGGGGCTGGAAGAGGGGTGGGAGCATGAGCTCCCACATTAGACAGCAGTGATTAATTAGATTGGCTCAGCTGCCTGCACAATTACAGGCTCCGTTTGTCCCCTGGGACCAAGACATTGACCTCTTTTGTAAAGTGCTTTGAGGACTTCAGATGGAAAGCACCGAGTGAGGGCTATGCCTCGGTCTAAGTCCCACATTAGGATGCAGCCATAATGTAACAGCAATAAACCAAAATCTAAGTAATAAAAAAAGCATGTTATATAATTATCTTTGTACACAAAGAAGTTAAAGCTCAAATTTCCAAAAGCACTTAGTTTTCTTTCAGGCACTGAAACAAATGGTTTCAGTGGGAGAGGAACTCCCTTGGCAAATCCTGCCACACATGTGGCAGGGCGACCAGCAACTGAAAATCATTCTTGGGCATGTTAAAATCTGTTGCGTCACATGAGTAACTGAAGTAAAAGGGAAGTTAATGGTACCATTGCTTGTTATCTAACTCTTGTTTTGTTGTCTTCCAATGTGACAACAAATCAGCTTCAAATTCTACCTAATATCAAAAATGTAAATTAGCTTTACACTCTCCTAAACCCACGTTTATTCACATCACACTTTATTTAGCTGTGCCTAAAGCCTGTGTTCTCCAAAAGGCTGAGCAGCAGAAATGATATACGGTTGAGGACAAAAGTACTTTCAAAGCATCATGGTAAATCTTTCCCAATGTCTGTCTGCACCACGGAGAACAGATCTATGCAGCAGTGCTCTTAGCCATAGCATATATACCTATTGCTTAGTCCATACACATCATGTCTATTAGCTCCATTTGCTGTGATCACAGGATGAGTGCAGAATATGCAATGGAGAGCTGCACCGCAGAGAAGTGTCCAAGAGGGTAAGTTTGCTCTTGATACGAATCAAGCTATTAGTCTCTCAGCTTCATAAGCATCATATCATTAACTATAATTAAATATTTTAAACATAAAAGTGATAGGTCTGTTTGCTCTGTCTGTTAAAAAACTGATGTTCAGAGTATTTGTCAACTATTTTAATTCATGCTTTAATACACAGAAAATCAGGATTGCATGTAGATTATAAATAAATGCAGAAATGTGTTTGTAAACCTTAGTTCCCCTGCCATGATAATTGCTTAATATCTGGCATTAATGATGTTTTTTCTAATGCCAGATAACTGACATTTAAACACATTTAAGCATTAATGTGAAGGCATTCATGCAGGGATAGGGGATTATTTAAACAGGAAGGAACACAGTTTTAGAGACAATCAAATAAAACATTTGCTGTAATCCTGCAAAGGACAATCTGACTTAATCAAAGTTACATATGTAAGGTTACATTTTCATGCTAGGCTTTATAGCTCTAGTAAACATATGTATATTTATATGTATATTCAAAAGGTGAATAACTTCAAACTTAATTTTGCAAATTTAATCTGCCCATAACAGGCCACCATTCACACTTTTGTGGAACATCCAAGTTAACTTTAACTGACAGTTAATTCTAAATTATATTTGTTAGTTTGCAGCACATGAGCTGGGAAATACTTGCTCTTTCAAGGTAAAGTTCTTAAAGGTGAAGTGCCGCACTTAGTTACATAATGTATTTTCTTAACCCTGATTCGATATTAAGAAAATCATTCTCAAACTTGCCTTGTAACTAATAACCAATCTTCTGTCTGACAGAAAAGCTGTTTTCTGATACAGTGTTTGGCAGGTTTGACTATCTGCTTTGTGATAACGTTAATAAAAACTAAAGGGTTGTACATTGGGCATTTCAAAGGGCTCAGAAGACAGACATTCTTAGCTGAGGTTCCCTGATGATGGAAGACTGTGACCTATGCAATTAGTCTCACAAAAACCAAATGCACAAGAATAATTTAATCTTATGCTCTATAGGGCCATTTATTACAGCACATACGATGGCTCATACTGCAGGTGTTAGAGTTAATGAATACAGGAGATAGGAAAAAAATAAAAATCAATATTGGATTTTACTAAAAAGAATATAAACTAAGAAGTTAAGCCACCGTAATTTTTTTCTGACCTAACCCTCCTATTTCAAGTAATCAGAAACACTTATGTAAAAGCACATAATGAAGTCATAATAGTTCAAACCTCTTTGCTTAAGCATAGGGCAAAATTGCTAAGGGATTTGTATTGGTCTCTGAAAGGAACGGAAAAATCCCTAAAATGGAATCAACATGGTTATTAAGCAAAAATGGAACCAACTGGAATTTTGATCTTTATTTATTTTAGACAAGTACTTGGCCTTTAGCACACAAAATTTCAAAGACAAGTCACTAATGCTTCTGAAACAGTCTGGAGAGTGTATTCACTACAGACCTAAAAGAAATACCTCATCCGACCAAGGGACCTGATTGTCTAAAAGATTTGGCACAGGCCCTGTCTCTCAGCTAGGGGAGAAAGCTCCAGTGACTTCTATCTCTGAATAATAATAAGAAACTAGACATCAGATTTAATGCATATTGTTTTGAGCTAATTCCGCTAGAAGATAAGCTACTCTTAAAACACAAAGCATATTTTCATGCCACAATATGAACATTTAATATCTGAAACTCTTACTTCCTGTGAAACCATAATACCCAATTGTTACAGCTCTGAGTGACTCATTTAAATTTCTTAATTATTGCAAACAACTTTGTCAATAGTATAACATTTTCAAGAGATTAGCTTTTTTAAAAACCAGTAAAAGCTTTTGTGCCAGCCAGCAAATCCTTAAAGGGTTTCATCTATTTTGCATTACTAAATGGCCAGAGCAACTCAATATTCACAGACAAAAGTAAAATGTTTAAATAATGTAATGGTTGTGACACTGACTGAGGAAATGAGTGAAATTCTACGTTCCCTTCAAACCACAATGCAAAGATCGGTGCATTTTGTGAAGATATCTACTAGGGGGTTTTTTGTGAGCATATACATGTGAGCATGCACAAACTGCTCACTGAAAAACAATAAATTTAAATTTATATTTGAGGTGCATTAATTTATTTTGCAGATTGATATACAAATAAGCTACAAAACATAATGTTCCTCAAAAGTATTGTAACAGCAAATAAAAATGGGAAATCTTATGTCTTTAATATTGCCTCTTCTATAATTTTTTCTAAATGTAGCCCTTCAGATATTCAGGAAAGAACAATACTTCATGGTTGGTAGTAGAGACAGACTTTGTTTAATTAAAAAAATATAAAATTCACATGGCATTTTGTTTTCAGAAAATAGAATTGAGAGCATTTATGTTACACCTCTTTCATCATTGCACCAGTTCTCTAAGAGAAGCCGGAGTTTCTCAAGACAGTTGTGTGTTTATCTGCTTTCTTCTGTAACTAGATATTCAACATAGATGAAAGAGCTGAGCAGCATCTTGGACCTACACTTCGCAGAAAACCAGAGTTTTGAAGTAGCACCCCTGTTGAGGGACAGCTAGAACCACTGAAGACTCTGGGTCCAGCCACCAATTCTATACCCATTTGAGCCTCCTTCCTACCAGGCCTTCATGATCTGTTTTGGACTTGTTGAAATGTGTTTTTTTCTGGATAGGATACATAAGCAACTTAATATTTTCTAGTACAGAGCAGAGTTTTGCATGCTGTACACATTTTGCAAATACATGTATGTATTCACTGAGCACACATGATTACAAATATGAAAATTTCTCTTTTCTCTGAAAAGAAAATTAGCAGATTTGGGCTGTTCTTGAAAAAAAAAAAAATCTCTGATGGATGAGACAGTGAATTAATATTCCTCTGTTATAAAAAAAAAAAAAAAAAGCTTCAGTTTTGGAAAAATTAAAATACTGAGGGTAGACTTGACAGACTGGATTGAAGTTGCTCCAGACATGAAGGAAGCATGCCATAACTATGTCATTATGTTTCAGGAAACATATCCAAAAAATTACATACATGTAACAGAGGAAGAAAGATACCTCTAAGGAAAACCTCACCTATTCCGTCTGCTGTCAAAGCAGGCTAAAACTGTAAGCAACACAGGCACACTTATATGATACAGTATATGCATATACTTGATGGGTATTTCATTACACGTGTATGAAATACTTGGCTATTTATATAACTAATATATATGAGAGGTATTTATACATCTACACAGACATATATGCAGAAATACCTGAAACGCAATTAGATCAAAGACTTTATTTAAAAGGTCATTTTTGAATGCAGAAATTCTAGGTTCCTATCAAAATAAGTCTTACAAAGAACAAGTTCATAGCATGTGAAAGAAATTAAGACCATTGTGTGAGAATATAAATAGTATGTTCCTTTTTGATTTCAATACATTCAGATATCCTTAACTCTACACAACAAAATCTCAGGCAAACAATCTAACAGCACTGTATCACAACTTTAAAAAACCCCCACCATTCTTAAAAGATTGCATTTGAACTGGTTACAACAGTTTAACAAGCATCATTAAATTTCTATTACTGCTCATCATTCAATGCCGTTCTTGATGACCTTGCTGTTTCCAAATACCTCAGTCTCATGATAATTCTCCAGCTAATTACACCTGATTACCATATGGACTGGTGCTGTATAACCCCATATTACCCAAACTAGAGTATAATCTAAATTGCAATGATATAAAGCTACAGTATCCAAACCAAGCCATTTCATAATCTCACCTGTGCAGTAGAGACTAGAAAAATTCATGAACTAAAAATTGAATTAATGACTACTTGTTCCTTTGGGGCAGAATGAAAATGCCCATAAGCAACAAGTTTGTGGAAAAGGAAACAATAGCTTCCCTTCTCTCTTGCAAAACAAATAGGCCCAAACAGTCACAGAAGTAACATTCCAAGCTGCTGCTGCTTGAAACGATGCCCCCATGACAGTAGGTCATTATGATTCACCTCATGAGAAATTCTGATTAATATTAAATACATCTATGTATCCATGCATTCACACAACAATGAGAGTGTCCAACAAAATACGTCAGTGCTACATGAGTTTGCATCAATACTGTTCTGTGTTCTGCTTTCTGTTTTTTCAGAAATGACACCACAGTTAGGTGAATTATTGGATACTTTAAACTGTGAGGAAGCTTCCTGGATCTCTAACTGAGGAATGATCTTTGTGGGAAAAAAGATAAAAAATCTTCATTTCCAAAATACTAAAATCTACCATTGACTTAAATATAACACAGAAGACCTACTGTGCTTAAAGGCATTTTTATTACCGTAATTCAGTCATGAAAATTGCCACCTTATTTGTACTTGAGTTACTGGTCTGGCAACCAGACTACAAGGTTTCAGTTCAGGCCATGTACATTCTGCAAGGAGAATGTTAAATGCCTGATGATTAAACTTATTGTCTAGTCATTGCCACAGAAGGACAAGGAACAAAGGCCAAAGATACATTTCCCCAATACAGTGACTTCCAAATACTTCTATTCCTATGGACCCTCATTTAAAAGCAACCCGTTCAGCTTACTGTCTTGTGAATCCCTTTTCGGCTGATTGGTATGTTATGAAAACACTGAATGTCTGCACAATTATTTTATATGATGATATTCACTAGGCTCTGACTCTCCTACTACTGTAGGATTTAGATCTGATAGACAAAAATAGTCTCCCTTGCAGATGGTTAAATAACTGAATTTATAAAGCTGACTGAGCAAACTGGCTCTATTCAAAGGTTTCACTTTTAAATCTTGTTACTGCTCATTGGTGAGGATTTGCAAACACTGTGCCTGTCAAGCTTCCTGATCAGTGATAGCTTTGAAACTGAGCTAAAGCAGCATGGAGGAAAAGCCAAAACTGGATTTAGTCTCATTTCAACAACCATTTTAAACCTGTTCTCACTCAAAGAAATAAAAGTTATGATATTTTCATGCTTTCAGTTTACTGCATATCTTTAGCAATAAGCTTTGCCTGAAAAATAAAATTATCCAAAGCAAGTACAGAACAGAAATGTCCTGATTTTTTTTCCCCTGTTAATTTCTGGGAATTGTTTTCAGACAGAGTTTTCACTGACAATCAAGAGAGCTGAATCAGGTACCTCAATGTGGGGAATCATTACATGCATGATTTTCTATAGCATGGTCTGTCCTAAAATTTGCTGGTTTCACAGCAACTGTTTAGACAGGCGTTACGGGTTGATTTACCTCTCTCCCTCTCCTCATATTGCTAGAGTAGCTGAACATGTCCCTCACACAATTGTTAATACAAAATTATTTTATAGAATTAAATCTAATATCATCAATTCCAAGATAAAGTATGTGAGGATATGAGTGAGCAAATGCACATGTTCAAATGTGTGTAATCAGCACATCTTGCAAAAGTGATAATTAGGATGAAGAATATTACTTTACCGCAGAGAACACTGCCTTATCCTTAGATTTCGGAGATAAACAACGGAAATAAAATTTTTGAGTGAACAGCAGGGTTTGAGGGGTACATAATTACTTGCATATCTTAATGAAACGAGGATGCTTGTGTGCAGGAAATGTCCTAACCATTGCAGTGAAAGAAATAACGTAAAGCTCCTTTTTTCTGTAAAAATTTTACTGATATTTTTCCTGTTCTCTCTCAAAGAAGTGATGGAGACTTATCTTCAACTATAGGCTCATCCTCCTTCGGGGGTACTGGCGGAAGGGTGAGCATTTTGCTTTTCTTTGAAGTGCAAGCACACGTTGGAGATGAAAGCAACTGCATTATTGTCTTTGATGTTTTTGATACTGAATTTCTCGTTTGATTTTTCTTTGTAGACATTCAGAAAGTAGATTTACTTCCTCAATCAACCTTACCCTAAATCCTCACTAGGTAGTTATCCCCTTAAATATCTGAAATTGATATCACTATTTTTAAAAGTTTGAGTTTGGAATACTTTAGTAAATGCAATAAATTTTAAGTCATGCCACAACCTCTTTATTTGTACTGAGTCCTTAATCGCACTACATGCTATAAAAGAGACAAAAGAAATCCTCATAACTTACATGAGACACCAAAAGACAACATGCTCTAAGCAAAAAAGCTGCATTCACAGCAACTTTTTATGCATAGCTCTTAATATCTGGAAAAGTGTACTCATTAGACAAAACACAAAAAGACAACCCCCAAAAGCTGTTCTTCCCAGCAGACAAGATTTAAAAGCTAATCTGTCCAAAATGTATTTATGCTTCCAAGTGGATTACTCAGGTGAGTAGGGACTATCTAAATGGTGGGTTCTAGGACTCCTTAACAGAAAGAGCAAGAAATAAAGGACAGCTGTAAGGAAACAGATAGCAGATGGGATAAGGATCCATATGATACGAGAATTCACATAGAGATTGTCTGTCTTGCATATATATCTGTTTAGCTCCTTTAAAAATAAAAATTTTACACTTTGGAAGCCAGGTATGAAAAGGGGGTGTGTGTTATAATAATTGTGCAGAGCTTCAAATTTGTTTCCTTCTACATATATCTGGAAAGGTAGTTGAATCTTAAAAATGAGTAATTATTGTTTCTTTCAAAAGGTATTTTATTTTCTCTTGAACACAATTGTATCAAAATAAAAGTGGATTAGATTTTCTATATGATTTAGCACCTCCTACTTCAATTTAATATCGGACAGATAAATTTTCTTTACTTTTTGGTAGAATGTAAATCCACATGTAATCACACCTGGCTGAGAAAAGGCTGCCAACACAGTTGGCATCAATACTTTTGCTCTCTGATAAGAACAGAGTATATCCAGCAGGCAGAGCAGGAGAACATTTAAAACTCTGGTGTGCTTTACCTTACTGACTTAAAGGTGTAACAGAGAAGCACATTACTTAAAGGCCAGTGGGAGAAAGAATAAAAAAATTTATAAATTGAAAATATTAACAGCTATGGCAGGAGCTGGCAAATAGAGAATTTTTGTTATGAAATACCCTACAGGACTGTCTAGTTACCTTATGATATTTCTTAGTAGTAATGCCAGTGATATATGATTTTTATAAGCTCTTAATATGACTGGGAAATAACATGAAAGTCATAGTTGAGGATGTTTCATCTTTATGAAAGGGTGTCTCCAAATTACAGATTTCTCAAATAATACTCTGTCTGGCAAAGCTCCTATACATCACACTATTGATGAAGAAGCTGGGATTTCATCTTTACAATGAAAAACACTGCAACAGAGAACCTCCCCAAAAAAACCTCAGAGAATTTCCAAAAAATCCTATCTGACATATTGTTGAAAATCCTGGTCCTTCCTTTCAGAACTACATGTATCTCCTCACGAGGGCTTAAGCCTTGGTAACAGCTACATTAGCTACTTACACAGAAAGCTAATCGTATCTGAAAGTATTTACAGGCAGTTCCTACATCTGTATTGTGCTTAGCCTGCTTATGCTACATAAAGCTGTGAGAACTTCTTGTCCCTGTAAACCTTGCTTTGTATGCTATCAAATATGTGTAATTCAAGATGGGTGCTAAAAGAGTAACTCAACATTAAAATCTATCTCCAGTAATTCTCTCCAACTGACACGGTAGATTCAAGTCAGCTATGACCTCAGTCTAACTGGATCAGACACATTTGAAGTCTAGCACCAGTAAGGAAGCCAGTCACCATCATCTCAAACGCTTCCATCACCTCTGACATCTGACTCGCCCCAAGCCCAGAGCTCAGTAGGGAATTAACAGCCTCTGTAAGGCAGCTGCAGCCTCTTTCCGTGGCAGTACAGCCTGCCTCAATCAGCTGTTCAGACACTGCATTAACTAGGCAATCTCTTCACATAATTCTGTACATAACGAAAAAATTGTTGGTAATCCCAGAGTACCTGCATACAGGAA
Organism: Athene noctua; assembly: GCF_965140245.1. Taxonomy (NCBI): domain Eukaryota; kingdom Metazoa; phylum Chordata; class Aves; order Strigiformes; family Strigidae; genus Athene; species Athene noctua. The sequence goes on from NC_134048.1 coordinate 8,961,849, forward strand.
ACGTATGATTCCTTCCACAGTGTGGGAATCCTGTGCCAGAGTACACATGAGGAACTGGCAGCAATTTCTCTGTACCAAACAGCAGCTTATCCTGTTAATTAATAGTTTGTCATCCTGGACTAGATGGAGATAAAGTAGAAGCTAGTTCTTAAACACAACCAGATAGATGTGTAAAGAGGAAAATACTGCCAAAGGAATTGAGAGAAGACAATTTATTGAATGGCTCCCAGTAAAAATACAAGTACTGTATATATTTTGCTGTAGCATCAGTACAAGGATGCAAACAGCACATCTGCTGCTCCACAACATGAACACTCACAAGTAGACTCCTGGTGTAGAACAGTATATTCAATCCTGCCACTCAAGGCAATACACTCTGCAATTTAACTTACAGATGGCACAAAGCTTTCACTAAATTTTAAGTTCTCAGCCATCTTAGGTTTGGATTATCAAAAAAGGAAGGTTTAACACCTCTACTACTGTCACCTATAGTCTTCCTATCTCTTCTGACATGCTATCTGATTATCTGGCCTGCACTACATTTCTAACATTTAACAAGCAATAGCTAAGCAGAAGCACTAGTTTCATGGGACACACTGAAGTTCTCTTCTCTGGATCAGTCCAAAGGAAAAAAATATGCTAAACTTAACACCATAATTCACTACCTTTTCAGGGTCAGATATAAAATTATGTGGTTTTACTGACTGAGGAGCTGTCCCTTGAATGTTCTTACACAAAACTGTATATTGTAAAAACCAGAAAGGTTCCCCCCCAAAATAGGGTAGAGTTACATGGTTAACAGGACAAAGGTTTTTTTTTTATTTATTTACTGAAGATAAGTACAGTTTAGTTTCTTTATCTTTTTTTATTCTTAAAAGCTGCAGCATTTCAGATTGCAGTTGTACACACATATATCTAAGATAACAGATATGCAATTATTGTCCCTTTCAAGAACTAAAATCTGATAAATTATTTAAGACATCCTTTTCCAAACAAACTTCATATTTTATCTTGAATCTGCCCTATATAAGTATAGATCTGCCATTTCTGGATCTATTTCTAAACCACCATGTTGCAAACACACAGCCATATAAATATACACAAATATATTTCCACCTTTCCCTTCATATACAAATTATAAGGCTAGTTCCTACCATTTCTCATTACACATTCAGTAACCAAAGCATTTTAATTTTCTGTACTTCATCTTTCATTCTCCTTTATACTGGGTAAAGCATTCTGGAGAATTCCTTTCTCTTTGAACTCTGTAATTAAAATTGCTTATATTTGTTAAGAAAAGTCAATTATTTGACCCCTAACAGCGAGCCACAATGATGTTAGTTAACTCTGTAACTTTATATGAAGACTACACCTTTTAAAATAAAAGGGTGTAGAATAAAACTTTTAAATCCTACAGGACATGGGCATTTAAGGGTGTGTCTCCTTGTTTCCTACCAGGGGCGTGGGGTCACATGCTGAACTTCTGTATTTTCAATGGTGACAACAAAGGACTTAGATGATATTGGTTATGTAAACTATATTTAGCACATTTCTTCTCTCCAGTAATTTGTTCTCCCTGTTGCTGTCAGGACAAAGACACCATCCTCTCAATACACTGGCTAACTGGCGCACAGGAAGGGAACATTAATTTCCAGTGTCAAGAGGGGCTGAAGGTGTTGTAGCATGAGATGTGCTTGCTACCTCACTTGTGCCAAACATTACTGCTGCTAACCAGCAGAAAGAAGTGAAGTGTTAGTGCATCATGTATTCATCAGTCAAATGACAGACTGTAGCTTCAAATGGTGGGGAAACCTGTTTAAGCTAACTTGGCTGACATTGCACCGGAAAGCTATGGAGAACACCTCCATCACCCCAGCGATCAGATGGATTACGGGGGAGGATTTATTATGCTGGTGGGAAGTAACATATTTAACAGATGCAGAAGAACATGTCCTATGTTTGCAAACAAGGGTTTCCATTCTTTTGTAAAAGAATAAGCAGGCAACTCCCACTTTCCAAATTAAATATGCACTGTGATGGCAAGCCATCAAGTGCCTACAATGAATGAAAATGGTAACCATCATGTTTAAAAACAAACTAAAAAACCAAACCAAACAAGATAAAGCAGTACTGTGTAAAAATAATTTCACATCACACTAACCTTTTTTCTGTATTAGAGCTGCACTATGCTTTAAAAGCCGAGCAGCAATTAATGGAGAAAATGCAACCTAAACCTCTAAGCCATATTGAGCACTCCAGTATTCAGCTACAGCTCTCCCAACAAGGACTACTTCGATACTCATTTCAGTTACTATTTTCTGATAGCTATTGAAGAAAATAGAATGGCATCACAATGTTTTTTCTAAGACATGAAATAGTAAACAAAGTATGTTACATGACATAGTAGATTAATTTTATTAGTGACAGCAAATCTGCCAAAATCTGGCACAAATAGCCCACAAAGTAGACATTTACTAAGTAATGACAGGTTTTCTTATTGTTTAGTCAAGTTTTTCACTATCTTCAGAAACTGGTTGAATAATCTTCTTGAAATAAGTGTCCAGTGACATTAGGAAAATTTAAAAAAACTTGCAATTAAAGATAAAAGAAATTAAGACTACCAATGAGGTTGACGTGAATGTCATGGTAATAAAAACCCAAGTAACTAAGCATATATATTGGCAAAAACAATCCATTATACACTTGTTAGCAAACAAAATGAAAGTGAATTAAATTATTGAAAAGAAGGAAAAACAAAGCAAGACAAAAGGAGAAAGATATAGAGAGGTAAAAAGGGGACAAGCAGAAAAAGACTAAGAAACAAAACTATAGTAGGTGGAAAAAAAACCATAATAAAGGAAAAGTGGAAATTTAAAAAGTGGACATGCTCCAGAATACACATGTAAAAAAAAAAGCTGAATAAACTGTGTTATTAAAAGAATTAGAAATAGAACCAGAGAGGAAAAAAAAAAAAAAGTTCCATTTATTCCAAATTCACACAGGAATATTTTTAATAGAGGAACAACTATTTCATGACCTGAAGAGTAGTATATGTATGCTATCTGACAGATTAATTGTATTTCCCTAGCTGACACAAAACTGGTTTGTATCTATTTTCCTTGCCTTTTTTTTTTTTTTTTTTCCTCTCTCTAAAGCTGATAACTCATACCAAGTTCTTGATTCTTTCTAGACCAAGTAAAACTTGGTTACAAAACCCACTGTGTTTACACTTTATTTATTGTTATATTCAGGCAAAATTGCTTTGTTATGCAGCTTCTAAAGAGTTAAATTTCTTTATGTATTTTCTACTATTTTCGTAAAAAGGAAGAAGCAGCGAAAAGGCAAGAGAATTGCACATTTCACTTCTTTTTTCTTCTCCACGTTCAACCTTGAAAGAATGCAAAAACTTCTTTTGTTTCTGAAACTTGTTTTTTGGTACCTCTCCTGGGTGATGATAGACAGAGTAGACAAATCTCTAAAAGAACAGGTATGTCTCAGGATGCAAGGCTCAGAGATGCAACTGAAACTAAGCCTACTTTCTGCAGCTCATTGGAAAGAAGTCGGAGTTTAAGAGGTCCCCAGTCATGTTCCTAACATCTTCTGTACATATTCCACTTCCAGCTAGGTCCTAAGGAACATGGCACTTCAGTCTCTGATCTGTCTGCTACCACCACGCAGTGAACCTAAGGCCATTTGATCCTTACGGTCTTTTCTGTCCCTAGAGAAGTGGAGAGTCTGTATTTCAGAACCTGTTCATCCATATGGAGTCTGCCCATAATTTCAGCATCTGGAGTACACAAAAGAAAAAAACAGTCATGGTAAACTCCTGCTCATAGCAGAGCTATTTGAAAAAAAATATTCGTTTGGTGTAAGACAGCTCCACTGCCCCTCGTTTGAAAACGAAGAAGATAATCTGAGAAGAAACTGTATACACATTATTGTCAATTAGTTTATTTTTTTAATTGGCAAACATATATATATTTTCCACATGAGGGGTTTTTTTAAAACTTTTAGCCAAACAAAATTTTTTCTGATTATGGAAGTCTTCATTTTTCCAGCTTATGCCAGTAAAAAAAAAAAAAAAAAAGGGAGTTATTTCTTGTTTTTTAAAAGTGCTAGAGAGTAGAACTAGAAGAAGTTCTTGCTCACGGCAGGAGCCTGAAATACTCCCAGTGCAGGTTGGACCTCTAAGAGTTTAACTGATGTAGAAGCAAAATAATAGAGCTACATCTGGGGAAGAGGTAAGAGACACAACACAAGAAACTCCTATGAAATCACAGATAGATGAAGCTCCATCTTTTCATGCACAGATCAACAGAGCTGGATCTCTCATCATTCTACCCAGTCCTGGCCATGTCTTAAAGAAATTACCTAATAGTCGCTAAATAGTCTCTAAAACACAGAGAGATACCATTACCAACTGGACCCACCTTTTTGATTCCAAATTTAGGAATGCTATTGGTACTATCAACTGTTAGTTAGCACTTCCATGATCCCCTTTCCTGCAGAGGCCTAAGAGGTTGACAGGAGCTACTCCCAGTAACTCAGTAATTTGCTCAGAAAAAACCTACCCACTGCCATTCACAATGCTCTCTTCCCACTCTTAGAGCTTTAAGTCTTAACAAGCCTATGGTAGGCCACGGGGACACACAATTCTTATTTTAAGAAGACAGGGCTCCATTTGCCTATTTACAATACTTACGCTCCTGCATGGTAGTCTTTTGGACTAAAGGCTTAACATCTCAGTGGGATTTAGAGCTCTGTATGGAATGACATCCACATGTAAAAGTATACAAATAATCTTTCTTGTTCAAACATAAACCACTTGTTCTTAACATAAACCAATAAATAGATAGCTGAGCGAATACTCTAAATAGGTAATGACTAAATCATACTGGCCTTTGGAATATTGGCATTAAACACTATTATTATTATAATTGGAATTGAATAAAAGCCATTACTTGATAGAACTGTTTTGTTTCCTTTTTTGTTCTTTTTTTTAATAGAGATCTGAAAATTAGAAGCAAACAATTGTTCATTATGAACAAATCACAAACTTTCCTGCATTAATATATTACAACTACTCTGAAATAAACACACTATGAAACATTTAACGCTTATCTCTATAGTGAGGCATTTATTTTTAATCTGTTAAAATAGACTATTTCTTTTTAACATTTGGTTGCCTTACCAATATTTACATTTCCATTCTGCATAAGCTTCCTTTACAGCATATCTAACTACTTAATTGCTTCAGCTGTTGGGACAGTTATACCTCAGATCCTCTTTCATAACACTCTGCTTTCTAAATAAACAGTCTCCTCCCTCAGTAACTGCTGGATAATTGCCAGCAGAGGTGTTAACAGATGAGCAGCCATGCAAGCAGCTTTTCCACTGGGACAGACACTTGCCTTCCCACTCCAGATCAGAGTAACACTCCCTCGTAGCTGCCAGAGAACTGCTCATCTGTGTGTTCCATAACCTCTTAATCTGTAACACGCAGGTTATTCTAAGCAGTTTAAAAAGAGCTCACTTTCACTAAACTAGATCTTTGTACACAAACAGATTAAGGAGAACAAACATAAAAAGCTCTGTTGTCAACTGTCAGAGAGTGATAACATGTGGCATGTGGTAAAGGTTGCTTCAACCTATTCTGGTAAAGAAGACCTGTTCATGGTTTGAAGTGTTCAGAAAGGAGCCCAGTTCTGCAAGGAAATAGAATTTTTCGTTTTCTGGAAAAAACAATGGGCATGTTGGAAGACACCTGAAGAGTTAATAAAAGTAGCGCTAAATGCACCTGGCAGTTGACTGAGTATTAGGAGCTAGTTAATGTGAGGTTGTTGGGGTTTTTTTAAATTCTTTTTCTTGGCTAAAGATTTTTTAAACAGCTCATTTTTTAGCACCTTAAAAAACCCCATCATCTGTATTTACTTTTTCCAAAAAATAGATACAATTTTACCTGAAGAAATTATTTGGGGTTTTGTTGTGGGTTTTTTTAAATGTTTTTCTGTATCAATTATTGCTAAAATATTTTCTGCCTTTCTAGGCTCCCTACTCCTGCCTATGTTGCAGTGTGACAGTATCAGAACTAGCTTAATCTCAGCTCTATAGAGGGGAAGCAAAGCAGAGTTGGAAGTAAATGAAATTTCTAGCTACGCAAGACGAGGGCTGGCCTGTTCATGCTTATCATACAAATAAAATTTTGCTTGGACTGAGAGACAGACAGCCAAGAGAAAAGCAGGCAGAGACAGAAAAATTCAACTCCATTAAGAGGAATGTGCTGAGATCCTGGGCTTGGAGCCAAAACCAAAGCATCCTCAAGCATGGAAGCCCAGTTTACCTAGAAACAGCGAGAAAGGGAATAATCTCTACAATGGTAGTGACTGGATAAAGAACAAACTTCTTTCTGAACAAACACTGCCTTCAAGGTACAGAACAGCACTGGGGTAAAAAAACAAAACTACAGGTCATCTGAAATATCTTAGATACTCTTTCCAGAAGTAACGATGGGATGATTTTCCATGCATCTTAACAGAGCGCAGTTTATACTGTAAGTCACCAAGTGTCATTGCTTCAGCTGCAGTTTCATGCTATTCTGAAACTGGTATTTGTACAAACATCATGGAAGCTCTGAGATTTCACAAATTTTGAAGAGATTGAAAAGCATGGGTTAGATGTCAAGCTCCTCTATTCTGCCTGACTCGGAAATTGCTGTGGGCAAGATGGATGTTTCCCCATCTCTCTACCTCTCCCTCTGCCCCAGCCACTGGGATGCTTCTGATGGAAGAGGACCACTCTGCCTGAGAGTGGAGAGGAACAGGTACCCTGAATCATGTACAACTTCTCTTTCCCCACTGCAACACACAGACATGTACGAAGCATTAAGCTGTCCTTACACTATCCCACCCTATTACTGACTGAGCACCTCGCCATTTTTGCACATTCAAGTTTACACCAAAGCTACTTTATATGAACGTACTATTATGAGCATAATGTACTGCAACATAGAGAAGTCCTGCATGTTAGTCTCAGAGAAAGAACTCAACCTAACAGTCAGGTCGCCCAGCTTCTACATGAGTGTTTCAACTGTTTAATATATCTTCCTTCCTATGTATGAGGTGGGAGTAAATATTTTTTTCTTCACACCACAGATTTCATTGTTGGAAGATCATTTCCTAGTAGTATGACACTTACATGATTCATGAAACCTTTCTACAAGTCATATTTCAGGAATCTCTTTTCCAGTGATCTGAAAGGAAGCAAATTTTACACTGGCAGAGTTTGTTTCCATAAAGCCAAAATACAAAAAAAAAAAGGAAAAAAAAAAAAAAGTTGTGTTCAGAGACCTTAAAAGAGTTTTCCAACTGTGAAGCCTAGTATTATTGATTAAAATGGTATCTGGAGCAAAGTTAAATAATAATTCTGGGGTTAAATGCTGCAGTTACTAAGCAGAGAGACCAGGAAGAAAGCCAAGTTTGGCTGATTTCCCCAAATGCATCACTCTGACCATCTGTGAGAGAGGTAATGTTCTCTTAAGAGACGAAACAATTATCGAAAAATGGGTTGTGGGATTGTCTTGATCCGTATTTTGTTGTTGTTCAATTAACTCTTCATTTATAGTCTTCCCAAAGCACCAAAAACCAGATGAACCTAAACACTGTTGGCTCTGCTAATGTGTGATTTTTTTTTTTTAATATGTGAGTATGCACACTATGCAATAGGTGAACCTCCGGTAACTCACCACTGTTACATGTTGCAAACCTTTTTATCTTGCAATGTTTTATCAGCTTTATAAACAGAACTCTGGTTACAGATCTTCTACAAGCAGAGAAGTGCACACCTATCAATATTCTCTATGTATATGTGCATAACCATGTGTGCCTGTGCACTAATTAACACAAGTTGAAAAGTCAAATTCTACTTTAGGCAAAAAAATTCAAAACCTGAGAGGCTGATGACTGTACATCTGTAAATCTGGTCTTACATCTCCTGGAAGATGTTGTAGATACCAGAAGCACTCCAATTGACACAAAGCAAAGTCTCCATTTTGTTATTGTTATGATATCTAGTAAGGTAGATTTCACTTATTCTTTATGTTACTTCTAGGTTCATAAATCATTGACCCTGAATAGTCGAGGCTTATTACTTCCTGACTGCTATCATTTGCTGGGGTGGCCGCTGGGACATGTCACATCCCTAAAGCAGCCCTAATTTGCAAGGATTACTGAATGGATTGCTATAGAATACAGAGCTGTAGAAACACATTGTTGAGGCCCCTTTCTCTAAGAAGTCATTCAACCATTAGCACAAAAAAGATGTTTAAACAATTTTGAGCAAATCATACCATATTTTTACTTTTCAACTCAGATTTGAGCTTCCTGCTGCATGTGATCTTATTAATGCAGCATTTTCAGGGGCAGGCTAGAAATAATTTTATATTGCTAAAATAAAAGCCCCAAAATATGCTGGTTTTAAAAATTCTCAAAGCTGCACAAGCTTATCTGTCTCCACTTACATACTCTACTGTTGCATTTTAGCACCAGACACAACGTTGATTAGTTAGTCTCTCTCCACGTACCATAGTTACTCTAAAATAACTTCAGAAACAATATAACATAAATATATTTATTTAAATATATTTTTGTTATGATGCAGAATGTTACAAATAGAGCAAGGACTACAGAATTAAGCACATGAATCTAAGCGTTATTTCTAATGCAGACAGCAGAAGATACGATTACCCAGCCCGAGGCTCAAATATTATTATGCACTGAGATAGAGACATCAAAAGTAATCATCAGAAAAAATGTTCTTCATCAATTACTTAAAATATACTGGAGTTGGGACATTCATGCTATTTCTTCTTGGGAAAGTACACAAGGAAAGACATTTTAGAAGTATCTTAGCTTTTTCCTATTCTTGTTCATTGTTAGGGGTTTCTTTGGCTACTTCTTGGTAATATACAATCTGAATACTAAAAATTTGTTAGATTATTTTCCAGTATGTTCTTTATTTTCCCTTATCTGTATTTCTCCGTTGCTCTATAAAAGATCAGAAGTCATTGACCCTATTAATTGATTAGAAGTAAAAATATAATTGAAAAGATAGTCCATAATTACAGTGAATTGTGTGTTGACATTTTGATATCCACCAGATTTACATTGATGTGTATGGAAAGATGTGTCAGCTATGATGTAATCATGGCTATTCACTCAACCCATTGATAAAAGTTGATTATAATAACTGTGGGGAAATTAGATTAACTTGTTTGTTGTATATAAGAGTATTCTAAAAGCTCTAGTTAAATATATTCTTTATGATATACTCCCTGAATGAAATGGGAAGATAAGTAATTCTCATTACCCACTGTAATCCTTTCCTTTTATTCCAATTATTTACATATAGCCCTAACTGCCATGAAATCTGAGAAAATCACTGGGACATCTAGAACCAACAGAGAATTTGGGAATAACAAATAACTTTCATCTAGAGATAGGTCAATTAATTTGTTTTGAGAAAAAAAAATCCCACTGAAACTTGAAACTGAATCATGTAATGTCCTGAAATTAAATTTTATATTGTTAGGTAAAAATAAATAAAAAAACCACAGAACAACAACAACAAAGGTTTTCAGTCATATTAAAAAGAGGCATTTTTTTCCCTTTTTTGGGCACACTTGAACTGTAGTCTCTTGAGATTCTTGCCTGACCCAAAGCAGAACAACTGCCAAGATACTGACACAGAAGAGTGTGGATAAAAGGGATAGAACATAAAAAGAGTGACTCAAAACAACCATGAAATGGAAGCATTTTTGCTTCTCCTGTCATAAAGTAACTCTTATTCCATAAAGCACCTCAAGATATGGTGACAGGAAAGGGTAGCAGGGCAGTAGGCTTACATGTATTTGTGCCCCCACCTCCCCAGCAGCGAAGGCATGCACAGAGACTGTGACAGTGCCTGATACAGGAGTGACTTTGTGAGTTATACATGTTAGCAGTCAAGACTTTAGCAAAACTGAAGTGAAACCAATTAAGCGAAACTTAAAAAAACCCAACCTCCTAAAGAATTAAGGAAAGGGTTGGGTTTTTTTTTTCTGCCTTCCACCCCTCCTTTGTAATTCAGAATAGCCTGCAGATACAAAATTAAGATTCATTATACTTTTAGTTTATCATGATATAAAATTAGAGGAAGCCATTAGAGAAAGTATCTTCTCTGTAACTTAAAATACATTGTCCCACAAATCTTTGCTCACATGTACGGACGCATTTATTATTTCCAGTTTACGCTACCTCTGATTTTTCCTACTGCATCTAATTTTCTTTCCCTTTCAACTAGAATATATTGTCTTCCATATATTACACACATAACAAGGCTATATAACACTATCTTTTGATGAGGAATGGTTTATAAGTTATACAATAGATTGCTTGATCTTCTCACACCTTGATCCCATTTCTTTACTTGCATATTTTTACACAGTACATTTCAGCTATTATCAACATTTATACTATAAACTTATTCTAAAAATCTGTTAGCCTGCATGAACACATTTTGTAGTATTTTCTTCTTGTATTTATTCTACAAATTCATAAGCTGTATGTTTCCTTCTGCAATGGCATGAAGCTGGCATTTTTAACCAGAGTAGGATTAAATTTTCTGTGTGATCATGAAGCATTAAAGCTTTACCACACAAGACAGTCCCCTGTGAGCTCAGCTATAGAAACGGAATAACTTTAAGCATGCTCTTCCTAGGAATACTCTCCCCCTGCTCCCCTTCAGGTCCCTCCTCTGTTATTAATACTGCCAACTGCTTTATACCTTGCTGGATCATTATTTGGTTCTCTGAATGTTTATGATGCTGCAAAGGTAACCGAACAAATCAAACCAACTTCTAAAAATTAAGAAATTTTATTTGAACCACTGCAGGCATAACAAAAGCAGCTTTAAAGTCAGATCACAGAGATGGGGAGTTTTTTTAGAAAATGAGTAACATTAACCTTTTATTATTTATGTCTTTGCATACATGAAGTATCCAGAAAGTCTAAGCATTTTCCTATCTACATTTCTACCACTATTTCTCCATATCGATTATTTCAGTTTTATATTTTAAATCAGAGGTACTAACGTACTTTTGCCATCTTATGAATCCAAGGCCTAAAATTTATGCCCCAACTTTGCATCTAATTTCATCTATTACAAGCTAAACTAACTGCAGCCCAGATGCTCTTGCAACATCTACTGCACTCCAAACCATCCAGTTCAACACTTTATGACTTCCCACGGACACTTGCACAAGTATGAACAATAACAAACTCAACATATCAAATATTCTCAAGACAGCACATTTTGATCATGCACAAAACTGGGATGAAAATGTGTAATGACCGCACCACATGATTCCTCCCATGCAAAATGTGTGATGACGAGATGTAGTTTGTGTGGGTTCCAGGGTTATTTTCTCTTTGTGAAAAGGGGCCATTTTAAATTATTATCTGCATGTGTAAAGTTCATATAAAATTGAAGTCTCAAACAGAAAAAAAAAATCTGACCAAGATATAAAGAAAATGTCTTCCAAATCTTGATAAGGATCTAATCAAGGGATCTACCAATCAAACCAAATAACAAGAGGTTTGTAAGTGCTAAGTAATTAGGATGTTATTTCAGTATTTTTTTGTTGTTTCTAGTGTTCAAAGTGTGCTCTCCAAGATATGTGCAGAACATCCTAGCAGTGTTGTCCTGAACACAGCAGTGTCCTACTCATCCAGGCACAGTCAGCTGACACATCTATACTGCTCCTTGACCTGAGACAATATGTGCCACAGTGCTGCAGTAGGACATACAGCCCACTGTCTCCAGCAAGACCAAAAGCAGTATCTACTAATGAATAAAGTACCATATGATAATCCAAAACAAACAAACAAAAAGGAATAGTTCAGTCATTACTTTGAGTGACAACTAAAGTATATTTGCATCTGTAGAAGTAATTTCTAGTCAAAATTTTCAATTGAGATTAGGCAGCCCAATTTTAGGCATCATTGGCTTTTATGACCTGCGTTACAGGCCTCTGAAATGTTTTCTATTTTTTAAGAGTTTTAGTCCCACTTACTATAAAAAATGTTTAATTAAGCTGTAAAGACAGCACTAAGAAATAGGTGAGAAGTATTCACTTCCACATTATAATTGAGCAGTCAGGCAAAGACTAAGTCACAAATAAGCACAAGATAAGTTAAAGGAGAGAGAGCTATTGAAAGATAAACATCTAGTAATTATTTTATTGTCTCTACACTACTGGAACACATTATTTTTTATTTATCTATAAAGCACTCTTCTGCCCTCTGAACAGCTCCATTATGAGAGATTAGTATCTGTCAACTAAATTTTTACATGTCATATATAGTAACAGAACAGACAGTGGACAACTAGTAAGTCTTGTTTAAAAATGAATACAAAACAATTACTAAAATTTTAAAGAGACAAGATATAAATGATGGTCAACTCAAAGGCTTTAAGAAACTTGTTTACCAGAGTCAAAAGGAGATCTCACAGAAACAAGTTCAACATCTCTATAACAGCATGACAACAGATAACATGTGGTCTAGATTACTTTTTTATTATTGTTTTAATTGTCACTTTAATGCAAATACTCCACAAATCAACCAATGTAGTGAATTATCAGTGTGATAATATATTCAAACATTTGACATTTACATTAATTGGAGATAATGAAGAAAATATTTTTGTTGTTGGTTGGATGAGGCTAAATGGGTTGGAAATTCAAATGAATAAAACATCATTACAACATACACCGTACACCTGTTCATAGCTCTGTTGACAGCTTGATATTTTTATTAGGTGCACACACAGCAATACAAGAACAAATGACCATTTTCACACTCACAGGATAGAAGTAAGGAAGCAGAGCTCGATGTGTGGGGTTGTTTAAACCACAAAGCTATGACAAGTGCTTAACTAGCCCCAAAATGCCTCCACTTAGTCATGAGTTCTAATTTTATAAATTATTTACAGCTTAGTAGGTGCAAAGCTGGTGGAAAATGCTTTTCTGGTGGCTTGATTGACAGTATAATTATACTGTGTTTTTGTTTTTAGCACTGTTATGCAGAATCATAATACCATAAAAACAAAATACGAATGTTATGAGCTTTTAACTTTGACAAGGTCATTCTGAAGCCTACCAAAGAGATGTCATGAAAAGCCATAGCTGTCATTAGCTCTGTCCTGTAAGTACAGCTGTACCTCTAGTTGTATTTTAATAAGACTAAATACTTATTTCCGTATAAAATTTAAGATTGAAATCTTAAAAATCAAAACAATCAGAACAATCCAGACATTTATCCATTTTAATTAACACTTCTTTTAAGGAAATGCCTAGAGCCACTATTGACGTTAGATTCCTCTGTGCGAGTCTCTATGTTTCAGTTAGTTAATGCCTTACAGAAATTTCTATAGACTTTCAGCTGCAAAACAGCACAATTCAGTACAAATGAGAGCCCTATAGAATTTACCTTTTAAAATAGCTTTGATCTATCGTTTATGAAGATTCATGATTATCAGGGATTTCAGTGAGATGAGTACTCAGATCTTTCAAAAAGAAGAGGGTATAAATTATTCTAATTTATTTTACTTTTTCAAATGTGAAAAGAATCTAATTTCAACATACAAAAGAATTGCAGCCTATAAAATCTAAGGACTGACTTTTAATTACATAGAAAGCTCACATATGTCTAGTTAGGATATGTAGGTCTTCCCATGAAGAAACAATTTTCCAATTTGCAAGGAAAACCTTCATCCTGTAAAGTGTTAGGATTGAGCTGGCCAGACTTCCCCTGCCTGCCTTGATCTTCATCCAGTGAGAAATCTCACTCCAAGCTGTACTGAAAAGGTGCTGATTTAATAGTTTTAGTTAAATGTTTTGATTCCCTTTGGATTTATCCCACAGAGAGGTTCTTAATGGCAAAGCCATCAAGATGCTCCTTCAAACTCAAAGCAACTAATAGTGCTAAATCAGGAAAGGGAACCATAAAAATCCATGGAAGAATAAACAAAATCCTTAAGAAGCACTTTCTGTCCCATCTTTCTACATATTACAGACTATCCCAAGGGGCTCCAGTTCTCATCATGCAGTTCTTACAGAACTACATAGCTTCACCTTGTCTCTTAACTTTCTTTTGTATGCAGCTTTCAGCACCACACAGTATCAGGCTCTTCCATTTTTAAAGGAGAAGAAAAAGCAGTTAGGAAAAAGTCAGCTCAGCTGAGTGAGCTTACCAATGATACAACTGCTGCATAACTCTTCCATGCTAGTCAGGGCATCCTAGGGAAGAAGTCAGGTTGCTACAGGACTACATAACATGCCTTACTGTGATACAATGGCAAGGAAGGACTTGAATTCCATAATTCCTATTGTCTGAAACAGTTCAAATAATATGCATTCTGTTGCACAGAGGATGTTGAGAAAAGCTTATATCTACAGCACTTTATTTGCAGGATCTCTACTTGACAGAATGCAGGAAGATACTTTGGGGGAAAACAAAAAAAGGCTACAATAAACCTTAACCTC